>NC_134361.1:173783335-174123908 GCF_048569485.1 Anomaloglossus baeobatrachus
CAGCTTCATACGGCAGTCACTTATAATGGATTCCAATGAACAGGAATGCTTCAAGAACCTATTAGTGGAATCACTGACCTTCAGAAAGTGTGACCATCAGGTGTGCTTTGTAGAGGCAGTGTTGGCGCATACCTCCATATAGTGCTGAGCCCTGTTCCACATCTTAAGGAAAGAAACACAACTGAGTAATGGGAAACCTGATAGAACTTTGAAGGTATCTTTAATAGCAGTTATGAAGAATATCAATTGCTGTGATGAAGCTGTCTCCCATGAGTAACAGTCCAGGAAAGGAAGACCAAAATTTCCTTTCAACAGAAACTGTCCAGAGGAGATGTAAACGGGGTTCTATGGTTGAATTGCTGCATAGAAGCCACTACTGAGGAACACAAACATGTATGAGACTTGTTTGGGCCAAGCAACATTAGGGCTGGACATTAGATCAGTGGAAATATGTACTGTGGTCTCATAGGTCAAAATTTGAGGGGTCTTATACCAACCGCCATGTCTTTCTTTCTGCACGTGTTGTTCCAGGTCTTTTGTTAGATACACACATTGGAGAGACCTGTCAATCAACTACAATGAAGAGGAAGAAAGCCAACCTGTGGCAAGGCTCTCCTAGTTTCGCTTCTGCATATGATTCCCGGCCAAATCCAAAAACTATATTTCCAGGTCGCCCCTCATGACAGCACCACAGGAGGTTGCTCCCTATCCTCTGTAGGGACAGAAACACAAGCAAAAGGTTAAAAGCCCCTCCCACCCCATCCCCAGCAGTGTGTTTCCTGTCCCTACACAGGATAGCATGCAAGAGAAGAGGATCCTACTTACAGGCCCAAGGGAGTGATTGTGGTTTGTGCTTCTTCCTCCCTGGTGAAGTGGGTCCGCAGCTGATACCAGGGGAACGGTCCCTCGGCTAGTCTGGTCTCAGCGGGAGCTCCCAGCATGTGCCGCTTCCCCCAACACGGGGGGCGCCTTGCTCCAGTGTGCCTGCCGATCTCGGCGTGTGCACTGCTAGTTAGGGTATGCGCAGGAGCGCTCCAGGGAGCGCTTCCGGGTCAGGCGAGGGCACTTCCGGTTCAGCTGCTAGAGACTACGGCGTGTGTATATACTTTATATCATGTACTGTGTGCATATATTATACACTGTGTGTATATACTATAGACCATGTGTACAGTGTTTATATACTGTGTGTGACGGAGCAGCATGAGGGAGGCGGAGCCAGCGTGTGTATATACTATATACCGTGTATTGTGTGTATATATTATATACTGTGTGTATATACTATATACCATGTGATCACTGTGTATATACTGTGTGTGTGACTGAGCAGCATGACTGTGCAATGCTCTGCATGCATGACCACCCGAAATGCTCGGCCACACACCCGCAATGCTCTGCCGCACGTGTGTGGGTGACCACAATCCTCTGCCACGCACGCACACACGCACACAATGCTCTGCCAGCACACACACAATGCTCTGCCAGCACACACACAATGCTCTGCCAGCACACACACAATGCTCTGCCAGCACACACACAATGCTCTGCCAGCACACACACAATGCTCTGCCAGCACACACACAATGCTCTGCCAGCACACACACAATGCTCTGCCAGCACACACAATGCTCTGCCAGCACACACACACACACACACACACACACACACACCCGCTGCGGCCGGGGAGGGAGGGGGGCCGTACACTACTCAGGCCATGGGAAGGGGGGGGGGGAGCCTGGGGGTGTTATTGCAGACGGTAGCATCTGCGGTGGGGGGGGGAGGGGCGCCGGTACACTACTCCCATGGGCCGAACGGGTGACAGGGGGAAAACTTCAGCACACAGCATGACCGCTGTGAGCTGCAGAAAAATGGCGCTGATCTCCTCCCTCTGTTGTGATCTGGACAGCTCAAGGGGCGCGTCCATTTCACAGCAGAGAGCTCTCCTGTATTAAGCCTAAGGGTCGGATTCCGACTATCAGAGTCTATGCACAGGGGCTGCCATAAAGGAGTAACTGTCGTTACACACACAGCAAATCCAGCATGGCAACCCCCAATGCCTTCAGTAAAATTAGAATGAAATAAAAACTAAATAAGCAGTGATTTTAATTTTGTATTAAAAATACTTGATTTCATAATTACTATTTTTAATACAAAAATAAAAAAACCCGCGACACCTTCCCATTAAGAGGAGACTTTGTGCAGCAGGCCTTCATGGTAAAATAGCTGCTAGGAAACCACTGCTAAGGACAGGCAACAAGCAGAAGAGACTTGTTTGGGCTAAAGAACACAAGGAATGGACATTAGACCAGTAGAAATCTGTGCTTGGGTCTGATGAGTCCAAATTTGAGATCTTTGGATCCAACCACCGTGTCTTTGTAGAAAAGGTGAACGGATGGATTCTACATGCCTGGTTCCCACCGTGAAGCATGGAAGAGGAGGTGTGATGGTGTGGGGTTGCTTTGCTGGTGACACTGTTGGGGATTTATTCAAAATTGAAGGCATACAGAACCCAGCATGGCTATCACAGCATCTTGCAGCGGCGTGCTATTCCATCCGGTTTGCGTTTAGTTGGACCGTCATTTATTTTTCAACAGGATAATGACCCCAACACACACCTCCAGGCTGTGTAAGGGCTATTTGACTAAGAAGGAGAGTGATGGGGTGCTACGCCAGGTGACCTAGTCACCAGACCTGAACCCAATCGAGATGGTTTGGGGTGAGTTGGACCGCAGAGTGAAGGCAAAAAGGCCAACAAGTGCTAAGCATCTCTGGGAACTCCTTCAAGACTGTTGGAAGACCATTTCCGGTAAGCTCATAAAGAGAATGCCAAGAGTGTGCAAAGCAGTAATGAAAGCAAAAAGGTGGCTACTCTGTAGAACCTAGAATATAAGACATATTTTCAGTTGTTTCACACTTTAAGTACTTCATTCCACAGGTTTTAATTCATAGTTTTGATGCCTTCAATGGGAATCTACAATTTTTAGAGTCATGAAAATAAAGAAAACTCTTCGAATGAGAAGGTGTGTCCAAACTTTTGAGAGATATAGACCATATATACGGTATGCATGATATATATATATATATATATATATATATATATATATATATATATATATATATATATATATATATATATATATATATATATATATATATATATTTATTTTCCCCTCAGGACAGGGACTTCCCTCCGGCCCCTGTTGCACACAAGAAAAATGATTCGGCTAAATAAAGCAGTTTCTAAATTCAAAAGATGTCCCGGAGGAAGACCATAAATCCCAGCCCTTTCGGAGGTCCTTTCCTCAGCGTAGACAGCACTTTCAGGGGAAAAAGGGGCTCCCAGGGGTGGGGTTATAAGAGCAGAGATAAGAAACCCCAGTCCTCCTCTAAATTCCGTTCCAAACATTCATGACGGTGTACAGGTGGGGGGGCGGCTTTCTCAGTTTCTGAAGGGTTGGCATTCGGTCACCAAAAACCCGTGGCTCTTTTCCACAATCTCAGAAGGGTACCGTAAAGAATTTTTCCGTCTCCCTCCTCAGCGTTTCTGTATCACTCAGGGCTCTCACGCCTCCCTCAGTCGTCTATGGGCAGATGTAGCCATGCTCTTAGACATAGGAGCAGTCGTTCCAGTCCCTCTAGACCAACAGTTTCAGGGTCATTACTCTTCCCTGTTCTCTGTAAGAAAGCCCTCAGGGAAGCTCCGCACAATTATCAACCTCAAGCCCCTAAATCAGTGGGTACTATACAGAAAGTTTCGAATTGGCCATTCCCCTTATAGAACAGGGAGCGGTGATGTGTACACTAGACTTACAGGATGCGTACTACCATTTTCCTATTCACCCGGTCAGTCAGCAGTTTCTCAGATTCGCTCTTCAGAAAGGCTCAGTCACTCTCCACAACCAGCTCCGGTGCCTTCCATTTGGCCTCTCTTCAGCAACCCGAATATTTACAAAAGTAGTGACTGACATGGTGGCTTACCTTCGCCTGCAGGATGTAGTGGTTGTTGCATATCTGGGCGACTTTCCTTCTGATGGCAAGATCGGCTCCGTAGATGGAGCATTATCTTCAAGTAACCAGGGGTATCCTTCAAAAATTTGTCTGGATCCTGATAGCCATCTCCCAGGAAATAAGTGTGTTTTCAGAAAAGGAAAAGGTCTCAATCTGCCAGGCAATGAGAATACTGGGGCTGATTACTTCTTTTATAGGAAGCGTACGTTGGAGTCAGTTTCACTCAAGACCGCTGCAGAAGGACGTACTTGCCACCTCGGCGAGACACAAAACTTTGCTCGATCAAAGATTCAGGCTCCTAGGGAAGGCCATAAATTCTTTATAGTGGTGGAAGAAAACATCAAACCTGACCAGAGGCGTTCAGTGGGTATTGAATCCGAGCATCACGACGGGCGCGAGCCGCTTCAGCTGGAGCGCCAAGGTGGATCACTCCTATCTCCAGGGGACTTGGCCTCCAGCGTTCCATTCTAAGTCGTCCAAATTCCGGGAGCTAAGAGCAGTCCTAGAAGCCCTTTGTCTCAGCAGGCCGGCTCTACAGGGTCAACATATAAAAATTTACTCGGACAACATCATGACTCTCTCTTTTCTCCATTACCAGGGCAGATCCAGACATCAGTTTACAGAGGCTTGCAGAAGACATCTTTCTTCTTCTAGAAGCCACTGTATCTTCCGTTTCCGCGCTTCATCTCTGGGGATTGGACAAAAAGGGGGCCAATTATCTCAGTCGTCGTCAAATGAGAGCATCGGAGTGGAGTCCGAACGCAGCAGTGTTTCACAGCCTAGTTTGCAGATGGGGTCAACAATGCCTAGACCTGTTTGCAAGCAGAGAAAATACCAAGGTGCGGCAGTTCTTTTCCCTCAGTTTGGCGGACGATCCAGTGGCAATGGACGCCCTGTCTCAATTCTGGGGAACAGGCCTGCTCTATGCCTTTCCACCAGTCCCATTGATTCCAAGGATGCTGCGGAAGATTCGAGAAGATCAGGCAAGGGCCATAGTGATAGTTCCTTTCTGGACAAAACGAAGCTGGTTCACCCTGCTTCGCCAGCTGTCGGAGGAGGATCCAATTGTTCTTCCACTCCGGTAGGATCTACTTTCTCAAGGTCCTCTTTGGCATCAGAACCTACAACAACTGCAGCTCTCCGCCTGGATCCTGAGCGGAAGATCTTAGCCTCAAAGGGTCTCTCGGATCGGGTGATTACCAATATGCTGGCAAGTAAAACACAGGTCACTAAAGCCATCTACCATAAGATCTGAAAAGTTTTCTGTACTTTCATGGGTACCGGCCAGACAGAGCCCGATATTCACAGCATACTGGATTTTCTCCAGGCAGGCTTTAATAAAGGGTTAAAACCAAGTACCTTGAAAGTGCAGGTGGCAGCTCTCAGTGTGTTCCTCGACACTCAGCTGCCCATCCCTGGATACTGAGGTTCATGAATACTGTTCAGCGACTACAGCCCACTTTGAGAAGTACATCTCCTTGGGATCTGTCTCTGGTCCTGAACTTTCTATGTTGCCAGCCTTATTCCACGAACTCAGACCTGGATATCAAAGAGCTTTCCCTAAAAACAATCTTTTTTGTGGCAATCACTTCTGCAAAGCAAATAAGGGAACTGCAGGCTCTCTCCATCGAAGACCCATACATTCAAGTGAGAGAAGATTGCATAGTCTTGCGGCTGGGTCCTTCCTTTTCTCCAAAAGTTGTTTCTGCTTCTACACTCAGTCAGGAGATTGTGCTACCATCCTTCTGTTAGTCTTCCAGAAATGCAAAGGAGCAGGAGCTACATTCCTTGGATGTTTGAGCGGTGCTATTGGCCTATTTGGAGGCAACCCGGAGCTGGAGAGTGGATTCTCATTTGTTCATTCAGTTTGCAGGGAAGAACAAAGGCAAGAAGACATCTAAAGCTTCCTTGGCTAGATGGGTTAGAACTCTGATTCAGTTCACCTATTCTTCGGCTAACATTCCTCTCCCGGGGGTTGTCAGGGCCCATTCCACTAAGGCACTTTCCACTTCCTGGGCAACTAGAGCAGGGGCTTCCCTGGATCAGATTTGTGCTGTAGCTACTTGGTCAGGTCCTTCTACATTTTGTAAGCATTACAAATTGGATGTTCTCTCAAATCAAAAAAGGTCTTTTGGTAGAAAGGTCCTTCAGGCAGTTGTCCCACCCTAAGACGGTTTATTGGGTATACTCCTGTAGTGCTGTAATGAGGGACGACCTGTTAAGTAGGAATTAGACCTACTGGTAATGATATTTCCAAGAGTCCATCATTACAGCACCCTTATATCCCTCCCTTCTGGTAGATGTGAAGTTAACATGTGTTTTCCCAGGCATAATAATAAAATAGCATTGTACCCATCCTGGTGTGGTAATTTTTAAAGCACTGGTGGGGATGGGGTGGGAGGGGCTTTTAACCTGTTGCATGTGTTCCTGTCCCTACAGAGGATAGGGAGCAACCTCCTGTGGTGCTGTCATGATGGACTCCTGGAAATATCATTAGCGGTAGGTCCAATTCCTACTTTTTCGCTGAAATGCTGTAATCTTGCAGCCAGGATCTGATGCAAGCTGCAGCGTGCATCAGTCGACAGGTTTCCTTTATAAATTAACCAGAAAATGTTTGCACCAAGTTGCTTTCAAGATGCATGTCTGTAAACTCATATACCTACCGGTCACAGTCTGACACATGAGATGGAGGATGACCTTTAACAGGGGAACGAATGTGAAACCCTATACTTCGCACAGGACAGCAGGACCTTTAACAGCACAGTCATGTGAAAAAGACAGCAATCCTAAGAGAAACCGTGCTCCATGATACCACTACCACTACAATAACACCTGCTGTGGGGACAAAGACTCGGCCATTACCCCCTCAATTCCCCACATACTGCCGGCTCGTTGTAGGCTCCGATCTTCATACAAACCAAGCATGTATAACGAAGACCTCAGTGAGGGATCTGATCTTATAGTCACCACATAACTATATAAAAGTCATCATTTCGTATAGGAGATTTTGGGACTGACTCTTGCGACAATTCACATTCCTATAAATCACAGAACGCCGTGCCTTTAGGCTACTTTGTTGCTGTTTAACTCAGTCTAAGGTTACGTTCACACATCAGTTTTTTTCCCATCAGGCACAATCCGGAAAAAAAACGGATAAAACTGATCCGGTGCCAGATCCGATTTATTCCCATTGATTTGTATTAGCGCCGGATTGTGCCTGATGGCCTTGCATTGCATCTGGCTTTTGACGGCTCTGGCGTAATTACTCAATGCGGCGGCCGGATGGAACGTCTCATTGAACGTTTTTTTTGTCTCTGAAAAAACGTATCGCGCCAGATCCGGCGCAATACAGCGTGATTTACAATTGAAGCCTATGGACGCTGGATCCAGTGTGATGCGGCAAAAAATGCGATGCGGCCGCCGGATCCTTTTTTTAAACTGAGCATGCTCCAAATTTATTGAAAAAAACGGATCCAGCAAAAAAAAAAACAAAAAACGGGCGAAACGAATGCAAAAAAAAAACAGATGCGCCGGATCTGTTTGACAGATCAGGTATACCGGGTCCATCAAAAAAAAAAAAAAAAAAAAAAAAAAAAAAGGATCAGGCGCATCCATTTTTGCATATTCTGCGCCGGATCCGTTGCATCAGGCACACGCCGAATTGTGCTTGATGCCAAAAAACTGATGTGTGAACGAGCAGTAAAGCTTTCAATCTTCTCACCTGTTCCAGCTCATATGCTTTGGCCTTGTCTTCATCTCGATCTGCGTTTTTGCGGTAAGCAAGACTCAGACCCCACACGGCAAGAATTGTATAGACGTTGTCTCGCACCCAGGCATCTTTGTGTTCACAGCTCGCAGGCAATAGGCCAGTGACTGGATTCTGTAAGAGATCAGAAAGGTAAACTTATGAGCAAGTTTGAAGTTTGACTGGTCATATATATTTGGCTCATCAACGGGAGGCTTGCGTACAAACAAGGTAGCGGACGGAATATGTCCCCAGGTTTTTGCTCCCCATCTGAGGGCAGCATAATATAGAGACAGAGACACTGATTCCAGCGATGTTTCACTTCCGGAGCGGTTTGCTGTCATTTTGATAAAATCAATGTTTTCTCTCTAGCAGTTTTACAGAGCTCATTAATATGCTGGACTATCTAGCAGCACGACAAGTAGTCCTCTAATGATAGTCACCGTTTAATCAGCAGGAGATTATCAAAACTACACTAAGCAGCCCAGTAAGTGAAACACTGCTGGAATCAAAATCTCTGCTTCAACAGTATGCTGCTCTCAGATTAGGTGACAAAAAATGGAGGACAGATTTCTTTTAATAGGGAAGTCCAAAAGGTACAAACTTTTAAAAAAAAAAAAATAAAAAAAAAAATCAATATCTGCAGGGGTGCAACGATCACGGTTGCAGAGGTTGTGACCTGATAGGGCCTGGGAGTATAGGGGCCCGCCGACCCCAGCATATGATTCAGCTAAATGTGTGTCAGAGGACGCACAGCCAACTGAAATGTGCTGCGTCCGAGACCTGTCCAGTCTAGTACTGCAATACACACTGCCGGCCAAACAGAGGCAGACAGATGATGTTGGCATGCACATGACTGGAGGAACATGAAAGTGATGTCATGAATCCTCAAAGCAGGCACATGACAGCAGCTTACGGCCTTCTGTGCTGACTACAGAAGAGGACAACACGCAATGTGAAAGCTAGGGAAGCAGTATATATGCCAGGATGGGGGAAATGTACACCAGGAAGGGGCTTCCCCTGCTGCCATCTCATCCCCCCCAGCTCCATCACTCTTATTCCATTCTTTCAAGGTACACACCATCAGGCTCATCCATCCCCTCTCCCTCAGACCAGCGGTTGAATACCGTCCCCCAGGCTCACCCACCCAGTTCCTTGACCATTTTTCTGCCTGGCTGCCACACTTTTTGTCCTTAGAATGACCAACCCTTATCCTGGGAGACATCAACAACCCCATGTATAGCCCCATCTCCGCCTCTGCATGCCAGCTTCTATCTCTAACCACCTCTCTTACTCTCAATCTCTGAGAAACGCGAAAACTGTAACACTCTTGACCTGGTCTTTGTCCATCTCTGCTCAATCTCAAAACCTCTTCCCTCTCTGACCACAACATCCTCTCCTTCACACTCACAAATCCTCCCCCACCTATCACACATTCAGAAATCTACAGGCCATCGAGCCTCATACACTTACAGACTCTCTACACTTTGCTATCCTGATCTGGCTGTAAATCACTATAATGATCATCTCAGAAGCACCCTGGACCAAGAAGCGCACCTCACCCTCAGAACCTCCAAACACAGAGTAAAATAGCCCAGGCTCACATCGCAAACTCGATTTCTCCAGCGACACTAGGAGTTGTGAATGCCAATGGAGGGAAACCTGCACACCAGAAAACATACATTTATAGTGGATAAAGTTAAGAACCTATAACTCTGCCCTTCCCCTCGCCAAACAGACCTACTTCACCATCCTGATCGCCTCACTTTCCAACAATCCAAAAAAGCTCTTCAACACTTTTCACTCTCTCCTCAGTTCTACAGTGCAGATCCCAATCACAGACCTTTGTGCTGATGATCTAGCCTCATGTTTCACAGAGAAAATAGAAAATATCCGATGGGAAATCGGCTCCCGGCCACAAAGCATCACGATTCCCATCCCTCCACACATCCAGTCTGGCTCACTCTCCACATTTGACCCAGTCACAGAGGAAGTAGTCTCCAGGCTCCTCTCTTCTTGTGCTACCAGTTGCACTACTGACCCCTTTCCCCAACACCTACTCCAGACCCGCTCTCCAGTTTTCACTACTAACCTAACTAAAATATTCACACTCTCTCTCGTGGTATCTTCTCTTCCTCCTTCAAAACACTATCATTATTCCATTATTCAGACAGGAAATCTGTGGAGAGAAAAGTGCATATAGGGTCTTACCCCAGTATATAAGGGGTGGGAGGAGGGTGAAAATACTCACCAGATGTCGTTGTGAGAGTCACAACAACTATATTCGCATGTAGAATCTGATCCAAGGCTGCAGCCACCCAAATGGCAGAAAACCGAGAGCAAAAGAGAAGGGTGTTTGATACTGCGCCAAAGGATCACAGGAACAGATGTTTAGATTAATGCATCTTTATTTCATCCAGGTCTACGCGTTTCTGGAGCCACTGCCCCCTTCCTCAGGACCGTCAGGAAAGACAAGATTTGAGATTTGATGTTTTGTCTTTCCTGACGGTCCTGAGGAAGGGGGCAGTGGCTCCAGAAACGCGTAGACCTGGATGAAATAAAGATGCATTAATCTAAACATCTGTTCCTGTGATCCTTTGGCGCAGTATCAAACACCCTTCTCTTTTGCTCTCTATTATTCCATTATTGAAAAACCCTTCTCTAGAGGCATCCTGCACAAATAACTACAGACCTGTCTCCAATCTCCTCTTCATCTCTAAACTCTTGCAGCACGTTGTCTATTCCAGACTTACCCTATTACATCTAGTAGAGAGTGAGTGGAGAGGTAATGGGTATGTGCCCACGATTATGACTCGCTGCCTCCAGAATGCAGCGGGGCCGCGCGTCTCCTCCGCAACAGACTGCAGCTGCTTCTACTCACGATCAGTGTTCGGTGCGCTACGAAGGAGGACGTCTGGAAAGACGTTTCGCAGGTCAGTGTTTGCTGCAGAAAAAAAGCATAGTTTGTAGAAATCCCGTCCTCTATGCTTGTACTGTACACCGCAGCATTTTAGACGCAGCTGACGTATGCTGCGTCTAAAACGCTGCAAACACTGATCGTGGGCACGCACCCTTACGGTCTGGCTTCCACCCCCTACATTCTACAGAAACTGCCCTCAAAGTGACCAATTATTTTTTGACAGCAAAACGTAGGACACCACCCTCTCCTCGTTTTCTTCCTATCTTACTGACCTCTCTTTCAGTGCATCACTTGCTGGTTCCTGGCTGTTAGGTACGAGGACGACGCTGGTGAGGTCATGCACAGCGCCGACCATAATCTCACCGGCGCGAGCGAGGGCAGCTATGTTTTCTGCTCTGCCCGCAATATAGCAGAGCGAACTGCGCCTGTGCGAGTCGACAGAACTGCACAGGCGCGAGATTTGAAAATGCAACGAGGATGATGACGGAAGCTTCATGACGTCAATCAAGAAAGTAGGACGGCGATCAGCGGCAGGAGGGGGGACAGGAGGAGAAAATGACCACGCCAATCTGGCCAACACAGGTAATTAGCATACCTAATGGTCAGGTTTTATAAAGTTTTTTTTGGGGTCTGGAAGGGGAGTCAGGGCCAAGGTGCACCTTCATAGAATGCAGCCCAGGAGCTGCAGAAGGTTATTATTTTAGTTTAATAGGTAAAAATCTGGTGAAAGGTTCCCTTTAACACCCATCTTTCCTTCACCACCTATATACAATCTCTTGGCCGCTCCTGTCACCTGCACCTGAAGAACATCTCTGGAATCCTCCCTTTTCTCACCATGGAAACAACAAAAACCCTCACTGTGACCCTGATCTATTCCCGCCTTGACTATTATATGTGCCGCCCCCACGCCTGTAGCAGCCGAGCCGGGGGTCACGTGGACACGCCAAATGAAAAAGGGGGATGTAGTTGTACGGGCTTTGCCGTACTGTGTTCGCGACGCCACCCATGGTGTGAGGTGAAGTGTGACACCACCGCTGCTGTTGCGGGATACCCGGGGGAGATGTGATGGCAGCTGGATGTTAACCCCTCCGTGGGTAGGGATGGTTTCCCCGGGACCCGGTGGTTTGGTGCAAGGGATGACGGTGGCAGGGGCCTGCGCGCCCAGACGTACCAGGGGATGTTTGGTTACTCACAGTTAATAAATCACACGAGTCTTTTGGTAAACCAAAAGGTGCTGGTGGCCGGCCGCCGCGGCCGGTTGTACTCGGGTCCCCCACCCGGACTGGTGGTCGCCGTCTCTTTCCTCTGCACTGCTTTTGTGTTCGGTGTGAAACGCAAAAGTCCGCTCCTGGTGTTTTGTGTACCTGAGGAGCCGTGCCCGCTGATGCCGACCCGCGGGATCTACCGCATCTCACTCTGTATAGCCGCTGCTGTACAGAGTGATGTAGCAGAGATGACATTGCTCTCTTTGCTTTTCACACTGTATAGACTGTCTGTACAGAGTGATGAAGCAGATGTGACATTGCTGTACCTGTGGACTACGGATTTTTTATAATTAAGATGGAGTTTCTAAATTTTTTTTGTTTTATTTCTAATAAAAATTCTGTGTTGTGTTTTTCTTTTACTGTTTACTAGAAATTCATGGTGGCCATGTCTAATTTGGCACGACACCATGAATTTCGGGCTTAGGACCATCTGAGAATACAAAGATGGTATTAACCCCTTTATTACCCAACGAGCCACCCGGCACCAGGGCCACTGGACGAGCCGGGTAAAGCACCTGGAATGGCACTAAAAAAATTAACCATTTCCAGGGGCGGCTGCGGGCTGCTGAGAATCCCAGCCCCCAGCTGCCTGGCTTTAACTGACTGGCGATCAAAATACAGCGGGAGCCCATGAAAGTTTTTTTTTAATTACTTTTTTAAATAAAAAAAAATTGAATGGGCTTCCCTGTATTTTGATTGCCAGCTAAGGTAAAGCTAGGCAGATGGGGGTGAGGGTGACAGCCCGTAGCCATCTGCTTTATCTGCGCTAAAAATCAAAAATACCGCGGAGCGCCAAGTCATGTTTTTAAAATTATTTTATACATCTATATAGTGTGTGTGCGTGTGCGTAGCTCTGGCTAAAATTAAAAGACCACTGCAAAATTTTCAGTTTTTCTGATTTTTCTCTCTATAGGTATATTTTTGAGTAAAATGTAAATTGCTCTTTTATTCTATAAACTAGTATTTTCAGAAAATAAATACAAAATTAATTGCTTGGAAATTCGGAGACATGTCAGTAGTTTATAGAATAAAAGAAATTATATTTTTGTTCTTTTATTCTATAAACTACTGACAACATGTCTCCGAATTTCCAAGCAATAAATTTTGTATTTATTTTCTGAAAATACTAGTTTATAGAATAAAGGAGCAATTTACATTTTACTCAAAAATATACCTATAGAGAGATAAATCTGAAAAACTGAACATTTTGCAGTGGTCTCTTAACTTTTGCCAGAGGGGTGTGTGTGTGATTATATATACAGTTAGGTCCAGAAATATTTGGACAGTGACACAAGTTTTGTTATTTTAGCTGTTTACAAAAACATGTTCAGAAATACAATTACATATATATAATATGGGCTGAAAGTGCACACTCCCAGCTGCAATATGAGAGTTTTCACATCCAAATCGGAGAAAGCGTTTAGGAATCATAGCTCTGTAATGCATAGCCTCCTCTTTTTCAAGGGACCAAAAGTAATTGGACATGGGACTCTAAGGGCTGCAATTAACTCTGAAGGCGTCTCCCTCGTTAACCTGTAATCAATGAAGTAGTTAAAAGGTCTGGGGTTGATTACAGGTGTGTGGTTTTGCATTTGGAAGCTGTTGCTGTGACCAGACAACATGCGGTCTAAGGAACTCTCAATTGAGGTGAAGCAGAACATCCTGAGGCTGAAAAAAAAGAAAAAATCCATCAGAGAGATAGCAGACATGCTTGGAGTAGCAAAATCAACAGTCGGGTACATTCTGAGAAAAAAGGAATTGACTGGTGAGCTTGGGAACTCAAAAAGGCCTGGGCGTCCACGGATGACAACAGTGGTGGATGATCGCCGCATACTTTCTTTGGTGAAGAAGAACCCGTTCACAACATCAACTGAAGTCCAGAACACACTCAGTGAAGTAGGTGTATCTGTCTCTAAGTCAACAGTAAAGAGAGGACTCCATGAAAGTAAATACAAAGGGTTCACATCTAGATGCAAACCATTCATCAATTCCAAAAATAGACAGGCCAGAGCTAAATTTGCTGAAAAACACCTCATGAAGTCAGCTCAGTTCTGGAAAAGTATTCTATGGACAGATGAGACAAAGATCAACCTGTACCAGAATGATGGGAAGAAAAAAGTTTGGAGAAGAAAGGGAACGGCACATGATCCAAGGCACACCACATCCTCTGTAAAACATGGTGGAAGCAACATGATGGCATGGGCATGCATGGCTTTCAATGGCACTGGGTCACTTGTGTTTATTGATGACATAACAGCAGACAAGAGTAGCCGGATGAATTCTGAAGTGTACCGGGATATACTTTCAGCCCAGATTCAGCCAAATGCCGCAAAGTTGATCGAACGGCGCTTCATAGTACAGATGGACAATGACCCCAAGCATACAGCCAAAGCTACCCAGGAGTTCATGAGTGCAAAAAAGTGGAACATTCTGCAATGGCCAAGTCAATCACCAGATCTTAACCCAATTGAGCATGCAGTTCACTTGCTCAAATCCAGACTTAAGACGGAAAGACCCACAAACAAGCAAGACCTGAAGGCTGCGGCTGTAAAGGCCTGGCAAAGCATTAAGAAGGAGGAAACCCAGCGTTTGGTGATGTCCATGGGTTCCAGACTTAAGGCAGTGATTGCCTCCAAAGGATTCGCAACAAAATATTGAAAATAAAAATATTTTGTTTGGGTTTGGTTTATTTGTCCAATTACTTTTGACCTCCTAAAATGTGGAGTGTTTGTAAAGAAATGTGTACAATTCCTACAATTTCTATCAGATATTTTTGTTCAAACCTTCAAATTAAACGTTACAATCTGCACTTGAATTCTGTTGTAGAGGTTTCATTTCAAATCCAATGTGGTGGCATGCAGAGCCCAACTCGCGAAAATTGTGTCACTGTCCAAATATTTCTGGACCTAACTGTATATAGATATAATCTATATATATAATTGCCTTATTCTGTCTGTCTGTCTTGCTCCAAAATTGTGTCCTTACGGGGACAAACAGCGGATTGGCCGCCGGGCTCGCCATGGCCCCGTCCCCCGCACGGATTGGCCGCTCGCCTCGGCTCCTCCCCCCAGCACGGATTGGCCGCTCGCCTCTGCCCCCCGCACAGATTGGCCATGTCCTTACGGTGACAAACAGCGGATTGGCCGCTGGGCTCGCCATGGCCCCGCCCCCCCCCGCATGGATTGGCCGCTCTCCTCTGCTCCTTCCCCCTGCACGGATTGGCCGCTCGGCTCCGCCCCCCGCACGGATTGGCCGCTTGCCCAGGCTCCGCCCCCCACACGGAATGGCCTCTCGCCCCGAGGTGAGCGCATCAAGGTCCTGCAGTGGCGGAACACACACACACACACACGCACACACATAAGAACAGACACACACACACACATCAGATCACACTCACTCTCACACACACCTCACACACACATCAGATCGCATCCACACACTCACAACATCCCGTGATATCGCTTGCTTCTCGGCGGCGATCCTGTGCGTGCAGTGACCTTCCAGGACCTGCCGGAGGATCACATGGCCAGAAGCATGTGGTATCTCCAGATGTTGTGAGTGTGAGCGCGTATGTGCAATATCGTCAATGTGTGTGTGCGCGTGTATGCGATCGGGTGTGTGCGTGTATGCGATCGGGTGTGTGCGTGTATGCGATCGGGTGTGTGCGTGTATGCGATCGGGTGTGTGCGTGTATGCGATCGGGTGTGTGCGTGTATGCGATCGGGTGTGTGCGTGTATGCGATCGGGTGTGTGCGTGTCGGCAGAGGCGCACAGCTGCTGGGACCGCCCACCGGAGGGCACAGGCAGAAGTGGGGTGTGAGTGTATGCGATCACATGTGTGTGTGTATACTGTCTGATGTGTGACTGTGGAGCACGAAGGGGAGGGCGCAGCATGGGGGATGGAGCACGATGGGGAGTGCGCAGCATGGGGGATGGAGCACTATGGGGGGAGTGCGCAGCATGGGGGATGGAGCACGATGGGGAGTGCGCTGCATGGGGGATGGAGCACGATGGGGAGTGCGCAGCATGGGGGATGGAGCACGATGAGGAGTGCGCAGCATGGGGGATGGAGCACGATGGGGAGTGCGCAGCATGGGGGATGGAGCACGATGGGGAGTGCGCAGCATGGGGGATGGAGCACGATGGGGAGTGCCCAGCATGGGGGATGGAGCACGATGGGGAGTGCGCACCATGGGGGATGGAGCACGATGGGGAGTGCGCAGCATGGGGGATGGAGCACGATGGGGAGTGCGCAGCATGGGGGATGGAGCACGATGGGGAGTGCGCAGCATGGGGGATGGAGCACGATGGGGAGTGCGCAGCATGGGGGATGGAGCACGATGGGGAGTGCGCAGCATGGGGGATGGAGCACGATGGGGAGTGCGCAGCATGGGGGATGGAGCACGATGGGGAGTGCGCAGCATGGGAGATGGAGCACGATGGGGAGTGCGCAGCATGGGGGATGGAGCACGATGGGGAGTGCGCAGCATGGGGGATGGAGCACGTTTGGGAGTGCGCAGCATGGGGGATGGAGCACGATGGGGAATGCGCAGCATGGGGGATGGAGCACGATGGTGAATGCGCAGCATGGGGGATGAGCACGATGGGGGGTGCGCAGCATGGGGGATGGAGCACGATGGGGATTGCGCAGCATGGGGGATGGAGCACGATGGGGGGTGCGCAGCAAGGGGGATGGAGTACGATGGGGGGTGCGCAGCATGGGGGATGGAGCACGATGGAGGGTGCGCTGCATGGGGGATGGAGCACGATGGGGGGTGCGCTGCATGGGGGATGGAGCACGATGGGGGGTGCGCAGCATGGGAGATGGAGCACGATTTGGGGTGCGCAGCATGGGGGATGGAGCACGATGGGGGGGTGCGCAGCATGGGGGATGGAGCACGATGGGGGGTGCACACCTCCCCCCAAAACACACACTCACCGCCACACATGCACTGCACAACACACCACACACACACTGGGAACCACAAACACCGCCCTACACAGACACCCACAGACAACGCCGCACACACACACACACACACACACACAACACCCAACACACAAACAGCGCGGCACACACAAATATACGCACATACCGCACAACACACACATTGCACAAAACATACCTCCCACCAAAACACACACATACACCCCACACCCACACAAACAGCGCAACACACACAGCGCTCCACAAACAACGCAACACACACAACGCAACACACAAACAACACCGCTCTCACCCCCCGCAACACCCAGAACATGTACAGCGCCCTACACAAACACTTGGTAACTACACACACAACATCTACATATATAACAAAAATCATACATTAACTACACAATACGTAAATTCTAGAATACCCGATGCGTTAGAATCGGGCCACCTTCTAATAATTTATATATATATATATATATATATATATATATATATATATATATATATATATATATATATATATATATTATATTATATAATCTATCACACACACACAAAGAGATATCCATCTCTCTCACATTATATATAGATCTCTATATGGATCTCTCTCTATATTTATCTATACATGTATATATCTATATACATATATCTGACTATATAGGTCTGTAAGTATGACAATGTTTATTATTAACTGTATTCTTTATTTTACAGCCCCCCTGCCCCATCCCATAACTGTGAAGTCCAAGATCGGTGATCGGACGCAAAACCATGTTATCTCAATTCCGATCTTTACAAAATAAATCGGGCAAGTCTCCCCGATCCCGACCATCGGGGAGATCGCCCATCAGTACTCAGACTTATCCAAGGCAACTTGCAGCTGTAATTGCTGCAAAAGGAGTACTGACTTTAGGGGGGGGGTAAATAGTTACACATGAAGTTTTCAGTTATTTTGTGGTTTGCTTTACAATAAAAGGAAAGTCACACGTTCATAGTTGTAGTCAAGTCATTAACACGAAAAATGCCAAAGGGGTGAATACTTTTGCAAGGCACTGTATATAACAGGATGGAGGAGATATACCAAGATGAAGACATATGTCCCCATCCTGTTCTCCATCCTGGTCACTAGGATACGGACATTACTTCATAATAAAGGGGGAGGAGGGGCAAGTGGTATGCTTTTATAGTCTTTAAAATGCTCCAAGGGCTAATACACCTGAACAACATGTGGGGGGAGCAGGTCCAAATTTTGCACCAGGGCTCATCAGACTCTAGTTATTACAGCCACTGATTATCTGCTATGGTTGTGAGCCGGTACAGCCCATCACTGCAGCTAGCACCTCAACAAAATGGTCAGGAAGGGGGGGGGAAGAGTACCAGTACCGGTGCAAAATTAGAATATCAAAAGACCATTTGGACGCCCATACAATGGGGTCAAGTAAATAAGCCATCCAACTTGCTGAATCCTTCAATATCAGCTGGCTTATCTAACGAAAATGTCCACAAACATGTGCCTCCCTATCTTTATAGGTCTAAACTGAATGTTATTTGTGACAAATCATTTCTGTTGTGACACAAGAGCCACTTGTAAAGCCTACAGCTATTATTCCTGATTACCCCACGCATAAAAACACTCTACTGAACCAGGTGGGCTTAAAGGGAACCTGTCAGGTCGCGTATGCGTTCTGACCTACAAGCAGGGTGATGTGTGGCCTAGTAACCCCTTCCTACCCATCCCTGTGTTATAATATTGTGTAATATGATTTTATAAAACAAAAGTTTGATAACTTACATGCTCCCTATGTAAATGAGCAGAGAGTCTAGTCCCCTGGGCGTCGCATCACCCAGTGGGCGTTTGCATGCTTTCTGTGGTATCACGCCCCTTTGGGCGTGATACCATGGATTTACATGAGCGATGTGCGCTTGTGAAGCTGGCAAGTAAACACCAGGATGTGAAGGCCATTCTGAGCAGTGTCACTTTATTTGGTATTAACTCTGAAATGCTTTAAACAATATCCAGGGATTTTTCGTGACATGTACCGTATGTTTCGCTTTATAAGACGCACCGGATTATAAGACGCACCCCAAATTTAGACATAAAAAAGGGTAAAAAAAAAAGAAAAATGGGGTCCGTCTTATACTCCGGTGTTCTCTTACCGGAGGGGGGCAGCAGTGGTGGTGAAGCGGGGGTCACAGAAGGCACAGGTTGTGCTGGCAGGCGCGGCGGGTCAGTGGCAGTGGGGTCCGCGGTTGCAGGTGCCGTGGCGTCCGTGGTTGCAGGTGCAGTGGCGTCCGTGGTTGCAGGAGCCGTGGGGTCCGTGGTGGCGGCAGCAGCGGCGGCGGGTGAGCCGTGCAGCAGGCCTGTGCAGTGCGTGTCCGCGGTCCCGGTTCAGTGATGGCAGCGGCGGCGACTACTCAGTGGTGGCAGCGGCGGGGACTGCTCAGTGGTGGAGCAGACGGATGCGGTGTTTTCCCAGTGTGTCCGCGGTCCCGTTTCAAGTAATGGCACCCGGAGCGACGCATGCGCAGATGGAGCTCTCATGCAAGGGCTCCATCTGCGCACGCGCTGACTCCCGGAGCAGCGCGTGCGCAGATGGAGCTCTCATCCACGAACTCCACCGACGCCATCATTTGAAAGTGGGACCGCGGACAACTGGTAACTTGCTGCACAGCCGCCCGCCCCGCACGCACAGAGTGGCAGCCAGCAGGCTGCCCGCCCACCCTGCGTGCAAGCCGCCGGGTACCTGTGCTTGCGTGCGGTGGCAGCCGGGTACCCGTGGCTGTGTGCGGGAGGCAGCCGGGTGCCTGTGTGAGGGCGGCAGCCTGGTGCCTGTGTGAGGGCGGCAGTAAATTAGTAGTAAATTTTGTTTTGTATTGTATTGTTTTTTTCTTAGTAGTAAATTTTGGTCAATATAATTTGTGTCTACTATATAAATTTTTTGTTAGGTAGTGTGGCATCTCAGGGTTCGGTTGCCACAGCTATACCTGTACCTGGGGCAGGGAAGGATGTCCACATCAGGTAATCCCGCAAATCACACCTTCCACTCCAGCCCTGGAGGAGAGGCAGCTCTACAAGCCGAGCTCAGGTGAGGTCCCCTTTAAATCCAGGTCTGGAGGCGGAGTCTGGAAGTTGAGTCCGGGGAGGACTGGGTGAACATCTGGGTTCACGAAGCTGTGCTAAGCCCGTACGAGTAAGCTGTGAAAACAGACTGAGGGATCCAGGAGTGAGAGGCAAAAAAGAGGAGTTACCGGGGAAGCGGAGCCAGATCAGTTCATCTCAGAGAAACAGCGCTAGACTACCGGACATCAGCGTCCGAGACTGAGGGATCCAATTGCTCAGCAGTAAAGACCGGAGTCCAGGGAGACTACAGGTCTCCTGGCCACAGCAGCACCTGAAGGCAAAGCCGCTTCCCAGAGCTTAGGGATCGCAGTGAATACAGCGGTGCCCCTCAGAGGAGCTCCTGCTGTCTGCCATTCAGCTGAGGACAGTAAGAGGGTATTATTGTCTAGCTCCAGGCAGCCTAAGACCAAAAGGGAGAGAGACAGCGCAAAAGGGAGGCCTCATAACTAGTCAGGTGTGGAGATCCTGAACTGTTTCCATATCACCTGGAATTGTTATATCAGAGACCCTGGACTATAGCCGCAAGTCAAACAAGGTCAGAGTTAATGGATTGGTGTGACATACTTTATTTCTCTCGTCTGAGGAGCCATAGACTGTTGCACCAAAGTCACAGTTGAAAAGGATGTGAGGTAAACTGCCATTTTCTGTTAGAGGACGAGAAAAACTGCCCCGGGGATCCCACTTCACCTACAGGGAGCGTAAATCAACTGGCTGCCCAACAATTACCCCAGAGGTCTGACCCGCAGCCCAGTAACCATACCGGAACTGTAGGTGGCGTCACAAAACACTTATTTATATTTACTGACTTTCAGCGACCACCATGGCCACGGGACCGGGCACAAGCCCCCGTGACATAAGCCCATCAATCAAAGCCCAGAACCGGGTACCCCATGGCCCTGGGGTGGGTCAGAAGTTAGAAGGGTTAAAAGTTTCGTCAATTTCTAATTTTTCCAACGAAATTTACAAAAAAAAAAATTAAAAATAAAATAAATAATTTTAGGGATTGTATCAGATCTGAATTAACTTTCAGGTTACTAAATTTCAGAAAATTCCCAACAGTGACAACATTCTACAAACTGCACAAAAAATATTGCTTTACTGACAAATTTCACATTTTAACAAGAGTAATAGGAGAATATGAACAGTACAATTTGTTGTGCAATTTCTCCTGAGTACACAGATAGCCAATATGTGGTGGAACTCTACTGTTTGGGTGCACGGCAGGGCTTGGAAAGAAGCGGCATTTGAATTTTGGAATGCAAAATCGACTAATCGATACAGAACGCCATGTTTCGTTTGCAAAGCCCTGATATGTTTGAAAAGTGTAAACCCCCACAAATTAGCCCATTTTGGAAATTACACCGTCAAGGAATTTATTTAGAGATGTGGTGAGCACCTTGAACCCACAAATGCGTCACAGAACTTTAATGTTGAAACTGAAAACACATTTTGCCCAAAAAAATTTTGCTTTAGCCCTAAATGTTTCACTTTCACAAGGGTAAAAAGAGAAAATGGACTGTACAATTTATAGAACAGTTTCTCCTGAGTTCACAGATACCCCATTAGTGGTGGAACACTACTTTTTAGGCGCATGGCAAGTCTAGGAATGGAAGGAGCAACGTTTGATTTTGGTGCTCCAATTTGGCTGGAATAGATTGTGAACACCATGTTACATTTGAAAAGCCCCTGACATGCCAAAACCGCAGAAACCCCCAAAGGGGACTACCTTGGAAACTACAGCTCTCAAGAAATTCATTCATTGAGCATTTTTAACCCACAGGCGATTCACAGAATTGTATAACATTGAGCAGAGTAAATTAAAATTTCCAATTTTTTCCAACAACAGGTTTCTTTGGCCCCAAGTCTTTAATTTTCAAAAGGATAATAGCAGAAAACAAATTGTAAAATGTGTTACACAATTTCTCCTGAACTTGCCTATACCCCATATGTGGTTGAAAACTACTTTTGAGGCACAGTGCAAAGCTCAGCATGGAATGAGCGCCATATTGGGGGTCCAAATTTTTACTGGAATAGTTTGAGTGCCATTTTGATCGATTTTTATTCTGCTTTTTGTAAGGAAGAATAAACACGAAAAAGCAATTCAGGAAGCATTAATTTTTTTTTTTACACCGTTCGCCAGGTGATAAGACAAATTTATTCTCTCTAACATCCACCATCTCTGTGATGTTGTCATGGGGGATGGAAGAGGATCCAGCGGCTCCTGTGAAGCTCTAGTGAACTCCATGTGAAGGCAGTGCTTGAAAATAATGGTGGCCACACAAAATATTCACACTTTGGACACAATTTGGCCATTTTCACTTAGGGGTGTACTCAGTTTTGTTCCAGGCGATTTAGACATTAATGGCTGTGTGTGGAGTTATTTAGAGGGCACCAAATTTACACTGTAGCTGAACACTGAGTACAAAGTGTCATATCTTCAGTACTGTCCCATGCAAAGATGTAATGAAATAATAATTTAAAAAAAAAAAAAAAGTGAGGTGTGTACTCACTTTTTGTGATATACTGTACATACGAGGGGCTGCTGATAAGTCTTTGATTTTACCCAGAAAGAAACGAGATAGGATGATGAAACTTTACATTTCTTCCACATACTCTCCACTGATATCAACACACTTCTTACCAGAACTGTGGAGTTGTTGTTGGAGTCGTGGAGTCGGAGTTTATTTTGGTGGAGTCAGAGTCTGTATAAAATGCACCGACTCAGACACCTAAAATATATAATAAATTGGGTACAGTAGTTGAATGCAGAATGTGCTGAATATTTTTTCATAGGAATTTGGGAAAGTTATGAAATGTCCTATAAATGTCTGTTCTATGCCTGATCTAAGGCTACATTTACACAGGTTTTTTTGCTATTTTTTATTTGAGGATACGTTTTTCAGCTGCAAAAGCAGATCAGCTTTTTAAAAAACCGCATCACCTGAAAGATTTCTGAGCTCATAGATAATGTTTTCAATAGCAAAAGCAGATTAGAAAAATGCCACACAAACGGATATGCTAATTCTTTGTGAGGATCCGTTTTTGAGCCCAAAAACGGATCCTCATAAAACAATGCTTCAAACATGATAAGTACAATAAAACTGATGAATGAGAGTAAATTTAAGATTCAGTATGTGTGAGATGGAGCCACAGCGCTGCTCATGTAACTGAGGAACAAACATATTCCAACAGAAGAACAGCAAATGATACTTTAGGATTAGATGAACTTGTTGAAGCAGCTTCAAAACACTTTCATATTCATCACATGCGCTGTGTTGTGCACACGCTGCAGCTGGCAATAAGAAATAGTCTGCAAGAGGGACATGCTGGAAATCTGATTGGAAAAGTGAGAAAATTGGTTATTGCCGCCAGAACCCCTAAAATTGATTCCATCTTGAAGAGACGTGCTGGGAAAGGGGCAATTATTGTCAGTCAAGCCACTCAGTGGGGAAGCACTTATTTAATGATTGAGCGATTTCTTGAACTAAAACAGTTTTCTTATAGATATGGCGAACCTTCAGGTAACCCTAAATGAAGGTCAATGGACACATGTGGCTGAATTGAACAAATTGCTTAATCACCCATTTACTGTGACTAAAAATTTACAAGCTGAGGATTTAACTCCTGGCATTTTCATAAGGGGGTGGAAGAACTTGCTATTTTCCCTGTCCCAAAGAGGTTTAATCGCAGATGGCATTTCTGTTTCAATGAAACGGAGAGAGACACAGCTATTGGAAAATAAAATTCTTCTTCTGGCAGCTATTCATGTGGACCCAAGTCATCGTATACTGCTTGATGATCAACAGCTTACTAAAGGAAAAGAAGCTCTGACTGAGGTAGCAGTTAGGATGAGCGGCTACAGGACTGCCAGGTGCAAGAGGACTTGGGTCCTGCAAGTGCTACTGCTGCCATATCTTCATCCTCATCAGACGAGGAGTTTAACTTTGACAAGTATTTGGATGACATGGAGCAGGTAAAGCATTGCCGCAAGGAAAAAGATTTCACTCCGTCTCCTATAGCAGCAGATTGACCATATTTCAGCAAAATTTTTCACTTGCTCTCAAATAATAGAAAAATGCAACCGTTCATCAAAATTGACTGTGCATGAGGCAATTCCTTTATACCCAGAAATTGTTAGAGATGTTGCCCATGTGGTTACAGCTTTGCCTCCAACCCAAGTTAGTGTAGAGAGGTTGTTCTCTAGCCTTAACATTATTAGGTCAGATTTGAGATCATCTGCGAAGGAGGATCTGATGGAGGCGATTCTATTTCTTACAACAAATTCATAGACCGCACAAATGATATTTATTATATTTTTGTTGAAAACAGTTTTTTGCCACTTATATAGTTTATTACGTAGTGATTGAGATTATATATATAATATCTATATTACATATTGTATTACATATTTACAATTTATTGCAGCTTGTGTTCTAAAGTTGTATTCCAATAAATATATTTTGTTCTATCTAAATATCTTGATTATTGCATCATAAAAATGATGAAATGTCTGATGTTCACATTGTATTACAATAAATTTTTCACTTAAATATAAGCAATATATGTGGGAGTCGGAGTCGTGGAGTCATAGTCAGTGCAAGGGAAATTGAGGAGTCAGAGTCGCAGGTTTGGCTTACCGACTCCACAGCCCTGCTTCTTACATAGGTATTCCAAGTTCTGTAAGCCTAGCAAAAAGAAAGATTTCGGTTGTGCCTCAAACCAGGCATCTGTAGCAGCCATGGCATCAGAAATGCTGTGAAATTTGGTACCCTTGAGGTGTTTCTTCAGGTTTGAAAACAGAGGATAGTCGCAGGAAGCTAGATCTGGTGAATAAGGTGGGTGGTCAACCAGCTGGAAGCCCGGCTCTGCCAGTTTTGCCGTGGTCGCTTGTGCAGTGGGAGTGGAGGCACTGCCTTGCAGGAACAAGATTCCTTTGGACAGCTTGCCGCGCCTTTTGGCCTTCAGAGCTGCCTTCAATTGGTCCAAAAGTTCAATGTAATACCTTGCATTGATGGTAGAACTCTTTTGAAGGTTATCCACTAGCAGCACGCCGTCCTTATCCCAGAATACAGATGCCATCACCTTAATGGCTGATTTTTGCACCCTGAACGTTTTTGAACGAGGAGAACCACTGTGCCTCCACTCTTTTCACTGCTCCTTGTTTTCAGGGTCATACAAATAAATCCAGGTCTCATCCATAGTGACCATTCGATCCAGGAAGTTCTTATCACTCCAGAAACGCTGACAAATGGACCGGGAGGTTGTCACTCGCTGCTTCTCTGATCTGTTGTCAAACATTTGGGGACCTACTTTGCAGATCGCTTCCTCATGTCCAAATGCTCATGGATAATGACACAAACACGTTCACGGGAAATCCTCATGATGTCTGCTATTGCTTTAGCTGAAATTCAATCGATTCTCCAGTATGAGGTTGTGCACAGCATCGACAATCTCCAGAACAACAACCACTCTCTGTCGTCTAGGACGTTCCTCATCATTGGTGCTAAAGAGGCCCGCTTTAAATTTGGCAACCCAAATCTTAACTGTGAATATGAAGGGCATTGATCCCCCAATGTCTGCGACATATCACCATGAATATCTTTTGCGGACTTTCCTTGCAGAAATAAGAATTTTATCACTCATCTGCTCTCAGTTGCTGTGAATATCACAGACTCCGCCATTTTGTTTTCCCGCGTGCGTAGAACCTGTTGCCGTAAGCTACAAACACAAAATTTTGAAAACATACTGTATATTAGACACATAAGGCTTTCCTGTGATGTAACATTTGTTACCATAGAAACAAAAAAAGATCACAAAGCCAAAGACTTATCAGCAGCGCCTCGTATTACTAAGTATTACTGAATTTGTCAGTGCCACCTCTTCTCCACAGACTTTATTGCTCTCCTGTCCACAAAATGGGGAGCACATGACTAGACCTGTCCATCAGTCTCCTCCAATTGAACATCCCTTTAAATATTACTTTCATTTGGACAAGGATGATGGATAGGTCTTGGGACATGCTCCTCCATTAGCAGTGAAATTGGGGACAAAAGCAGTCTGCGGTGAAGGAGGACAACCAGTAATACATATTACACACAAAGTTTGGCGTAAAAAGCTATACAGCTAAACAGGATCCACTCTTCTGGGAAAGGTTTCTACAATATTTTGCAGTATGTTGGAATTTTAGCCCATTCATCTCGAAGACATTTGTGAGGTCAGACACTGATGTTGTGAAGGCCACGTCTCACTAAGCGACATCACTAGCGACATCGCTGCTGAGTCACGGTTTTTGTGACGCAACAGCGATCTTGCTAGCGATGTTGTTGTGTGGGACATCCAGCAACGACCTGGCCCCTGCTGTGAGGTCGCCGGTCGTTGCTGAATGTCCTGGACCATTTTTTGGTCTTTGCTCTCCTACTGTGAAGCACACATCGCTGTGTTTGACAGCGAGAAAGCAACGATCTGAATGTGCAGGGAGCCGGCTTCTGCAGACGCTGATAACCAAGGTACACATCGGGTAACCAAGCAAAGCGCTTTGCTTAGTAACCCGATGTGTACCATGGTTACGAAGCACAGCATCATTACACGGGTCGCTGGTGGCTGATCTCTGTGGAGATCTGCCTGACTGACAGCTCACCAGCGACCATGTAGCAACGCTCCAGCGATCCCTGCCAGGTCAGATCGCTGGTGGGATCGTTGGAACGTCCCTAAGTGTGATGGTACGGGCCTGATAAGCGATTTTAATTCTACTTAATCTCAAAGGTGCTGAAAGTGGTTGAAGCCCTGGCTCTGTATGCCGGGTCATGTTCTTCCACTCCAAACTAACTCAACCAGGTCTTGTGGACCTTGCTTTATACGCTTGGGCACAATCATGCTGGAACAGAAACGTGTCTGATCCAAATCGTTCCAACAAAGCTGGAAGCGCACAATGGGTATGACATACCACCAGATAGAAAAGCATGATTTGTTTTTCCCCAGAACATGTTTCCACAGCTCCACAGTGAATGTTTGGCATTGTGCTTGGTGCTGTACATACAGCTTAGAAACCAAAGCTATGAAGCTCCCAGAACAGGTTTTGTGCCATTATGTGAGAGGACTCAGTTTAAGGCTATGTTCAAACAAGGCATTTTTAGCGCGTGTTTTTCCTGACCAAAACCTGATCTTGTGGCAGAAGTCTTCTGCTGGTTTTATGCATTTTTGGAATGGGTTTTAACCAGGCTTTTATGGCGTTTTTACTTTTTTTTTTTTTTTATACTTTTGTGCTGTTCATGTAGCGCTTCTGACTACATCAGGGTGCTACAGGGAACTGCATCCTGTACTCCAGAGTGCAGGGCCTACCCTCAATGGTTCCAGGTTCCCATCAACAGTGTCACTGACATCCGCACTACAAATCCCAACCACACGTCACACCAGGGCTGGACAGACACACCAGTGGGTTGGTCAAGTTGGAGCACGGCCACCCACCTAGAAATCAGGCACATTGGTGGGAGGGACTGAGTCAGAACAGTGTCAGCTCTCAGCGTGAGAGGAGCTGGAGTGGTAGCTCCTGGGGAGCTGAGAAAGAAGAGAGTTAGCCCTCAAAGATTGAAGAGCAGGGGAGTTGGAGCTCCCAGGGAGGCGACAGGTTGGGTCGCAAACTGTTGTCCAGGACCACAGGAGTCAGGGACCGGTATTAGGAACACTGGACAGGAGTTTAACAGACGCAGTCTAGGAGGACTGTTGGCACCAGAAAGCTCAGCCACCTTACCAGTACCGAGCACGGTGGGGTACTGGACCCTAGATCGGGGAGTAGCTTCAAGCAACCTAATAATTAACCTGTGGAGGATAGTCTCTTTATGAACTTTCCCCTAGAGCTCAATGACTGGAGGCATTAGCAGAACGCGGGGAATAGGGTTCTCCAAAATACACAACCCACTGAAATCCCAAGTGCCAGCCACCAAGAGCACAGCTGTCATACACACGGGTAGCGGGGCCCCGAAAGCTTCAAGCCAAGGGGCCACAACAGTAAAAATGTGTGCACTGAGGCAGGGCTCCGGACTTACCAAGTGATACTGGTGGGAACGGGACCTGGACGGGCTCCTCCCGTAGAGACTGCGGTGCCTAGAGACTTTGGTTTACCATCTGAGTGTGTCTGTTTAATCTACCTGATCCACCACCATGACTACCACAGTAAGTAACCTGACACATGCACCCTGCTTCCCAAGGCCAAGCAAGCTACCCGTTCACCAAATCCCCACTGTCCGGGGCCTTCCCGACCTGCGGAGGGACTGACACCTGGCTGCCCCACACCATCTGCTCCGGTACTCCCATCGGCAGTACTTCCCTTTACCGCAACCCGCAGGTGGCGCCACGAACATTCATCCCCTGTAAATATCCTCTTACATTTGAAGTGGCCGCAAGCCCCCAGGTCCGGAGACCCTCGAGCCACAGCAACCCCAGATCCAAGCAGTTCGACTGCTACTGGGGCGGCACATCCAGACCCGCAGGGCTCAAAGTGCCCGAGTGTCGGCCCAGAATTGACGTGGATCTGGTATTCGGGTAATTTAAAATAAACAAAGCAAGCGCGATACTTCACCAGTCTCTGGCGTAGATGTACCTGCTAGGTAGATGCTACAGTGTACAGGCTCCTTCCAGGTATGATGTCATTTCAACACCCCCCCCATTGCATGATTCTAGTGGCATCACCACGCTATCTAACCAAGCCGGTCACGTCTACTCACCTGGAAGGAGCCCATACATTCCAGGCTCAACCGTACCTCCTCTTGCGGCTCCTCCTACTTCTGGGGCCGATTATTAGCCTCATGCATATTCTCTGCTTTCCCCGCCGCCCAGCGTCTGTAAATGGTTGCAGCCAGATGGGCCCCCATCCTGTGTGACAGCATCTGCCTGCAACCAATCACAGATCTGGTCTACAAGTCTATCGTACAGTAAAAAAAGAAAAAAAAAAAATTGATATACGGTAGCCCCATATTATAATACCCAGCGTAGATAAAGCATACAGCTACAGGCTGCAGCACCCGGCCATGTGTTTATCTTGGCTGTGTATCAAAATAAGAGGGACCGCAGACTGTTTATTAAAATTATTTAAATAATAAACAGTCTGCGGTCCCTCCAATTTTGATACACAGAGAAGATAAAGCCTGACAGCTGTGGACTGGTATTCTCAGGCTGGGGAGACCCAGTCTAAAAATAACAACCTCCAGCCATCCAGGATTGTTGCATCCATTAGATTCGACAATCTCAGCACTTTACTCAGCTCTTCCCGATTGCCCTGGTGCGGTGACAATCAGGGTAATATCAGGGGTTAATTGCAGCTCACAGCTGAGTCGGCGACTAAGCCCTAGATAAGTAATGGCAGGCATATATGAGACAACCCCATTACTAATCTGTAATAAGTGAAAAGAAATAAAAAAAACACTAACACCAAAAAAATATCCTTTATTTGAAATAAAATTAAAAAAAAAAAAAAAAAACACCCTCTTTCACCACTTTATTAACTCCAAAACCATCCCTGCAGGTAGAACGTAATCCACACTAGGTCCCACAGCGATTCAGCTCGCCTACATCTGAATCTCACAATGAGAGGCATAGAACACCACTGCCCACTGTGAGCTCCAGGGAGAGAATGAATGAGCCGCGATCATCTGTGACCTCACTCAGGTGAATTGCAGTCACAGCTGGAGAAACGTGTGACCAAAAACAGCCTGAGTGACATCACCGCTGGACACGCGGCTCATTCATTCTCTCCCTGGAGCTCACAGCGGGCAGTCATGTTGTATGGTGCTCACTGTGAGATTCAGATGTAGAAGAGCTGAATCGTCGTGGGACCTCTGTGGATTGTCAGACCTGCAGGGGTGTTTATGAGGTTACAAAAATGGTGAAAGAGGGTGTTTTTCGTATCCTATTTCAAATAAAGGATTTTTTTTTTTTTTCCAAAACGTTTTTTATTGATTTTTCAAATTTGTAAAAACATAACAAGTATCATTGCAAAAGAAGAACATTCGTCTGACAAAATGTGACATAGAGGTGGGTGATACCCCAATTTGGAGTTCCATGTTGCTGTTCGATTTAAGATAGTATACAGTAACATTAAACCAAAACAGAGGTAATGAAATATAATATAACATATGCAATACAATTCGTTAAATCTCTGTGTCGTCCCTGAATGATTTCAATTTTGCTAGCGTGTCTTGGTATTCCCAACCGTCTCGTCTCCCCCTCCCGCCAGAGCCCCCTCCTAGGTGATTCTCAGTTTACCCAGGCTGTCCTGGATATCGCTCAGGATATACCACTCCGAGTGAACAAAAGGTGCCATCAGGTTAATTATTTCTCCCTGTGTGAATTGGCTTTCAATAAAATGTCTCCATCTCACAAAAAACTTGGCTGTCAACCCATCTTTATCCCTCTCCGCTTCTAGTTTTTCCCACTTCAGAAGGTTGTGTAGTTCGCCCACAACCTCCTTTATGGATGGGCCCTCCCTTTGAATCCAGTGTTTTAAGATGCAACGCTTAGCTATCATGGCTATGTCATGCGTTATTGCGTATTTCCTCTTTTCCTGCGTGCTCGGTCCTCCTCCTACTCCTCCCTCAAAGGAGTGGAAAATCCACACCATTAAGTCTAGTTTGCTGAAAATTCCCCATGTTGACTGGGCAAATAGTCTGACTTGGTTCCAGAACCTAGCGATTGTCTCACATTCCCATAGCCCATGCAGCATATCCGTTTTTTCTTTTTGACACTTAGGACACCACCTATCCCTACCTGGTATGTTGAAACCTATAATGGCCCTATGTAGAATTCTGAATTGAGTGTCTCTCCATCTCTCATTGGTAATATGTTTCCGCACTTGTACCCATCCTCTCAGTATATCATCCACCACTTCTTCCCTTCCCAATTGTTTCCCCCACGCTTTTAAAGTCCGACTATCCTCCCGTGAGATAAGCACCCCCCTTAGCGATCGATAAATTTTAGAGACATTTATACTTGTTACATCACATTCCAGTAACTCATCAATCGAACTTCTGTTCAGCTCTCTTCCAACCACACCCAGGTCTCCTATTATTCCATGTTTCAATTGTTCATACTGGATGACATGTGAGCTATTAAGGTTGTACTTATCCAACACTTCCCGACCTGTCATCCACCTCCTGTCCTCCACATTCATAACATCTATCATTCTCCTGACTCCCCTCTCTTTCCATCTAGTAAATAGCTTGTTTTCTCGTCCCAGGGGAAAATTTGGGAATGCCCAGGGGTTCAAGTACTTGGACACTTTCCATGAGAGCCCCAGTTTTTTCCTTACCGACTTCCATGTTAGCATGGTGTCTCGGAATATAATTGAGTTCCTTATGTGCCCTTCAACCCTGGATAGTGGGGAGTGCAGAATGGACGTCAGATCCCACGGTGACGCATATTTAGTTTCCATCGCATGATCTGAGTGCCTACTCGTTCCTCTCACCCAATCAATTACATGCCTCATGATACATACAAGATTATACCCTTGGACATCTGGAAAGTTTAGACCTCCCTCCTCTGCTGACTTCATCAGCGTACGCAGCTTTATTCTGGGTTTCCTTCCCCTCCACAGAAATTCTGTATACGCGGAGTTGAGCTTATTCACATCCTTTAGTTTTAGCAATAGCGGGATTGTCTGGAAGGGATACAGCAGCCTAGGAAAGCTCATCATTTTTATCAGGTGACATCTTGCCAGTAATGGAAGTGGCAGACCTTTCCATCCCTTTAATTGAACTATAATTTTCCTGATTAGCGGTCCATAATTCAAGTTATAGATTGTTTCCACCGATCTTCCTATATGCACTCCCAGGTATTTAATTGAAGATTGTGCTATAGGAATTCCACATAGACAGCCATCCCTTATTTGTCCCCCCATTGTCCCATGATGCCCCTTTAGGAACATGATCTCGCATTTTTTTTTGTTCAGTTTGAAACCGGAGAATGAGCCAAATTTTTCAATCAAGGCAAGAGTCTGTGGCAAATCCGCACCGGGGTCCCCCATATAAAGTATGATGTCATCAGCAAAAAGCGCTGTCTTTACTTCTGAACCCCTTATCTTGATTCCTTTAAAGCTATTTTGTCCCTGTAGTATTCTTGACAACGGCTCGATTGCCAGGTTGAATAAAAGAGGAGATAATGGGCAGCCCTGTCTTGTTCCCTTCATCAAAGGGAACACCAAAACAAGAACAAGAGAGGCGATCTGCGGTTCAATACATATTTTTATTTTGTATAAATATTCATAAAAGTGTGGACAAGTGAGGGGAGGAAAACAACGGTATACATCACCGCAAACATTTAGGTACAGAATAAAGTATGCCAAGTATCTTCAGTAATACAAGATATAAGGTCATATCCAACAAGGATGGAGGTCCTATAATTAGGAGAAAGACCACATCAGGTAAACGCATCAATCCACTCCCGCTAGAACATTAATTGAAGGCAAAATAAGCCATATCCATAACAATTCATATGAATATCCAGGCAGGAGGGATTGAGACGGGACCTCAGATGTGGAAAAGACTCCAAATGTTATCCGTTTGTTATAATAACAATTGCGTATTAAATGCACATCTGTATTCACGCCTCAAAAGAGGATTTACCATAGGCATACCAGTATATTAATCCACATCCATATGCCTATGCATCACAAACAAAGTTACCCATGTGCTGATCCATAAGAAACTGTATATTCTGCGAGCTCTATTAAAGAGGTCACAACATACAAACTCTGTGTATGATAATTCCAAAGATAGTTTGTATGTATATAATCCAAATTTCATAAAGGATCAATACACATGAGAACAGCGGCATAAGCAGCAATATGGAAATACCCCACATATGATTATACGCATGCAAATGCGTGCACGTACATTGGGGTCCACATGGAAGTCAATGGAGTATCTTTCATGGAAGTCAATGTGTGCGTCATGCAGGATAGAGTACATACAAAAATTACCTCACAATAAGGCATACCAATGTATTAATACTCATCCGCATGCCCACGCATCACAACCAAAGTTACCCATGTGCTGATCCATAAAAGACCATATTATCTGCGAGCTCTAATGAAGAGGTCACAGCATACAGACACCATATATGGAAAATTCAAAGGTAGTTTGCATGCATATAGAACAAATTTTATAAAGGATCAACACATGTGATAAGCAGCGGCATAAGCAGCAATATGGAAATACCCTACATATAATTATACGCATACAAATGCATACACATACACTGAAATCCACATGGAAGTCAGTGGAGTATTGCTGCTTATGCCGCTGCTTATCACATGTGTTGATCCTTTATAAAATTTGTTCTATATGCATGCAAACTACCTTTGAATTTTCCATATATGGTGTCTGTATGCTGTGACCTCTTCATTAGAGCTCGCAGATAATATGGTCTTTTATGGATCAGCACATGGGTAACTTTGGTTGTGATGCGTGGGCATGCGGATGAGTATTAATACATTGGTATGCCTTATTGTGAGGTAATTTTTGTATGTACTCTATCCTGCATGACGCACACATTGACTTCCATGAAAGATACTCCATTGACTTCCATGTGGACCCCAATGTACGTGCACGCATTTGCATGCGTATAATCATATGTGGGGTATTTCCATATTGCTGCTTATGCCGCTGTTCTCATGTGTATTGATCCTTTATGAAATTTGGATTATATACATACAAACTATCTTTGGAATTATCATACACAGAGTTTGTATGTTGTGACCTCTTTAATAGAGCTCGCAGAATATACAGTTTCTTATGGATCAGCACATGGGTAACTTTGTTTGTGATGCATAGGCATATGGATGTGGATTAATATACTGGTATGCCTATGGTAAATCCTCTTTTGAGGCGTGAATACAGATGTGCATTTAATACGCAATTGTTATTATAACAAACGGATAACATTTGGAGTCTTTTCCACATCTGAGGTCCCGTCTCAATCCCTCCTGCCTGGATATTCATATGAATTGTTATGGATATGGCTTATTTTGCCTTCAATTAATGTTCTAGCGGGAGTGGATTGATGCGTTTACCTGATGTGGTCTTTCTCCTAATTATAGGACCTCCATCCTTGTTGGATATGACCTTATATCTTGTATTACTGAAGATACTTGGCATACTTTATTCTGTACCTAAATGTTTGCGGTGATGTATACCGTTGTTTTCCTCCCCTCACTTGTCCACACTTTTATGAATATTTATACAAAATAAAAATATGTATTGAACCGCAGATCGCCTCTCTTGTTCTTGTTTTGGTTTTCCCTTTAGCGATTTGGTTCATGTATTTTAGTCCTTCTGCGTTACATATATGATCTATATTGGTCTATGTATATTATTTCATTGAAACTATAATATGCGGATCTTCATACCCATTTCTAATCAAAGGGAACACGTCTGATAGAAAGCCCGGAGTGTGTACCCTAGCTCCCGAGTTGGCATAAAGGTTTCTAATGTAAAGTCTCATCTTGCCTACAATCCCTATGGCCTCCATTACCCTGTCTAACCACCCCCAATTTACATTATCAAACACTTTTTCTGCGTCAAGTGTAACTAGGGCAGGTCTAGCCCCTCCCTCAGTGAGACCCAGTCTAACCGCGTCTACCACTAGAATTGTCTTTCGGATATTGGCAACGGCATTTCTCCCCTTAATAAACCCCACCTGGTGATTCGTAATGATCCTAGGTAAGATCTCGGCCAGTCTATTAGCCATGATCTTGGACATAATTTTTAAATCCCGATTTATGAGCGATATAGGTCTATAACTAGAGGGATCATCCAGGTCCTTGGTTCCCTTGGGGAGTAATTTAATATATGCTATGTTGGAATTTTTGGGTATTTCCGCCCCTCCCAGGAAAGCATTAAAGACTGAGGTTAGATCCGGCGAGATCAGATCCTTCAGAGCCTTATAGAATTCACTATTGAAACCGTCAGGTCCCGGTGCCTTGTTGGTGTTAAGCTCCCCAATTGTTCTCGTCACCTCCTCTACTGTGATATCTGCGTTTAAGGCACTCAAATCTTCCTCCGTCAAGCTAGGCATTTGGGCTTGTCTTAGCCACTCTGCCTCATCAGTCATGTCGTTATTCCCTGACCCATATAGTTTTCTATAGTAATCTCCCAACAGTTTATTAATGTCCTTAGGATCCGTAGTCACCTCTCCCCCCTTTGTTTTCAGTTTAGAGATCACTGTCATCTTTCTGCTGCCCCTTGCCAGATTGGCCAACATCCTTCCCGCCTTGTTGCCAAACCTATGTAAGTCAACCTCCTTGTGCGACCAGAATAGTTGTTCCTTTTTGTTGGCCCATTCGTCAAATCCCTCTTTTGCCTCCAGCCATCTGCCTTTTGTCATGGGAGATCTATTTGTCACATAATTTGTATATGCTACCCGTACTGCTTCACTATGGAAATTATAATTCTCATTGGTTTTCCGTTTGATCATGGCTGCGTACCCCACCAGACGGCCCCTTAGGACCGCTTTTGCCGTTTCCCAAAATATCACTGGGGACTCTCTATGTTCCTTATTGTCCTCTGCGAATTCTCCCCACCACTCCTGTAGCACCTTGTGGAAATTATCTTGCCTGAGAAGGAACGATGGGAATCTCCATATGATATCTGTACCTCTCCTGAATTTCTCTCTAATGCCCAATCTCACCGGACTATGATCAGAGATCACCATATTCTCTATCACACAATCTTGCGTTCCACTCAGTAAGTCTTGCGAGATCCAGAACTGATCAATACGTGACCAGCTATCATGAGGGTGAGAGAAGTGTGTATACTCTCTGTCATGTGGGTGAGTTAGTCTCCAGATGTCCTTCAGTCCTACGTCTTCTAATGTTACATCCCTATTGTCTAAACTCCTGCCCACATTAGCTGTCCCCTCCTCGCCCCTCCTCCTATCTTCAGCTGAGTCTGGGACGGTGTTAAAATCGCCTCCCACTATAATGTTAGCCTCCCCATCTGCTAATATGGTGGCCTTTATGTCATCATGAAATGTGATTTGTTGTGAATTTGGGCCATAGACATTATAAATACTGAGTTTACCCGCTGGACTAACGATTGTTAAGTGCTGCCACCTTCCATGGTCGTCTGCCTCATGTGCCACTACCTCATGACTGAATTGTTTATTTATTAGGATCATAGTGCCCGCTTTTCTACCTTGTGCCGCTGCCCCGTAAACGGTGCCCACCCAATGTTTCTTCATGCGGAAAAAGTCCCCCCCCCCCCAAGTGGGTTTCCTGTAATAAGGCAATGTCTGTCTTTAGTCTTTTCAGATGTCTCAATATCATTGCTCGTTTGTTAGGTGATCTCAGCCCTTTAACATTCCACGTAGTTATCTGTATCATGTTTACCTGTGTATTCTGCTTTTACTACTCCCTCCCCTATGGGCCCCTGCATCAAGGAAGACGAGATGTTCGACACTAGAATCACAGTTGGTACCACAAAATCGACACTCCCTTTCCCCACCTTGCAAATATAACAAATACAACAAAAAGCATGTAACTGTAAAACATATTTTCCCTTCCGAGAAATCCACGGCGCTTCCCGCCACGTTGGTGAGCTCCCCTATTCCTAGCTGTGAGGCAAATCCCGGGATATGAAGGTGAATTATGACTCCAGTCATAATCCCTCATCACTCCCTGGCAGTGCCCCCTCCCTTCTTGTTCTCAGTGTTCCACTTACACCTCCATGGCCATGTCCTGTGATATGGAGATGAGGTGGTGTGGGAACAATGGACACAGGATGACTCCCTGCCGTCACCCTGTAACAAGAGTTGTATCTCATTACAAGGCTATGGAAATAGCCAGACAGAACGACTCCAGTAAAAAATGGTTCATATCTCGCAAGCCATATTTCCGATAAATATGGCAACCATAAAAATGGTGTCTCTGCATGCGGACGATGCCGGCACACCCTTTTTATGGGAGCAGGACATTGGGAAATGCCCCAGGCGTGATATCAGCCAATGGGGAACTGGCAGACAGGTCATGAGTCCCCTCGTTCTGTAGCTAAATTCATAACTGTCACAATGAGAGCATTGGCGTCCGCCTACGACGCTCCCAGGCAAAGTTATGGCCCATATTCCATGTTGGGATATTGTCCATAACTCAAGCCAGGGGTGGAGCAGTGCTCCCTGTGAGGTCACGAAGGTAGGAGGGGACCTGGATCTGCCCAGGTTGATAACCCTACTTCGGCCATTTTCCAAGGTTCTTCTCGCTGGGGGCACGTGTAGGAAACATCTGTGGGAAGGATCCTAGAAACCTGGGTACAGCGCCCCCCCTGTGGCCAGACGCAACAAGGTAACTGCTGGAACTGTGTATGCCTGTTTGTAACCCATGCTTTGATTGTAACTGTACTCTGACATATGTATATTCTGTAGATTCCCTATTGTATATATTGTAGTTCTAGTGTGCTTTAGGCTGATTAAATTATATAATTAATCTTGGGCTGTTCTGTTATCTCGATCTTGAATCCCACGTCTGTGTGTTCGGCTAATAGTTACCGTGAAGCGGTTGGTGGCAGCGAGTTTGTGCCAAGGATTATTGTGGGGAGGCCAGTGAGATTCGGGGAGATTTTATATATTCCGCCCGCGGAGGTCGGGGGGGAATATATACCCTACTCTCACCGGGGACCCTTCAATAATCGGCATAAGTAGTATAGCGGCCTCCTTGCTTATCGTCGGGCAATTCCATAATTGGCCTGACTATAAGAGGGGCGCTAGAGAGCGCATCACGTGCTCTGTCTGTCGGTCGGGAGGTATAAAGGAGGGGTGACCCCCCACTTGTTACACCCCGATTGTGACGTACTGGTAGCCAGCGCGGGGGATTTCTGAGTGACCCCCCCGGTGGTTTGTGACATATTGGTGGCATAGCGGTGGGATCGAGATAATAGTGTGTGTGAGTGTGAGACCCATACTCCCAGACACTAAAGACTGCCTGCAGCAGCTGTGGCTGCTGGGGTCTTCAGACTAGCTCAACACTAGAGTGTCAGAGTGCAGATACTGTAAGGTGTGTGGAGGCATCAGGTGTCAGTTCTGTGTCAGTGACCAAAAGTCTGCAAGAATGGCTGATGGCACCAGGAGCAGAGCTATGCAACTGGCCAATGCTAAGGCAGGAGCCGAAGAGAGGGAGGACGGTGCTGTGGACAGCAATGAGGAGGTTGCCCACGAGTCCTCCAGGAGCTCGACGCCAGAAAACCGTTCTGCCGAGGACATTGCGCAACCTGGCACTGCTGGACAAGATGAGGAGGAGCTCACCCAAGGTTCCTCAACGAGCCAGATGCCAGCCCTCCGCTCTGAAAGGGACAGTGAATCGCCTAGCTCTGCAGCGTGCCGCAGATCACCACGTGCCATTCCACCGAGCCTGGGAGGCTCGGATAGCCTTCTTCAAATGGCTATGGCCCTTCTCCAGGCTGGAGACCAGAAGGGCTACAAGGAACTCCTGGCAGAGCGCAGGGCAGAGCGGCACGCAGAGCGTGAGGCTGCGGAGCGAGAGCGGCAGGCAGCGCGTGAAGAGCGAGAGCGAGAGCGACAGGCAGACCGTGACTACCAGCTGCAGCTAGCTCAGCTCCGGCCCTCATCAGCCACACGTGACCTTCGAGACACCAAACTTCCAAAGGTCCGTGTTGAGGACTTCCCAGTGCTGGAGAAGGATGGAGACTTGGACTCTTTCTTGACTGCTTTTGAACGGACTTGCTTGCAGCACCATCTGGACAAGGACCAGTGGGCCAAATACCTGACCCCCCGTTTAAGGGGTAAGGCCCTGGATATCCTTGGGGACTTGCCTGCTGAGGCAGATCAGGGCTACGACACCATCAAGCGGGCCCTGATCCAACAGTACAACCTCACTCCAGAGTCCTACCGCAAGAAGTTCCGGAGCCTACAGAAGGGACCAAAGGACTCCTGGGCTGACCACCGGCGGGCACTTGCCCGAGCTGCCGACCACTGGACCCAAGGCCTGCAGCTTTCCACCGGACCGGAGATCCTGGACTTGTTCATCACGGAGCAACTCTTGTGGAACTGCCCTGAGGATCTCCGCCAGTTCATCCGAGACCAGAAGCCAAAGGGGTCCACGGCTACAGCTGCCCTTGCCGATGACTACACCAACAACCGGGCCCCTGAGGCCAGGAGAGCGGCCACCAGCAGCACCTGGAGAGGGGGTAAGATGAATTCTGCGACTGCCCCACCTGCCCCTAGACTGCAGGGGGTGTCCCCCTCAACTCCCCTCTCCAGGCCCGTGGCGGAACCAAGACGGTGCCACCAGTGCAACCTACCTGGACACTTCAAGGCCATGTGCCCTCAGCGTCCCAAGGCCCCGGCTCCGTCCCCGTCCCAAGGGCCGCCCAAGGTGTATTGTGTGGGTGGGGGTGGTGGTAGGTCCCTGGACAGCTTCCAACCTGTCACCGTCGGCCGGTCTGTGACCATAGGACTGCGAGACAGCGCCTCGGAGGTGACTCTGGTGCGGCCTGAGATGGTGTCCCCCCAAGACTTGATCCCTGGAAAAACCCTCGCTGTCTCCGGGATTGGAGGCACTGACCCGGCGCTGCCTGTTGCTGACATTTATGTGGACTGGGGCGCAGGGCGAGGGGTGAGGGAGGTGGGGGTAACTGATCGGATCCCCGCAAACGTGCTACTTGGGACAGATTTGGGGCAGATAACCTCCCAGTTTGGGCCCCAACCAAGGGCTGAACCTTCAGCCAGTACTGACATGCCTCCGGACAATGTTAATGTGTTATCTATGAATGATGTAAGGGAGGAGGGAGTGAACTCTGATATTTCTGCTTGCATAGACACCATAGACACACACACAGCTGCAGCTGTGACAGGGGAGGGGGTCAGAGAAAGGTGTGACAATGCCTCTACAAGTAACCAGCCTGTGAGCTGGGATCTGTTGCCCTCTGCAGGGATAAGCAGAGAGCAGGGTGCTGCAGGGGGAGGACCAGTGTGTGGGGTGGGGGCTACCACAGCAAATGTGGGGTCCCCAGAGATTTCACAGCGGGGTTCTGTTGCTGCAGGAGGGGAACAGGCAGGTGAGATTGGGGCCGGTCCAGGAGCGGAAGTGCTCCCAGGTAAGATCTCGGTGCATGGTTCCCCCACAACCGGGGTGTCAGGAAGCCAGGTAGGTCTGCCTGAACCGGCGACTTGGTCAGGAACGGAGGAGGAGCAGGCACGACCCACGGTCGCAGCGGCTGTGGCCGCTGTCACCCGCAGTGGGAGTGCTGGAAGCCAAGGGGCCTCCCGGAGGTCCGATAGCTCTTCCCCTTCTGACCAAGTGGCAGCCGAGTCAGGTGGAGGCCAGGACACAGGTCCCGGGGTACTGACTGAAGATGTGACAGTCTCGTCGATTCTGGCCACATCTAGTCAGGGGTTTCAGGCAGCGTTAGAAGCTGACGACAGCCTGAAAGCTCTTAAGGAGCAGGCGGCACAGCCTCCCTCGGACTCGGACCCGGAGCAAGTGGTCTGGGACCAAGGACGGCTGTACCGGGCCACGGTCCAGCAGGGTTCACCGGAGGCGTGGCCCAGGGACCGACAGTTGGTGGTACCCTATCCGTTCCGGACGGAGTTGTTGCGGATCGCACATGAGATTCCGATGGCCGGACACCTAGGGATCGCTAAGACCAAGGCCAGGTTAAACCAGCATTTCTACTGGCCAAAAATGGGGGCCGATGTGGCTGTCTACTGCCGTTCGTGTGAAACCTGTCAGAGAGTGGGGAAGGCGGGGCCACACCCCAAAGCCCCACTAGTATCTCTGCCAATCATCGATGAGCCTTTCAGGAGGGTGGCTGTGGATCTGGTCGGCCCGCTGGCCATCCCCAGCAGCTCCGGGAAACGCTTCATACTGACGGTAGTGGACTATGCCACCCGGTACCCAGAAGCAGTGGCCTTGTCGTCCATTCGGGCTGACAAGGTGGCCACCGCATTGCTGGAGATTTTCTCCCGAGTGGGTTTTCCCCAGGAAATGCTCACTGACCGGGGGACCCAATTCATGTCCCAGCTGATGGAGGCCCTCTGTAAGCAAGTCCAGGTGCGACATCTGGTGGCCAGCCCGTACCATCCACAGACTAATGGCCTGTGCGAGCGGTTCAATGGCACCTTAAAGCAGATGCTTAAGATGTTGGTCGACTCCCATGGGCGTGACTGGGAGCGGTATCTCCCACACCTGTTATTTGCTTACCGGGAGGTTCCACAGGCCTCAACAGGATTCTCACCGTTTGAGCTCCTGTACGGGCGACGTGTGCGGGGCCCCCTGGCTCTGGTGAAAGAGGCTTGGGAAGGGGATTTGGCCACCCCTGGAGTGTCGGTTATCGAGTATGTCATGCGCTTCCGGGACAAAATGCAGGCCTTGATGCAACTGGTACACGACAATATGGCTCAAGCCCAGGCCGATCAGAAGCGTTGGTACGACCAGAACGCTTGTGAGAGGACCTACCAAGTGGGTCAAGAGGTGTGGGTACTGGTCCCCGTACCACAGGACAAGCTTCAGGCAGCCTGGGAAGGCCCATACCTCGTGTACCAGCAGCTCAACCCTGTAACGTACCTGGTCACCCTGGACCCTGCCCGTGGAAGGCGGAAGCCCTTCCATGTGAACATGATGAAGGCACATCATGAGCGGGAGGCATGTGCGCTCCCCGTGTGCAACCTGCCCGAGGAGGGAGAAGCGGAAACCCTCTTGGATATGCTAGCCCAGGTTAGGGCAGGCGGATCCATTGAGGATGTGGAGGTTGGCCACCAGCTCTTGGAGGACCAACGGTCCCAGCTGTGGGCCACCCTACACCCCTTCCGGGGGTTGTTTACCAACCAGCCCGGAAGGACTGACTTGGCTGTCCATCACGTGGACACTGGGGATCATCCCCCGATCCGGCGTTCAGCATATCGGGTCTCCCTGGAGGTGCAGCAACACATGCGCCAGGAGATTGACGAGATGCTGAAGCTGGGGGTGATCCAGGCATCCAACAGCGCTTGGGCCTCGCCTGTAGTCCTCGTCCCTAAGAAGGACCGATCACGGTCGCCGATGCGTACCCAATGCCACGCATCGATGACCTGCTCGATCAGTTGGCCGGGGCTCAGTACCTGACCATCATGGATCTGAGCCGGGGATATTGGCAGATCCCCCTGACTCGCAAGGCCAGGGAACGCTCTGCCTTTATTACCCCATTTGGACTGTACGAGTCCACGGTGATGCCATTCGGGATGAGGAATGCCCCTGCCACTTTCCAGCGGATGGTCAACACCCTGCTCAAGGGACTTGAAGGGTACGCGGCCGCGTACCTGGATGACATTGCCGTCTTCAGTCCCACCTGGGAGGACCACCTAGAGCATCTAGCACAGGTGCTCAGGCGGATCCACCGGGCAGGTTTGACCATCAAGCCGGGAAAGTGTCAGCTGGCCATGAGCGAGGTCCAGTACCTCGGTCACCGGGTAGGTGGGAGAACACTGAAGCCCGAGCCTGAGAAAGTGGAAGCCATCGCATCCTGGCCCACCCCCAGGACCAAGAAGCAGGTGATGTCCTTCTTGGGGACCGCTGGGTACTATAGGAGGTTTGTTCCATGCTATAGTAGCCTGGCAAAGCCCTTGACGGACCTCACCAAGAAGAAGCTGCCCTCTGCAGTCGATTGGACAATGGACTGCGAGACAGCCTTCCGGGCCCTAAAGGACGCCCTGTCCAGCCCGCCCGTGCTACAGGCAGCCGACTTCACGCGGCCGTTTGTAGTACAGACCGACGCCAGTGACTTCGGCCTCGGTGCGGTGCTCAGCCAGGTGGACTCTGCGAGCCAAGAGCACCCAGTCTTGTACCTGAGCAGGAAGCTGTTACCAAGGGAAGTTGCCTATTCCACGATGGAGAAGGAGTGCCTGGCCATAGTGTGGGCCCTGCAGCGTCTGCAACCCTATCTATACGGGCGCCACTTCATCGTGGAGACGGACCACAATCCCCTCAGCTGGTTGCACACCGTCTCTGGGACGAATGGGCGATTGTTGCGATGGAGCCTTGCGCTCCAGCAATACAACTTCACCATTCGCCACAAAAGGGGCCGTGACCACGGTAACGCAGACGGGCTGTCCCGACAAGGAGAGGTCGCGGACGGGCGCACGGGGGAACACCGGAGTGTGCTGCCCCCTAGCGCCCTCAAAAGGGGGGAGGTGTGAGGCAAATCCCGGGATATGAAGGTGAATTATGACTCCAGTCATAATCCCTCATCACTCCCTGGCAGTGCCCCCTCCCTTCTTGTTCTCAGTGTTCCACTTACACCTCCATGGCCATGTCCTGTGATATGGAGATGAGGTGGTGTGGGAACAAAGGACACAGGATGACTCCCTGCCGTCACCCTGTAACAAGAGTTGTATCTCATTACAAGGCTATGGAAATAGCCAGACAGAACGACTCCAGTAAAAAATGGTTCATATCTCGCAAGCCATATTTCCGATAAATATGGCAACCATAAAAATGGTGTCTCTGCATGCGGACGATGCCGGCACACCCTTTTTATGGGAGCAGGACATTGGGAAATGCCCCAGGCGTGATATCAGCCAATGGGGAACTGGCAGACAGGTCATGAGTCCCCTCGTTCTGTAGCTAAATTCATAACTGTCACAATGAGAGCATTGGCGTCCGCCTACGACGCTCCCAGGCAAAGTTATGGCCCATATTCCATGTTGGGATATTGTCCATAACTCAAGCCAGGGGTGGAGCAGTGCTCCCTGTGAGGTCACGAAGGTAGGAGGGGACCTGGATCTGCCCAGGTTGATAACCCTACTTCGGCCATTTTCCAAGGTTCTTCTCGCTGGGGGCACGTGTAGGAAACATCTGTGGGAAGGATCCTAGAAACCTGGGTACAGCGCCCCCCCTGTGGCCAGACGCAACAAGGTAACTGCTGGAACTGTGTATGCCTGTTTGTAACCCATGCTTTGATTGTAACTGTACTCTGACATATGTATATTCTGTAGATTCCCTATTGTATATATTGTAGTTCTAGTGTGCTTTAGGCTGATTAAATTATATAATTAATCTTGGGCTGTTCTGTTATCTCGATCTTGAATCCCACGTCTGTGTGTTCGGCTAATAGTTACCGTGAAGCGGTTGGTGGCAGCGAGTTTGTGCCAAGGATTATTGTGGGGAGGCCAGTGAGATTCGGGGAGATTTTATATATTCCGCCCGCGGAGGTCGGGGGGGAATATATACCCTACTCTCACCGGGGACCCTTCAATAATCGGCATAAGTAGTATAGCGGCCTCCTTGCTTATCGTCGGGCAATTCCATAATTGGCCTGACTATAAGAGGGGCGCTAGAGAGCGCATCACGTGCTCTGTCTGTCGGTCGGGAGGTATAAAGGAGGGGTGACCCCCCACTTGTTACACCCCGATTGTGACGTACTGGTAGCCAGCGCGGGGGATTTCTGAGTGACCCCCCCGGTGGTTTGTGACACTAGCCAAAATATGTAGCTCCCTAATCACCCCCCAAAAAATATATGTTCTATCCCCGGACTAACTTGAATAAGCCTTTGAAAATTATGCAAAAATTAGCACAGTATGTCAAAACCTCAGCAAGATTCTCCAGTCCTACTTATCTCTGACTCCAGGTAGCCATCAGTCCGCCCAGAACAGGCCCACTTCATTTGAATTTGGATGATGTTCCTGGACAAAGGAGAAAAAGAAAAAAAGACCAAGGGGAGAGAAGATGGAGAAAGAAAGAAGAAGAACAAAAAAAAAAAAAAAAAAAAAAAGAGGGGGGGGGGGGGGGGGAAGAGGACCCAGACTTTGGGATGTTTTCCTCTCTTTTCTCCCTTCCCCCTCCTCTTCTCACCTCCCCAACCCTCTCTCCGTAATGCATCCTCCTCAACGCCTCTCCCTGTTTGGGAAGAGAAAAAAAAAAACAGGCAAAAAAAGGAAAAACAATGAGCGAGTTCCAGTTCAGGTATCATGGTTTCTCTCCAAGGGTTGGTTCCTGTGTTCCAGGCGAGAATTATGCTGTCGACCCGGGCTTGGCCTCCTTTCCTCCCTGGTCTCGACTTGCTTTTGTCCCCCAAGACGTCCCACATCTCTTCCTGAGCTTGTGGGGGATCCTCTTCTATTATTCCCTTCTCCACTAGCTCCTTTTTCTTGCCTTTCTGACCTAGTCTTGTTGAGCTCTGCCATGAGAATGTTTTCTGCTTCTTTGTAGTCCTTGTAGTATACAAATGAGCCATTGGGGTTTCTAACTTTCAGTGTAGCAGGGTATAATAGCTGGCACTTTACTTTTTTGTTGTACAGAAATGAGCAAATTTTGGTAAATTCTTTTCTCCTTCTGGATACTTCCGCTGAATAATCCCCAAAAATTAGCAGTCTGTTGCCTTGATATTGTAGTGGACGCTTTCGTTCTCTAAAGGCCCTCAATATTTCCTCCTTATGCTTATAATCAAGGTACTTGACAATCACCTGCCTGGCTCTTATCGGGGTATTCTTGTTTGAGTTTTGGCCCTCTCCCTTATTCGCCTCCTGGTGTCTCAGTGGACCCACTCTGTGGGCTCTTTCAACTCTGAATTTCGCCTTTATGCCCAGGGCCTGCGGTAGCTCCAACTCGCATATATTATCCAACTGTCCAATCGACACAGACTCTGGCAACCCGACTATACGTAGGTTGTTTCGTCTCGATCTGTTTTCCAAATCGTCCGCTTTATCCTTCAAGTATTCATTAGATTTTGCTAGAGCTGCTATTTGTGCTTGCATAGCCAGTATTGTCTCCTCGGAGTCAGATATTCTCTGCTCTGATTCTGCCAGTCTAGAGGCATGGGCATTTATCTGTTTTTGCATATTAGCTAATGATGTTTGTATGGCTGCCTCAATAGCCACTTTAACCTCTTTTGACAAGTGTGATGTCACTTCTTCAGCCAGTTTTTTATAGTCCACATTAAGCTTTTGTGTGTACTTGTCTTGGCCTGCAGGTGGTGCTGTTTTCTTAGTTCTCTTTGTCTGGACTGGGCCACCACCTCCATCCCCCAATAGCTTGCAGGCTTGTGATGTTGGTGTAGTAGGCTGCTTTTTGTTTCCTTTGGAAGGGGTACTATGAATTCTTGCATTTGACTTCCTGTGAGTCTGAGTGGGATTAATCTCCCTGTGCTGTTTGTCAGTTTCATCCTCCAACACTGCTGTGTCTCTGAGCTGCCCTGCTTTGTCTGCATCCTCTCTCCCCTCTGCCTCCATATCCCCTTCATCCTCCCATTGCGATCCACCATCATCAGTCCCCTGCATCCACCTCTCTCCTGCTGTGTCCTCCTGTGACTCCTCGCTCATATCTTCCTTATCTCCTGTCTCCTCGCTCATATCTCCCTTATCTCTCCCCTTCCAGCTCTGTGTTTGCTTTTCTGTGTCTCTCACCATGCGTTCAGGCTCCTCCCCCATCAGGCTCGGCGCCATTATCTTATCTTCTCCCCTGTCCATATCAAAGCTTCTCCAGGCTGCCTCACTGCTCCCAGCACTTCTCAGGAGGTACCGTTCCATAGCTGGCTGCTTTAGGTAACCTCCTGTGCTGCTCTCTGTTTGGTGGCTCGTCCGGGGGGGGTCTGTTTTTAGTCGGTTTCTGTGAGGGGTGGCAGGAGCTTCTCCTCTAAGCTTCCACCTCAGCCAGGACAGGAACCGGAAGTCAAGGATTTTTTATGTTTATTTCTTTTCACTTATTACAGATAGTAATAGGGTTGTCTCAGACACCTGCCATTACTAATCTAGGACTTAGTCACAGCTGTGAGCTGCAATTAACCCCTGATATTACCCCAATTGCCACCACACCAGGGCAATCAAAGAGTAGGGTAAAGTGTTGGGATTGTCGCATCTAATGGAGGTGACAAACCTGGGGGACTGCAAACTGTTACTTTTAGGCTGGGTCTCCCCAGCCTGAGAATACCAGCCCACAGCTGTTGGGCTTTATCTTGGCTAGATGAGAAAGACCTATATAATGTCCCACCTCCCTGCATATTCTAAGCTGGCACCCTTTAGTGACTTTCATGTGGCACTAAAGGGTGCTTAGCCTTGTATTTAGCCAAAAAAATAAATAAAAAAACAAAAAACAAAAACGACATGAGGTCCCCCCTATCTTTTGTAGCCAGCTAGGGTAACGCAGACGGCTGCAGCCTGCAGACCACAGCTGGCAGCTTCACCTTGGCTGATAATCCAAAACAGAGGCCACATTTCGCACCACATAATACTAGGGTTCCTTACCCACCTTTTAGGTCCCTTGACCTAAACCTTGCTCTTTCCTTTCTCTGTCTTTCTTTCTTCTCTATCCTCCCCTCTCACCTGACTGGACCAGCCCCCAGATACCACATGCTTCCAGCTGACCTGCATTATGGATAGTGTCAAGTTTTGCTCCTTCAACGTTAAAGGTTTGAATGTCCCTGAAAAAAGAAAACAGATAACATATTCCTGTCATAAGCAACGGGTGGCCATCTTGATGCTTCAGGAAACTCACTTTAGGTCAGATGCAATTCCTAAGTGTGTCTCGGCTTACTACCCGATTTGGCACCATAGCTCGAATCCTGATGCTAAGTCTAAGAGGGTTTCCGTCGCGTTTCATAGGTCCTTCATACCAGAGGTGCTAGACTCCTGTATCGACCCCAAGGGAAGATATATTTTCTTAAAGCTTTCTTGGAAAACCAATATCTTTGTTATTGCTAACATGTACTTTCCTAACCAGGGGCAGGACAAATTCTGTGCAGACGGGAGGAAAATTCTGGAAGATTTTGCGGACTCCTCTCCGGTGATATTAGGAGGCGATTTTAATCTGCCAATGAACCCGGCCCTCGATGTGTCCTCGGGTAAGTCGTCCTATCCGGCCTCAGTCATACAAAAGGATCAAAAAGCACATGCATGGTCTGAGATTGGTGGACATATGGAGGATTCTTCATCCGGACACCAAAGATTACAGCTTTTATTCCTCGGTCCATTCTGTCTATAGCAGAATTGACTCCTTCCACATTTCTCATGCCCTCCTAGACATGACAGTAGAAGCGACCATAGGTAATATACTATGGTCAGACCACGCTCCCATTTACTTATCGATTCAGTTAGGGCCTCGTGTCAAATCAAATTTCACCTGGCGACTGAATGAAAACCTATTACAGGATCACTTATGCAAAGCGGACCTTACCCAGTCAATTCATAACTTTATTAAAGATCATGAATGTGATACCACTTCTCCTGCAATCCAGTGGGACTCACTGAAATGTGTATTAAGGGGCATTTTGATCTCACATGGTACCCGCCTGAAAAAAGAAAGAGCCATTGAAATAACACAGTTATCTAACCAGATTGCCTCACTAGAAACCAAACACAAACGGGACTTATCTCCCACAACCTACGCACAACTCTCTACAACCAGACATAAATTATAAGAGGTATTAGACCAGAAATCCAGGGGCTTTAAGAGAACGTCTCAAAAGCCGCTTTTATCAACTGGGCAATAGAAGTGGGAAGCTTCTTGCAAGGGCCCTCCATCCCCGCTCCATGAATACTTACATCCCTTTCATAAAAGACCCAGGAAGTGGTGGTCATTTGCATAGCAACCAGGACATTTTAGCAGGCTTCCGCACATACTACAAGGCGCTTTAGGATATTAGGGGACAAATCGGGACACATAGCGACATATGGGACTCAAGATGATGTTAAAGCTTACCTGAAATCCCATTATCTCCCTTCCATCTCAAATGATACCTTACTGGAGCTGGAAGAGGACTTCTCCTGGAGGAGGTCAACGCGGTAGTCTCAGATTTGAAGTCAGGGAAAAGCCCAGGTCCAGACGGGTTCTCAGCGGGTTTCTATAAACAATTTTCAGAACTTCTAAATCCACTGTTCCTATCGGTCTGTAGATATATATCTGCAGGGGGTGCGTTCCCTCCCCAGGCATTGATGGCCCACATCACAGTTATACCCAAACCAGGGAAGGACACATCTCTTTGTTGCAACTATAGACCGATCTCGCTCATAAATCTAGATATCAAGCTTTATTCTAAAATGATATCAAATAGGTTACGAGACCTTCTTCCCAGACTGGTAAATCCAGACCAGGTGGGTTCGTGCCCAGAAGAGAAGCCAGGGACAACACCCTGAGGACCATCTCCCTGATTGACGGCGCAAGACGTCACAGGATCCCCATGTGCATCCTGTCGGTAGATGCAGAGAAGGCGTTTGACAGGGTGCACTGGGGTTTCATGTTTCAGGTCCTTAAAAACACAGGGTTGGGAGAGCACATGATTAACAGTTACAGCACTCTACTCTTCGCCCACAGCACGAATCAAAATAAATGTCTCCCTCTCAGATTCCTTTACAATATGTAATGGAACAAGACAAGGGTGCCCCCTTTCCCCATTATTATATATTCTGACCATGGAACATCTGGCGGTGGCATTGAGGAGCAATATATCAATTAAAGGGGTTACATTTCACAAACAGGACCATAAATGAGCTTTATTCGCAGATGATCTGCTCCTGTACGTTACCTCTCCACTCATTAGTCTACCCAACATAATGGCTGAATTGCGGAGGTTCGGATCTCTGAGTAATTTTAAAATAAATACTCATAAATCCGAAATTCTGAATATATCTCTTCCTCCAATGCTGGCGACTCAGCTCAAAGCCTCTCTCCCCTTCAAATGGCAGGTGGATTCATTGACATACCTAGGAATTAAACTGACGGCAGATCCCCTTGACCTCCTTAAATCAAATCACCACCACATTTCCAGGAAATTAGAATTAGACCTCAGACCTCAATAACTGGAACAAACTCCAGCTTTCATGGTTTGGGAGGATAAATGCGATCAAAATGGACCTGTTACCAAAGCTGCTTTATTACTTCCAAACCATCCCCTTAGTATTGCCGGCCTCTTTTCTCACGTCTGAAATCTAGCATAACCAAATTTTTCTGGTCACATAAACGCCCACGTATTTCCCACAAAATATTGAGTAGATTAAGGGATATGGGAGGAACTGGACTCCCTAATCTCCTTTTGTATAGCTACGCCTCTCTAGGGACGTGCGTTCTGGATCTATTTAACTCAGGGGAAACAAAAAGATGGGTGGAAGCCGAAACCGCGCAATCTGATGTTGATCCGAAGGTAGTTATTTGGACCAGAGCACCACCCAGCTCCAGCTCTATCACAGTACCCTTTATCACTAAGCAATTGCGGAATTTTATGTCCCGAGGTAATAAATATCTTGACTTGTCCTCCATTCCAGGCCCATTGACACCAGTCCATAGTAATTCAGATTTTCAGGCGGTTTTCCATAGATCAACTTTCCTCCATAAAAGGAAGAGTGACCATCCTATTATTCGTGACTTTATCTCAGACACAGGTATTAAACCCCTACATAATTACTCTTCAGATATCAACAAATCTCAAGATACAGTTAGGTCCAGAAATATTTGGACAGTGACACAATTTTTGCGAGTTGGGCTCTGCATGCCACCACATTGGATTTGAAATGAAACCTCTACAACAGAATTCAAGTGCAGATTGTAACGTTTAATTTGAAGGTTTGAACAAAAATATCTGATAGAAATTGTAGGAATTGTACACATTTCTTTACAAACACTCCACATTTTAGGAGGTCAAAAGTAATTGGACAAATAAACCAAACCCAAACAAAATATTTTTATTTTCAATATTTTGTTGCGAATCCTTTGGAGGCAATCACTGCCTTAAGTCTGGAACCCATGGACATCACCAAACGCTGGGTTTCCTCCTTCTTAATGCTTTGCCAGGCCTTTACAGCCGCAGCCTTCAGGTCTTGCTTGTTTGTGGGTCTTTCCGTCTTAAGTCTGGATTTGAGCAAGTGAAATGCATGCTCAATTGGGTTAAGATCTGGTGATTGACTTGGCCATTGCAGAATGTTCCACTTTTTTGCATTCATGAACTCCTGGGTAGCTTTGGCTGTATGCTTGGGGTCATTGTCCATCTGTACTATGAAGCGCCGTCCGATCAACTTTGCGGCATTTGGCTGAATCTGGGCTGAAAGTATATCCCGGTACACTTCAGAATTCATCCGGCTACTCTTGTCTGCTGTTATGTCATCAATAAACACAAGTGATCCAGTGCCATTGAAAGCCATGCATGCCCATGCCATCACGTTGCCTCCACCATGTTTTACAGAGGATGTGGTGTGCCTTGGATCATGTGCCGTTCCCTTTCTTCTCCAAACTTTTTTCTTCCCATCATTCTGGTACAGGTTGATCTTTGTCTCATCTGTCCATAGAATACTTTTCCAGAACTGAGCTGGCTTCATGAGGTGTTTTTCAGCAAATTTAACTCTGGCCTGTCTATTTTTGGAATTGATGAATGGTTTGCATCTAGATGTGAACCCTTTGTATTTACTTTCATGGAGTCTTCTCTTTACTGTTGACTTAGAGACAGATACACCTACTTCACTGAGAGTGTTCTGGACTTCAGTTGATGTTGTGAACGGGTTCTTCTTCACCAAAGAAAGTATGCGGCGATCATCCACCACTGTTGTCATCCGTGGACGCCCAGGCCTTTTTGAGTTCCCAAGCTCACCAGTCAATTCCTTTTTTCTCAGAATGTACCCGACTGTTGATTTTGCTACTCCAAGCATGTCTGCTATCTCTCTGATGGATTTTTTCTTTTTTTTCAGCCTCAGAATGTTCTGCTTCACCTCAATTGAGAGTTCCTTAGACCGCATGTTGTCTGGTCACAGCAACAGCCTCCAAATGCAAAACCACACACCTGTAATCAACCCCAGACCTTTTAACTACTTCATTGATTACAGGTTAACGAGGGAGATGCCTTCAGAGTTAATTGCAGCCCTTAGAGTCCCTTGTCCAATTACTTTTGGTCCCTTGAAAAAGAGGAGGCTATGCATTACAGAGCTATGATTCCTAAACCCTTTCTCCGATTTGGATGTGAAAACTCTCATATTGCAGCTGGGAGTGTGCACTTTCAGCCCATATTATATATATATAATTGTATTTCTGAACATGTTTTTGTAAACAGCTAAAATAACAAAACTTGTGTCACTGTCCAAATATTTCTGGACCTAACTGTATGTGGTTCTTCTTCGAACAGCTGAAAAGTTTTATAGTGTCTATGGCTAGGAGGGTAGACATCTATAGGGCACTCACACCCTTTGAGACCCTTTGCCTAGAGAAGGATCCTCCAGGCCATACCATTTCGACCTTGTATGACTTGTTTCTCAGATGCAGAGGTGCGAGGGACGGCTTGCCTGGGTACTTTGGGAAATGGGAGAGAGAGTGGGGGAGGACCAAAATCCTTCTCTTTATTGGTAAAACTTCGCTGAATGTGATAACAGGAGAGGTGCTACAAGATCCTATCTAGGTGGTATAGGTGTCCTGTGAGTATCCATGCTGTCTTTCCATTAGCCTCTGTGTGCTGGAGATGCCAAAAGGAGAGGGGAACCCTCACTCATATCTGGTGGTCATGTCCCCCGGTGATATGATTTTGGGAGAGCATTTTCCAGTTACTCAAACTATCCTTGAGGCAGATCCAGCCCACAAAAGAATTAGCTCTCCTGTCCCTCGGGAATGTTTCTGATTCAGGGTTTAGGAAAGGTTTATTAAGACATTTTTTAACAGCTGCCAGAAACCTAATTCCAAGATATTGGAAGCAAACTAGAATCCCATCATGGGATGAATTCATAGCAGAGTGCAACGAGATCCTCAGGATGGAGACCTTGATAGGTCAGACACTCGGCAACAAGGACAAAGTTGATGCTACATGGGCCCCATGGATCATGTTCAGGGACTCACCGGATATGGGTCTATGGATTCACGGGGGGCAGGTAGGTAGGTAATTTTCCATTCTCTTATTTCTGTACCTGGAAGGTTAGCCTTGAAAATGTGGTTTTGATATAGGAGGGCACGTCCATTCGGGTGGGAACCCTTTGTACCCTTCCCCTTTCATCTTACTTTCCCACGTTTCTGTTGTCTTTACTGTCTCTAAATTCTTCTTCCACCTCCTCTTCTTAATCTCTTTATTTTTCAACTTGTTCTTCCTATTTCACACACATACAAATTGTACTTGTTATTTTTGGTCGCCAGTGGCGCAGGTGTAGTCAAGGAACTGTGATGTTTTTAACAGCTAGCTTGGGTATATACTCTAAGCCTGCGCGCTGTGCAATTGTTTGATTTGACAGAGGGCACCGCACGCTATTTTAAATTAAATAAATAATTTAAAACAAAAAAACATGGGGTCCCCCCCAAATTGGATCACCAGCCGAGGTAAAGCAGACAGCTGTGGTCTGGTATTCTCAGACTAGGGAGGTCCACTGTTATTGGACACTCCCCAGCCTAAAAATAGCAGGCCGCAGCCGCACCAGAAGTGGCGCATCCATTAGATGTGCCAATCCTGGTGCTTTTTCCCAACTCATCCCATTGCCCTGGTGCGGTGGCAAACGGGGTAATATATGGGGTTGATGCCAGATGTCACCGGGCATCAAGCCCTGGGGTTAGTGATGTCACGCGTCTATCAGATACCCGACATCACCAACCCAGTAAGTAATAAAAAAAAGATTTGAAAAAAAAACACTCCCCAAAACATTCCCTCTTTCACCCATTTATTGAAAAGAACAATCAAATCCGGGTCTGGCGTAATCCATTAAGGGGGACACATGACTATCCATACCATAGTTAATGTCCCAGTCAATGAAGAACAGAATGTTCCCCATTGGCTGGGAGAGTAATGCAGTGACCTGAGCTAACATCAATAGTCCAGGTCACTGCAGGGGATGCCGAGCGCTGCCATCAGCATGTTAGATGAAATCATTACCTGCTGCTGTGACGATCTCCTCTTCACTCCTGTTAACGATGTCACTGTCTTCTATGCCCGCCGCGTTCTCAGCAGTATCGCCCGTGACGTGAGAATGCAGCAGGCATAGGCGGCAGTGACCGCGCTGACAGGAGTGAAGAGGAGATCGTCACAGCAGGTAATGATCTCATCTGCCTCCTGGCAGCAGCGCTCGTTATCCCCGCAGCTGCCTGCACTGCAGGGTGAGAATCTGCATGCGGGCAGACACACACTGCAATGAAGGCAGCCGCGGAGCTGGAGCGGGACACAGACTGCATGGGCACTCCTGCTCTCCTGAGCAGGGGGCCCGGTGCTGGCGGTGACACTGTGGGCGGGGAGAGTATGGGGTGCAGGGGAATGTGTGTGGGGGGGTGCAGGGAAGGTGGGCGGGGACTCACGCACTGTACCCGCCCAGCAGGGCGGCAACATGCTGTTCCAGATTTGCATGTCAACATGGTCCTGCCCATGTTGACATGAAATGACTGGAAGCAGCAAAATCGCAACAGGAGCGGTCACATGACCACTCTGAGCCAGGGGAGAGGGGCTGACAGCAGGGCAGGTAAGTGCTCACTATCTACTTCCCTGCCCCAATGTAGCCTAATAGGGTAATAATAAAAAAAGTCAAAATAAGCCGGATAACCCCTTTAATTATTTAAACAACAAAAAAAAAACAAAAAAAAAAAACAAAACAGCATAGGGTCCCTCTTATTTTGATACACAGCCATAATAAGCACACACACGGCTGGGTGCTACAGCCTGCAGCCATAGGTTTTATCTGTACTGGGTATCATAATATGGGGGGACACTATGTCAATTGTTTTATTTTTTACTGTACGATACACCCGCAGACCGGGTTTGTGATTGGTTGCAGTCAGATGCTGTTACACAGCCTAGGGGGGGCATCTGACTATAACCAATCACAGGCGCTCGTGGGCGGGTAAAGCAGTGAATATGCAATGAAGGTAATGAGCGGCCCAGGAAGTGAAGGACGGGCTGCAGGAGCGTACAGCTGCGCTTGTGATTCGGTAAGCATAGCGCGCCTGCGCCATTCCCATTACCCTTTCCACCATTTTTAAGTGCTGACTCATGATTGTGAAATGCTAGCAGGGCAGAAATTTCAAGAATTGAAGCTCAAATTCAGTGATATCCTTAGGAGGACACAGTCTCACTTGTTGGCTGCTGGATATTAAACAACTGAATGAAAAATCAGAATTCAATGAACAAGTTGCCCATTTAGCGTATGCTTAAAGCCCATTACATTCACAACACGTATTTACAGAGAAACAGCAAAGCCATCATCAAACAAATCTCATAAAAGTAGAAAAAAAAACATTTGAAGACAAAACATGAACATGAGGTTACATCGGTTGAAGAAGAAAAAAAAAAAAAAAGACCTAGGTTTATCTAGTTCACCCTTTCTCCACCAATTCTACATTTTGTCAATAAGTCATTTATAACCAACAATGTTGTGTGCACTGAGGAAATCATCCAGCCCTGATATAAAAGCTGTTATAGTATCTGCCATTACTACCTCTTGTGGTAGGTCATTCCACAGTCTGACTGCTCTAACTGTAAAGAACCCTTTCCTATTTAGCTGTCGGAATCGCTTTTCTTCCACTCGCAGTGAGTGCCCCCTGGTCCTTAGTATTGTCTTTGGAAGAAATAAGTCATTTGTCAGTCCTTTATATTGACCACACATGTATTTATACATATAAATGAGATCTCCTCTGAGACGTCTTTTTTCTAAGCTAAACATATCTAACTTTTTCAACCTGTCATCATATGGGCGGCCTCCATTCCTTGTAGTAGTCTAGTTACGCCTTTACACTGACTAACTTCTGAATGTCCTTTTTAAAATGTGGAGCCCAAAACTAGATCCCATATTCCAGATGTGGCCTTACAAGTGATTTATAGAGGGGTAACAATACGTTGGGATCACGGGATCTAATCTCTCTTTTTATACACCCTGAAATCTTGTTTGCTTTAGCAGCTGCTGCCTGACATTGAGTGCTGCTGCTCAGCTTACTTGTAATGAGAATACCCAAGTCCCTCTCCTGTTCTGTAGTCCCGAGTTTACTTCCATTTAATGTATACGCAGCTATAGGTGCTAACATTCTGAACAGAACGAATGAAGCTATTACATATTTGTGAACTAAAAAGGTGGGACGTCATGTGCTGACCACTACCGAAGTTACAGTGCACCAAAGGTGGAGCATTATAATGCCCCACAGCACTCATGCTGCAAGGTATAGCCCTCCATGGGTCCAGGCCACACCACCCCCAAAATATAACTATTGATTAAGTCTTATTTTAATGCCAAATATTTGGGCAAAATCTGTGTGTGTGTCCGCACTGGCACACTTACAATCGCAAAATTTTACACAGACGCCCCATGTGACTCAGGGAACGTCAGACTATGTTTTGACCAGGGCTGTGGAGTCGGTAAGCCAAATCTTCGACTCCGACTCCGACTCCTCAAATTCTCTTGCACCGACTCCGACTCCGGCTCCGACTCCGGCTCCTACATATATTGCTTATAGTTAGGTGAAAAATTTATTGTAGTACATGAATATGTGTATGTGAACATCAGACATTTAATAATTTTTATGATACAATAATCAAGATATTTGGATAGAACATAAAATATATTTATTGGAATACAACTTTAGAACACAAAAAACTGTAATAAATTGTAAATATGTAATACACTATGTAATATACAGTAGATTACATATATATCTTGTGTGTGTGTATATACACTGTATATATATATATATTATATATTACATATTTACAATTTATTAGTTTTTTTGTGTTCTAAAGTTGTATTCCAATAAATATTTTATGTTCTATCCAAATATCTTGATTATTGTATCATAAAAACAATTAAATGTCTGATGTTCACATTGTACTACAATAAATTTTTCACTTAAATATAAGCATTATACTAAATGTTGTTATTTAGTAAAATATTCAGCACATTCTGCATTGCACTCCTGTCCCCAATTTATTATATATTTTAGGAGTCGGAGTCGGTGCATTTTATACCGACTCCGACTCCGACTCCGACTCCGACTCCGACTCCGACTCCGACTCCACAGCCCTGGTTTTGACAGGAAAATTTAACCCCGCGCTTTACAGTTACTCTCCAAAAAACCTCCATTAAGGTGAATGGAGCTGCGCGCTACAGGCTATTAATAGCAGCTGTGATTGGTTGCTATAGGAACAAAAAGGACATTCATAGTATAAGAAGCTTATGTGTGAGGTAAGATGTCAGGGGGGAGACAGACACACACACAGACTGACAGTTAAACACTGAGAGACAGAGACAGACATTCCATAAAGTGTCGAAGCTAAAAAAGTTAAAGAATACAGCAGGACTCTTCCAAAAAAAAAAAAAAAAAAAAATAGACACCCCCAAAAGAAATCAGACACCTTACACCCTGCAAATAAAAAAATAAAAATCGCACTCACCAAACCCCAAACAATTACAGTGTCAGGGGTGCAGGAAAGACACCAGGGAGGTTATGCTGACCCTAGGACTGTGGGCCCTGTGCTCACCCTTACCCTGGAGGTACCCTTGAAGGTAGGGAGGTCCAAGTCCCCGCCCTGGCCCTGTCCTAATACCTCCCCCCATATCCCCAACCCTGGGATGGGTTGGACCCAAAGTAACAACCTCCCCCAACACAGACAAGGGGATTAAACAAACACACTCACATTGCAAACAACCAAAGAGGAGGGAATAAACCAAAAAGGGGTAGGAGCAAGTCACACTAGGAAACTCTCAATCACTCGTCACCAAAAAAGGAGGAAAGCTAAGGACGCCTGGATATCGCAACTGCAAGCAGAAACTATCATCGGTGATGGTACAGAAAACTCCCCAGACTTAAGTCGGAAGAGATCAGCTGGAAATGGTGATTAGCAAACCTGGTTCACTGAGAAGTCAGCCACTGCTCCAGGATGCATTAACTCCTAACGTGCCAGAAGCAGAGAAGAATAAAACAACAGACGCCCGACAGAACAGAGCTACTTGCAGAAACCAGGTTGTTTGTTGGAAGTGTGTACAGAGTCCAATTACGTAGTGGCAAAATGCGGGTGCCAAGGCTCCGCGCAGCGCATGACATACAGCTGGCAAGTGCAGATGGTGGATGAGCTCTCACACAATGATCTGTGTCACTGTCAGGTCCTTTGCAATTATATTGTTTTTATCTTCCTGCACCCCACAGCCACCTCTCCGCAGTTTGAACTATTATGAGGTAACTATGGTAAGGAGTGGGTCCCAGTTCTCACAGGGTAAGTGCTTTGGTAACATGACGCTATTCAGGGGAAACACCGCTCTTCCAATTTTGACCAAACTTCTAATCTGTACCCACACAATTTCATGCACTGGCTCTGCTGTCACGATATTTCCGTTTAAGAGATAGGTCTCACACAATACCAGCAGGTAAGCACATCCTTATCGCCACACCCCACAAATCATGGCGGAGAAGACCCTATAGCGCTGTGGGCTCTCTCTTTTGCAGTCAAATATGTGAGCCATAAAATCAGCGATTTTGGTAGGACTTCGCCCGGTTTTCAACAATAATGTGCTGTCAACAACATGTGAGCGGTATAAAGACTGAACAATTGTTAACATAACCTTTCTTTATACTACAGGTTTTTATGGCATATGTAAAATTATCCAAAAAAAAAAACACAAAAAACACAGCAATAAAATTGTATGTAGCCAACCAACGCTTCATTTATGAGCTTAAATTGAGCCACTTAAATGGCCAAAAAGATGGAAATGTTCAGTTCAGGGTTTCCGTTATGAGCAGATAAGTTGTGTATAGTGAATTATTAAGGGACAGCCTTCTGGATATCTGATCGCAGGCTGGTGGCTATATTGAGCCACAGGCTTGTCTCATCCACTTCTGCTAATATTACACACACATAAGCCAAAAGATTGGCAAACAGCACTAGTAAAAAAACAAACATTCTCATGGAGAAATCACCCCATATACTAAAGGGACGTTCTCAAAGCAATTTTGCCTTTTACGTGAATACCATAAGTAGCTCCGTACACATCAACAAAGGCCGGGACCACTGCCTCATGGTGTATACAGTGGAACCTAGGATTAGGAGTAACTTGGTTTGAGAGCGTTTTGCAAGACAAGCAAAGCTTTATACAAATTTGTAACTTGGTTTAAGAGCTCACTCCCAGAACCAATTACGCTCATAATCCAAGGTTCCACTGTATCTGCCGCCCACATACTATAAAGACATCTATATCAGGGATCAGACTACGGATTCCTGGGTCCACATGCAAGAACAATCAAGGATTACATGTTCTTTCTTTCCAGAGATTCTACAATGAAAACAAAATCATCATACATCCTTCGGATAGGTGATATCTTATCGAGCTTTGGGGCTCCAACCACTAAACCTCAAACCGATCGGCAGAACTGGGAACTTTTATCCCCACTGGAATTGAGCGTCAGTACAGTGCCTATGTGACCACCACTGCATTCTCTATGGAGCTGCACTCTGCATTTTCTGGCAGCCACATAGAGAATGAATGGAGCAGTAATCAGGTGTCTGACCTGCCGCTCCACTTTGTAATGGGTTCTCTGGACCCACCACTAGATTGGTGAACACCATTACTGATGAGCTTCTAACTATCACAGCCATCTATAGAGGCAGCCCTACACAAGGGAGATCACCTCTCAGACTCCACAAAGCACTCAGCAACTGGTAATTAATGGTCAACAGACCTCTATTCTCCTCAGTGGTGACTGGTGAGGGTTATAAAGGCATTTGTGGCAAGCCCCCTGATATAGCCAGCATTCTTAGATGGAATCTGTCATCAGGATTTCAACCCCCAAACTCTTCATATGTACATGTAGCTCTTTCACAGACAAGTCCATTACTGAGAAAGGCTTGAATTGATATCCAAATGAGGCTGTAGAACTAGTTGTAGATCTTAAGTCTCTGTCACTCCAGCTCTATTCCCGACCCAGCACCACCACCTCCTGCCTGATTGAATGCCTCTATAGTGTGTGACTTCAGGCAAAAGAGCGGTCAGTGAGGCAGGAAAAGGTGACGCAGAATGTGCCTACCTGAGAAGGGCACCAAGCATTGGCGTAACGATCGTGGTTGTAGTGATCGCGATCGGGCCCAGAGAGAGACTGTTTCAGCTGGATGTGCATCGGAGGGTGCGCATCCAGCTCAAATATATTGCGGCACAGAGACATGTCAGGTCCCTGCACTGCTATGTGCTGGCTGCAGATTAAGGCTATATTCACTGTTCCCCCACGCCCACAGTCCAGGGCATGGGGAGCAGAGACTATGCTGGTACCAGGCAGCTGTGCCGCTTACACACTGGTCAGTTGCAGCATGCCACCATCAGTAGAGGACACCGGTGGAGGGGGGGGGGCCAGTATGATCGTTTATTTTTAGTACTGTATGTAGAGCTTGTGGGTAACAGGTATACCACGATGGTAGCTCATGAGTACCGGGACGGGGCCACGATGCGGGAGCATGTGTACCGGGATGGTGGCCACATACACCATGATGGGGCCATGATGGGGACATATATTCCAGTATATAGCCATGATGAGGTCATACACCAAGATGGGGGACATTAGTACAGGATGGGCGTCATTACTACACAATGAAGGGGAAGGGGGGTGGTTCAACTCGTGTCTTTCTAGGATTTAGGCCTTGTGCACACTAGGCGTTTTTGCTGCATTTTTTAGCGGCGTTTTTTACCGCGTTTTTGTGCTGAAGACGCAGTGACATTGCTTCCCCAGCAATGTCTATGGGTTTTCAGAAGTGCTGTCCGCACAAAGCGTTTTTTGTAGCTGCGTTTTTGTGGTGACCACAAAAATACAGCATGTCAATTATTTCTGCGTTTTTCACTGCGTTTTTCACCCATTGAGTTCAATGAGATGTTCAACAACGCAATGAAAAACGCATATGGCTATGTGCGCACAGTGCGTTTTTCGCGGCGTTTTTGTGCGTTTTTCGGGTGCGTTTTTGGCCTCCAAACTGCAGGACTTTGCTTCCCCAGCAAAGTCTATGAGTTTTAATTTTTGCTGTCCGCACACATCTGTTTTTTTTACCTGCATTTTTGAGTTAAAAAAAAAAAAAAATGGACATGTCAGTTCTTTCCTGCGTTTTTCTGCGTTTTCCCCCCCATGCAATGCATTGGAAAAACGCAGCAAAACGCAGAGATCAAAAACGCAGCAAAACGCAGCCAAAAACGCACCAAATCGCGGCAAAAACGCATGCGTTTTTTGATGCGTTTTTTCGACGCAGGTGCGTTTTTGTGCATTTTTAGCGGCCAAAAACGCACAAAAATGCAGCGTCAAAAAGACGCAGTGTGCGAACCTAGCCTATAGCTGCGTTTCTATGACTAAAAACGCAGCTATAAACGCAAGGGGTGGGCAGTAAAGTGACGTGTACAGGAAAAGGATTCCTTCTGTTGGTAAACACAGAAGCAGGAATCCTCCCGGTACCATCACCGCTGCGTCCACAACCCGCCCGGTGCCATGTCAGCTCCGTGCGGCGCCATGTCCGGGCGGGAGGTGGCGGCAGCGGCGAAAACAAAAGTGAACAGTAGAAAAAAAAAAATGTCATATATACTCACCTGTCTGCAGGGTCCCGGTGCCATGCCCGCTCCCACCTCCTGTCCCGGTACCGCCGCTCTGGCTGTGTGCAGTCTCCCCGGGGCACGTACGAAACTTGCAGGACCTGGCGGTGGATCACCTGATGCAGTCACCTGACGCATCAGCTGATCGTAATTCTCGCGGTGTCGCCGGCTTTTTCGCTCCCGGCCGGCTATCAGCTGATCCTGCCGTCAGGGGACTTCATCAGCTGATTACCGGCAGCTCCTGCAGCGATGGGACAGGATCAGACTCTCATCCGATCGCTGCAGGAGCTGCCGGTAATCAGCACAGACGTGAGTATTTATTTATTTATTTTTTTTTTTGCACTGATGCTTCAGCTGATTGTATAATCGGCTTTTATACAATCAGCTGATGTGTGATGTGCTTCAGCCCCTAGAACCTGACACATCATCTGATCGGTATGCCTTCCAGCAAACCGATCAGATGATATTGGATCCGGATTGGACGGCGCGGGACCCTTGACCCAGGATTACTGCGGAGGGGGGTTCTTTATTTCAATAAAGATGGAGTCACTAATTGTGTTGTGTTTTATTTCTAATAAAAATATTTTTCTGTGTGTTGTGTTTTTTTTTATCATTACTAGAAATTGATGGTGGCCATGTCTAATATTGGCGTGACACCATGAATTTCGGGCTTAGGGCCAGCTGATAATATACAGCTAGCCCTAACTCCATTATTACCCAGAGAGCCACCCGGCATCAGGGCAGCTGGAAGAGTTGGATACAGCGCCAGAAGATGGCGCTTCTATGAAAGCGCCATTTTCTGGGGTGGCTGCGGACTGCAATTCGCACTGGGGGTGCCCAGAAAGTATGGGCACTCTGCACTGCGGATTCCAATCCCCAGCTGCCTAGTTGTACCTGGCTGGACTCAAAAATTGGGTGAAGCCTGTGTCATTTTTTTTTTTTAATTATTTCTTGAAATTCATGAAATAAAAAAAAAAAATAAAAAAAAAAAAGGGCTTACCTATATTTTTGATTCCCAGCCGGGTACAAATAGGCAGCTGGGGATTGGGGGCAGCCTGTACCTGCCTGCTGTACCTGGCTAGCATACAAAAATATAGCAAAGCCCATGTCATTTTTTTTTTCTTTTTGGGCAAAAAACTCCTGCATACAGTCCTGGATGGAGGATGCTGAGCCTTGTAGTTCTGCAGCTGCTGTCTGCTCTCCTGCATACACTAGTTCTGCAGCTGTCTGCTCTCCTGCATACAATGAACATTTTGAAGAATGAAATGACATCAGACCTTTTTTTTTCATTAATAATCTTTAATGGCATTGTGCACTGATTAAAAACGCAGTGAGCAAAAACGCAGCAAAAAAACGCACCAAATCACGGTCAAAACGCATGTGTTTTTTTAGCCGTGGGTGCGTTTTTTGAGACAAAAATGCACATAAAAACACAGCGTGAAAAAAAACGCCTAGTGCGCACATACCCTTAGAATGTTACAACGGCCCATAAACCTGACCAACATGTATTGGGAGGGGCCCAAGCTCCAACTTCGTACCGAGGCCCATCTAACTCTAGTTACACCACCTGCCCCAAGACGCAGTCAACCACATCATGGTGCACACGTAAACTTGATGGAACTGCCAAAAACAATGTCTGACAGAGAACAATGCAACTCCACCTGATTCAATGTCAATGGCCCCATCAGCAAAAACATCCAAATCCCATTTCCCAGACCTTCAGATAGAAGCCCTGATAGCATTTTAACTACGGTCAATGGCTCTATGTGAACATTGCCCAACAGGTTCATGCACCATATGAAGGCCTGTCATGGTGGACCACCAGAGGTCTGACACCATGTGTACCTTTAAAAGAAGAAAATCCATTGGAATAATATCACACACAACAAACCCCAGGAAAACTATGTAAGTAACCCAAAGCGAATCCACTGGCATAGTTGACCCAAAAGGGAAAAAAAGTGTTAATATATTGCACAGAAACAGTAGTTTATTAAGACAAATGTACACACGTATCCAAAAAGGAAAGAGTAAAACCAGGATGAAGAAATGCATTCCTGCTGGCAAATCCCATCACACTATGCAATCACATATGTAACGTTTCAGGCTGCCCTATATAAATGATCACTGTATCCATAATGTACAACAAAATAAAGCACATGAACACAGTCACAGAGTAACAAGAAGAATGCATAAGAGCAACATATCAAAGTGGCAGGTGCAGTAATAAAGTGCCAGCCAGTGCAGAAATGAATGTCCCTACTAAGGCGACGCGCGTTTCGCATGGCTCATATTGCACACTTCAGACAGGAAATGGGGACGTCCACTGTGTCCATAATGTACCATTTATATAGGGCAGTCTGAAACTTTACACATGTATGTGATTGCACAGTAACATTCATCATCCTGTGTTTACTCTTTTTTTGTATATGTGGATACATTTGTTTAAAAATAAACTGATTCTTTGCCAAAATATTTACACTTTTTTCTCTTTTGTGCCAACTTTGTGACCCTTTGTAGATTTTGCAGGAGTCTTCTGCATCTTATTGCCAAGGCTACAGAATTGGCCACTATCCGGGCTCCCACAGTCCACAGACAAAGACATACAGGTAGCAAGTTTAGATTGTGACATACCTCCCAACTTTTAAAGAAGGAAAAGAGGGACAAAGTTTGCGGCGCGCATAGCGCGCCGCGGCAAATTTTTAGGCCACGCCCCCTAACCACACCCATTTCACAGTCACGCCCATATCCACTCCCCATCCACACCCATTCAGCACAAACACGCAGGCAGCCGGCGGGCCTCCAGCACGGACACGCAGGCAGCCGGCGGGCCTCCAGCACGGACACGCAGGCAGCCGGCGGGCCTCCAGCACGGACACGCAGGCAGCCGGCGGGCCTCCAGCACGGACACGCAGGCAGCCGGCGGGCCTCCAGCACGGACACGCAGGCAGCCGGCGGGCCTCCAGCACGGACACGCAGGCAGCCGGCGGGCCTCCAGCACGGACACGCAGGCAGCCGGCGGGCCTCCAGCACGGACACGCAGGCAGCCGGCGGGCCTCCAGCACGGACACGCAGGCAGCCTGCGGGCCTCCAGCACGGACACGCAGGCAGCCGGCGGGCCTCCAGCACGGACACGCAGGCAGCCGGCGGGCCTCCAGCACGGACACGCAGGCAGCCGGCGGGCCTCCAGCACGGACACGCAGGCAGCCGGCGGGCCTCCAGCACGGACACGCAGGCAGCCGGCGGGCCTCCAGCACGGACACGCAGGCAGCCGGCGGGCCTCCAGCACGGACACGCAGGCAGCCGGCGGGCTTCCAGCACGGACACGCAGGCAGCCACAGTGAGGCGGCCGGCCGCCTTCACAGACAGGCGGCCGGCCGCCTTCACAGACAGGCGGCGGGCCGCCCGCACAGAGAGGCGGCCAGCCGCCCGCAGAGAGAGGCGGCCGGCCGCCCGCACAATGAGGCGACGGGCCGCCCGCACAGACAGGCGGCAGGGGGGCGCCCGCACAGACAGGCGGCAGGGGGGCGCCCGCACAGACAGGCGGCAGGGGGGCGCCCGCACAGACAGGCGGCAGGGGGGCGCCCGCACAGACAGGCGGCAGGGGGGCGCCCGCACAGACAGGCGGCAGGGGGGCGCCCGCACAGACAGGTGGCGGGCCGACCGCACAGACAGGCGGCAGGGGGGCGCCCGCACAGACAGGCGGAGGGGGGCGCCCGCACAGACAGGCGGCGGGGGGCGCCCGCACAGACAGGTGGCGGGCCGACCGCACAGACAGGCGGCCGGCCGACCGCACAGACAGGCTCCGGCCGGGGGTGAGGGGGGAGGGAGGGAAATCAGCGCTGGGGAGATTAGTTTACTGTACCAGCAGCAGCACAGGCAGCGCTCCTCTCTATGCCACGTCTACTAGGATGGTAGGAGGGAAAAGCAGGGAGGCGGAGAGAGAGTGGGTGGGCGGAGTCCGGGAGCCGGCCGTCCCGCCCGTGGCAACGGGACAAACAACGTAAAGCGTGAAAGTCCCGCTGTATCCGGGACGGTTGGGAGGTATGCAGCATGTTAGAATGTGTACATAAGATCCCGCTGGTGGTGGCCGCAGCTTATAGGCCCCAAATCTGGTGACAGGTTCCCTTTAAAGTGAACCTGTCAGGTGCAATATGCACTCAGAGCCAGGAGCAGTTCTGGGTACATATTGCTAATCCCTGCCTAACCGTCCCTGTATACACTAGCATAGATAAAGAGATCAAGAACAAATATTTTTAAAGATCTTATATCTTATGCTAATGAGCGCGGGGACTAGTCCGAAGGGCGTTACTTCACTTGGCTAGTCGGCTCGCATAGCATGTTAGCATGTTATTACGCCCCTGTGTGAGTACTCACACGCTATGTGAGCCGACTAGCCAAGTGAAGTAACGCCCTTGGGACTAGTCCCCGCGCTAATTAGCATAAGATATAAGCTCTTTAAAAATACTTTTTCTATAGATGCCTTTATCTATGCTAGTGTATACAGGGACAGTTAGGCAGGGATTAGCAATATACACCCAGAACTGCTCCTGGCTCTGAGTGCAGATTGCACCTGATAGGTTCCCTTTAAAGGGAAACTGTCACCAGAAATTTAGCAAAAAAAATAAAAGATTCCCCTCTGCAGCTCCTGGGCTGCATTCTGGAAAGGTTCCTGTTGTTATTGTGCCCCCTTTGAGACCTAAAAAAATACTTTATGAAGTCTTACCTTTTTGTATGCAAATCTGTTTTTATGGTCACGGGGGCGGGCTGTCTGGCGTCCGTTATTCCCCCTCCTGCCGCTGTACGCCGTCCCCCATTGCTCATTTCCATACATGAGGACGCCTTCCTCATGTAACTGTCCTCCTGAAGTTTTGTGCATGCCCAGTGCCACTCTCGCGGGACTGAGCACTGTGCAAAGTGTGAACGCTTTTGAGGTGATTGCGCAGGCGCGAGATTATGGGCGGCGCTGTGATTGTCATCAGCAGCGTCATCCAAGTACCTGCCCATAATCTCCTGCCCACGCTTCTCACTCTGCCTCCACCGTTATGCGCAAGCACTGGCCATATGAACCACGTTACCTATTACCGTGGGCGCGAGATTATGGGCGGCGCTGTGATTGTCATCAGCAGCGTCATCCAAGTACCTGCCCATAATCTCCTGCCCACGCTTCTCACTCTGCCTCCACCGTTATGCGCAAGCACTGGCCATATGAACCACGTTACCTATTACCATGGGCGCGAGATTATGGGCGGCGCTGTGATTGTCATCAGCAGCGTCATCCAAGTACCCGCCCATAATCTCGTGCAAGCAGTAATAGGTAACATGGTTCACTTCATATGGCCAGCACTTGCGCATAACGGTGGAGTCAGAGGGAAAAGTGCGGGCACGAGATTATGGGCGGGTACTTGGTTAACGCTGCTGATGACAATCACAGCGCAGCCCATAATCTCGCGCCTGCGCAATCACCTGAAAAAGCGTTCACATGCGCAAAACTTCGGGAGGACAGTTACATGAGGAAGGCGTCCTTGTGTATGTAAATGAGCAATGGGGGACTGCGTAAAGCGGCAGGAGGGGGAATAACGGACGCCAGACAGCCCGCCCCCGTGACCATAAAAACACATTTGCATACAAAAAGGTAAGACTTCATAAAGTATTTTTGTAGGTCTCAAAGGGGGCACAATAACAACAGGAACCTTTCTAGAAGCAGCCCAGGAGCTGCAGAGGGGAATCTTTTATTTTTATTGTGAAATTTCTGCTGACAGGTTCCCTTTAACTGGTAGAGGAGCCAGGATAAAGCAGAGCTGAAGCTGTTGGGAAGCTAGGACCCAGCAGCTCCACAGGCAGGAGACCACTGATCGGTAAGCTAATAGAAGCCTGCAGATGCCACTCTGCATAGGTTATTGCCACTGCTATCTGCAGGAGAGAGAAGTGCTGATTGCACGGTCTCCTCAGCGTCCTGACTCCCCGCGTGTCTGCAGCAGTGAGAAGCCGCACACGGGGAGTCAGAGAACAGCTGCAGACAAACGCAGGCTCCGGGACTGGGGGGGTCGGCTCTGGTGCAGGGGGGGGGGGGCTCTGCTGCAGGGGGGGGGGTCGCTCTGCTGCAGGGGGGGGGTCGCTCTGCTGCAGGGGGGGGGTCGCTCTGCTGCAGGGGGGGCTCTGCTGCAGGGGGGTCGCTCTGCTGCAGGGGGGGTCGCTCTGCTGCAGGGGGGTCGCTCTGCTGCAGGGGGGGGGGGGCTCTGCTGCGGGGGGGGTCGCTCTGCTGCAGGGGGTGATTCATACCTCAGCAGCAGTCACAGGAGTAGGTGCGCGCTCGGCTCTGTAATGAATAGTAGAAGGGAGAAACAGCAAGGCGGGGCTACAGTGGGTGGGTGGAGCCGGGACAAACAGCCTCACGGGCGGGACCCGGGATCAAAGGCTCAGAAGAGGGACTGTCCCGCTGTATCCGGGACGGTTGGGAGGTATGATTGTGAGCCCCAATAGGGAGAGTGATCTCTGCAGCGCTACAGTATATGATGGCGCTATATAAGTAAGCTAATTAATAATAAAACACAATGTAAACAAATCTGTGAGCAGTAACTCAGCCAGTACTGAACGCCAACAGTGTACTCAAAGCCTGGAAATCAGCTGTGCCCCAGAGCCCCCCCCCCCATGTAAATCTGCGCCCCAGAGGCCCCCCTCACATAAATCTGCAGCTGCGCCCCAGAGGCCCCCCCCCACATAAATCTGCAGCTGCGCCCCAGAGGCCCCCCCCCACATAAATCTGCAGCTGCGCCCCAGAGGCCCCCCCCCACATAAATCTGCAGCTGCGCCCCAGAGGCCCCCCCCCCACATAAATCTGCAGCTGCGCCCCAGAGGCCCCCCCCCACATAAATCTGCAGCTGCGCCCCAGAGGCCCCCCCCACATAAATCTGCAGCTGCGCCCCAGAGGCCCCCCCCCACATAAATCTGCAGCTGCGCCCCAGAGGCCCCCCCCCACATAAATCTGCAGCTGCGCCCCAGAGGCCCCCCCCCACATAAATCTGCAGCTGCGCCCCAGAGGCCCCCCCCCCCCCACATAAATCTGCAGCTGCGCCCCAGAGGCCCCCCCCACATAAATCTGCAGCTGCGCCCCAGAGGCCCCCCCCACATAAATCTGCAGCTGCGCCCCAGAGGCCCCCCCCACATAAATCTGCAGCTGCGCCCCAGAGGCCCCCCCATGTAAATCTGCAGCTGTGCCCCGGAGCCCCCCGAAGCTCTGCCTTCTGTGTAGCACTTTCTCCAGCTGAGAGCACGTGACGTAGCCGGGGTTCCCCTCAGTGTGGATCCGTGCACCGCGGGCACCCACCTGGTGACACAGGATGGTCTGCTGCACCAGACGGGCGTATCGGTCCAAGCGCACCCCGGAGTTACTGCGGCTCCTCATGTCTGCTGGGGTCTGCTGCTACCACCTGGGGAGGAATAGAGAGGTGTGAGCGGCCAGGACATGGGGCTGCCCCGCTGCATGCAGTGCTCCAGAGCGGAACTCACTGGTCTCATCCTCAGCACAACAAGCAGAAAGTTTCCTCGTGTGTCATAGTCCAGCCCCGTTACCTCAGTGCCCGCTCCGCCCATGGAGGGAGATCGCTGCAAGCAATTCTCGCCGTGAGCCCGCACTTCCTCCCGCAGCCTGCGCCCGGCACGAGTCCTCCTCCACTGATTGGATATTTGGCCACACTTGGCCGCAGCACTCAGCTTGCCAGTTCGGAGGTGTGGAGACAGCGCCCCCACTGGTGACTGCCGTGCACTACACGTATGTGATGGTGGGGTGTTAGATGGGTATGTATGTGATGGCGAGGCATTATATGGACACGTATGTGATGGTGGGGTGTTAGATGGGTATGTATGTGATGGCGGGGCATTATATGGACACGTATGTGATGGTGGGAGGTTATATAGACACGTATGTGATGTTGGGGTATTACATAGGCACCAGGGCCGGCTCCAGGATTTTGTGGGCCCCGGGCGGAAGAGTCCCAGTGGGCCCCATCCATATACAGACACCGATACGAACACGTACATATACATATTTAAAGACAAACTCACAAAAATACATATAAACAGACAAATCTATACAGTCATATACACTTACAGACACACACACATACACACACACACAACGCTGCTACATACAGACAGACAGACAGACAAACACACACAACTCTGCTACATACAGGCAGACAAACACACACAACTCTGCTACATACAGGCAGACAAACACACAACTCTGCTACATACAGACAAACACACACAACTCTGCTACAGGCAGACAAACACACACAACTCTGCTACATACAGGCACACAAACACACACAACTCTGCTACATACAGACAGAAAAGCACACACACACACAAGTCTGCTGCATACAGACAGACACACACACACAAGTCTGCTGCATACAGACAGACACACACACACAACTCTGCTACATAGACACACACAACTCTGCTACATACAGACAAACACACACAACTCTGCTACATACAGACACACACAACTCTGCTACATACAGACAAACACACACAACTCTGCTACATACAGACAAACACACACACACAACTCTGCTGCTCGGCGAGGACACCACCCGCGGCATCGGCGGGGACAGAACCCGCGGCATCGGCGGGGACAGCACCCGCGGCATCGGCGGTGACAGGACCCGCGGCATCGGCGGTGACAGCACCCGCGGCATCGGCGGGGACAGCACCCGCGGCATCGGCGGGGACAGCACCCGCGCCATCGGCGGGGACAGCACCCGGGGCCCGGCGGGAACAGCACCCGCGGCTCGGCGAGGACAGCACCCGCGGCATCGGCAGGGACAGCACCTGCGGCTCGGCGGGGACAGCACCAGCGGCTCGGCGGGGACAGCACCCGTGGCATCAGCGGGGACAGCACCCGCTGCATCGGCGGGGACAGCACCCACGGCTCGGCGGGGACAGCACCCGCGGCATCGGCGGGGGGGGATTGGCAGGGCATACATCTGGGGGGTAGAAGAAGCTCACGGGGGCCCATAATGGGGAGGCGGGGAGGGCACTTACCCGATTAGGTCACGGTGGAGAGGGGGCCCACACAGCGCCGGACAGAAGCTCGCCTCCTTCATCTGTGGGACTGAGAAGGCGGTATCTCCGCCCACAGATGAAGTTCAAACCAGGATGTCTGCGCGCCTTAAAGTGACGGCGCCGCAGATTGCTGCCGAGGACTGCGGTCCCCGGAACTCGGCCGGGGGCAGCAGAACTGTAAAGGCGAGTGGGCCCCGCCAAGGGACAGGAGAACTGACGAGGCCGAGTGGGCCCCCCCGGCTCTCCAGGGCCCCGGCATTTGCCCGGGTTTGCCGGGTGCTGACGCCGGCCCTGATAGGCACGTATGTGATGCCACGGGGATATACAGTTAGGTCCAGAAATATTTGGACAGTGACACAAGTTTTGTTATTTTAGCTGTTTACAAAAACATGTTCAGAAATACAATTATATATATAATATGGGCTGAAAGTGCACACTCTCAGCTGCAATATGAGAGTTTTCACATCCAAATCGGAGAAAGGGTTTAGGAATCATAGCTCTGTAATGCATAGCCTCCTCTTTTTCAAGGGACCAAAAGTAATTGGACAAGGGACTCTAAGGGCTGCAATTAACTCTGAAGGCGTCTCCCTCGTTAACCTATAATCAATGAAGTAGTTAAAAGGTCTGGGGTTGATTACAGGTGTGTGGTTTTGCATTTGGAAGCTGTTGCTGTGACCAGACAACATGCGGTCTAAGGAACTCTCAATTGAGGTGAAGCAGAACATCCTGAGGCTGAAAAAAAGAAAAAATCCATCAGAGTGATAGTAGACATGCTTGGAGTAGCAAAATCAACAGTCGGGTACATTCTGAGAAAAAAGGAATTGACTGGTGAGCTTGGGAACTCAAAAAGTCCTGGGCGTCCACGGATGACAACAGTGGTGGATGATCGCCGTATACTTTCTTTGGTGAAGAAGAACCCGTTCACAACATCAACTGAAGTCCAGAACACTCTCAGTGAAGTAGGTGTATCTGTCTCTAAGTCAACAGTAAAGAGAAGACTCCATGAAAGTAAATACAAAGGGTTCACATCTAGATGCAAACCATTCATCAATTCCAAAAATAGACAGGCCAGAGTTAAATTTGCTGAAAAACACCTCATGAAGCCAGCTCAGTTCTGGAAAAGTATTCTATGGACAGATGAGACAAAGATCAACCTGTACCAGAATGATGGGAAGAAAAATGTTTGGAGAAGAAAGGGAACGGCACATGATCCAAGGCACACCACATCCTCTGTAAAACATGGTGGAGGCAACGTGATGGCATGGGCATGCATGGCTTTCAATGGCTTTCAATGGCACTGGGTCACTTGTGTTTCTTGATGACATAACAGCAGACAAGAGTAGCCGGATGAATTCTGAAGTGTACCGGGATATACTTTCAGCCCAGATTCAGCCAAATGCCGCAAAGTTGATCGGACGGCGCTTCATAGTACAGATGGACAATGACCGCAAGCATACAGCCAAAGCTACCCAGGAGTTCATGAGTGCAAAAAAGTGGAACATTCTGCAATGGCCAAGTCAATCACCAGATCTTAACCCAATTGAGCATGCATTTCATTTGCTCAAATCCAGACTTAAGACGGAAAGACCCACAAACAAGCAAGACCTGAAGGCTCCGGCTGTAAAGGCCTGGCAAAGCATTAAGAAGGAGGAAACCCAGCGTTTGGTGATGTCCATGGGTTCCAGACTTAAGGCAGTGACTGCCTCCAAAGGATTCGCAACAAAATATTGAAAATAAAAATATTTTGTTTGGGATTGGTTTATTTGTCCAATTACTTTTGACCTCCTAAAATGTGGAGTGTTTGTAAAGAAATGTGTACAATTCCTACAATTTCTATCAGATATTTTTGTTCAAACCTTCAAATTAAACGTTACAATCTGCACTTGAATTCTGTTGTAGAGATTTCATTTCAAATCCAATGTGGTGGCATGCAGAGCCCAACTCGCGAAAATTGTGTCACTGTCCAAATATTTCTGGACCTAACTGTATAAACATGTAGGTGATGGCGGGGCATTATATGGACACTTATGTGATGACTGCATTATATAGACACATATGTGATGCCAGGGCGTTATATAGGCATGTATGTGATGGCAGGGCATTATATAGACATGTATATGATGGCGGGGCATCATATGAACATGTATGTGATGGTGGGGCGTTAGATGGCTATGTATGTGATGGCAGGGCATTATATAGCCACGTATGTGATGCCAGGGTGTTATATAGACATGTATGTGATGACATGTATTATATGGACATGCAGGGCTGCCACTAGAAATTTCAGGTCCCCATACTGGCAACATCTTCGGACTCCCTTGAGACTTTTGCCAGGCTCCACCCTGCTCCCCTTAAACATTCCAGTCTCCTCGCCACTCTTGGAAAAATAAATATATATACACATACACACACACGTGGTCATGGCTAAAAGTGTTAGCACCCTTGAAGTTGTTCCACAAAATAAAGTATTTACCTCAGAAAACCACCCCTATCCATAATACACCCTCTACACCATAATATCTCCATAATATCTCTCCCACACTGCACCTATGTATAATATCCCCCCACACACTACCCCACTGTATTTCTCTCACACATATTGTCTCTATGTATAATATCCTCCCACACAAACTGCTCCTCTGTATAATATCCCCCCTCATACTGCCCCTCTGTATAATATTCCCCACACACAATGCTCCTCTGTATAATATCCCTCCCGTATGCTGCCCCTCTATATACTATCCCCCACACACACTGTCCCTCTGTGTAATATTCCCCCACACACTGACCCTCTGTTTAATATGCCCCCATACACACACTTACTGTATAATATCTGTATAATATCCCTCACATATGCTGCCCCTATGTATACTATCCCCACACAAGGTTCCCCTTTTTACAATATCCTCCCACACACTGACCCTCTGTATAATATTGCCCCACACACATTACCCTTTTGTATAATATCCCCCGACACACTGGCCCTCTGAATAATATCCCCCCATAAACCACTGCCCCTCTATTTAATATCCCCCCCCACACTGCTCCTCGCAACTTTAAACACACTGTCCCTAAAAGCCAGGATAAGGAGGTTAGGTTTATCTCCACATTTAACGGTCAATGGAATTCAATCAGGGATTCTTTGTGAAAACATTTGGCGATTTTAAAAACCGACAATGTTTTGGGCAATTATGTTTCGGACCTCTCCCTGATGACACCTTGCGAAGTTAAAAATCTGAAAGATATACTGGTTGATATCCACTACAGGGCCAAAACAATAAATCCATTCACCACAGGGAAACCAAATGAGGGGTGGCTGTTTCCCGTGCTGCGATTGCTTGGCCTGTAGAGATTAAAGGGTACTTTACACGCTGCAACATCGCTAACAATATATCGTCGGGGTCACGTTGTTAGTGATGCACATCCGGCGCCGTTAGCAACATCGCAGCGTGTGACACCAATGAGTGACGATCAACGAGCGCAAAAACGTGAAAAATCGTTGCTCGTTGACACGTTCATTTCCTTAATATCGTTGCTGCCGCAGGTACGATGTTGTTCGTCGTTCCTGCGGCACCACACATCGCTATGTGTGACACCGCAGGAACGACGAACATCTCCTTACCTGCGTCCACCGGCAATGTGGAAGGAAGGACATTGGTGGCATGTTCCGGCCGCTCATCTCCGCCCGTCCTCTGCTATTGGACGGCTGCCGTGTGACGTTGCTGTGACGCCGCATGAACCGCCCCCTTAGAAAGGAGGCGGATCGCCGGCCAGAGCGATGTGGCAGGGAAGGTAAGTACGTGTGACGGGTGTTAGCGATGTTGTGCGCCACGGGCAGCGATTTGCCCATGACGCACAACCGACGGGGGCGGGTACGCTCGCTAACGATATCGATACTGATATCTGAGCGTGTAAAGTGGCCTTAAAACATAATTAGGGACACTGATTTTGACTTTGTAGGCGGTAAATAGCACTTCAAGATTCTAATATATATATCTTGTAGTAGCACATATCACGCTACATGCCCCTGCCTAAAAGTGTATATTGGGCTCACGTCTAGGCAGCTCAGAATTAGAACAAGGGAGCACGTTCGTAATATTATCAATGCCAAACAATTTATGGATGTCTCATCCCTCAGAACTCTTCCAAGACATTTTAGGGTCTTTCACGTCTGTGACCCATCTGGATTAAAAATTAAGGGATTTTTACAGTGTGAAGCCATCTAAATGAATATTTTGAGGCATGGATGACATCATGCCTCAGTACTCCTCTCAAGCACTCCATTCATTGTATAATATTGTATTTGCCCATGTTGCTTTCTGTTACTTTGAGATATGTTGTTGGTGTGTTGGTACGTGATTTAACTTAAGCTATAATGTGTATATTGATTGATATGGGGGTTGATATATCTGTACGCTACAGTATACAGTGGAAACTTGGATTACGAGCAAAATTGGTCCCGGGAGTGAGCTCTTAAACCAAGTTACTCTTATATCAAAGCGAATTTTACCATAGGAAATAATTGAAACACTGACAATTCGTTCCACAACCCAAAAATATTTACTGTATTTGTACAAACTTATTACAGTAATACAAAATAATGCACTGTATTCATATAAAATTATTAGTCACTAATAAAAAATACTGTACAGTAAAAAGCATAAAAACAAATTAAACTGCATGTTAGCGTACAATGAAATTGCTGCTGTGTGGGAGGTACTATAGAGAGAAAATTATGTATAAATTTGACAACCTTTATTCTAGTACAATACACAAAAAAAAAAACACCCCCAAACCTATTCTCCCCAAAATAAGGGCAGAAGTAAGCCAGATGTGGGGTAGGAGAAATACTGCACAGGCATTTAGGTTATAGTACAAGCAATGTGCTATACTGGTTAGCAGAAAGAAAGTAAAATACTGTATCCACAAATGCAAATTGATAGACCTGCTATATAGTATATACTGTACAATGGTATACTGTATACAGTACAGAAAGTGACCTCCAGAGCAGGTCAGAGCGCGGTGAAAGGACGGATCCGGAAGAGTGCACAGTGAGTATTTGCTCTTTTGCAAATCATTGCTCTTAAACTAAGTTACAAATTTGTATAAAGCTTTGCTTGTCTTGCAAAACGCTCTCAAACCAAGTTACTCTTAATCCAAGGTTCCCCTGTATATGAAAATTATTTTGCAATCGCTGAGACATATAACAATGACCCCTGCTGAGTATAATATATCGTTATACATTGGTAAAATACATGGGAGCATTGTATCATAACCCCTATCATCTAGCAAATTAATTTTGTCTACTTTACATTTTACATTCTATCCATATTGGTTAAAATCTAGGAGGGTACTGCGCCACAATATGTATTCTCTATCAAATATATTTGAGGTGAGTTATACCTCATACTCTATGTGGTGTAGCATACCTTTGAAGTTGATTCAGTTCAGTGATGAAGAATGCTGTATTTATAAGTATTGTAGGCTCTGTGCTCCAGTTTGGTGGCTGTCCGCAGCGCTCACGCGCTGTAGCTGGCATTTTACGGGTGTATACACCAGCGGCTTCCGAGGTTGGGTAAGGGCACTAAGGGGCTACAGAAGTGAGCAACTAAAGCAGTTAGCTGGCAGGTGGGACAGGACCTAACATAGTTCAAAATCTTTTGGTGACAGCTGGTCCTGTAGAACCTCTGGAGGATGCATTTCTGTATGTTGTTTACCCCAGATGACCACTGTGCTGTTCTTACCTGTTTTCTTTAAAACTGTTACATTTAATGTTCATATCCACTGTTATCTATGTCTTATGTTATTTACGTTTGATGCTTGTGCAGCCCCCTGGGGTATGCTACCCCAGTGGTCTGCAGGATCCTAAGGCTTTCTGGAACGCCCTCTGCTGACAACCCACACACCGGTACGCAGGGCCGTATTTACCATTAGGCACCCGTGGTCCCGTGCCTGGGGCGGCAGGATGCAGGGGGGGCGGCACCTTCTAGCAGTAAAAAAAAAATAAATATTTTTTATTTTTTACACATTCATTAAATCCGCTGTATTTTCGGAGGGGGGAGAGGGGAGAGGCGCACCTTTATTTATTTGTATCCGCGTCAATTAAGACGCGAATGCAGACAAACTGCGGCGGCCGGGCACAGAGAGCCGATTGACCCTGGAACTGCCAGGGCCTGCACTTCCGGGGTCACAGGCGCGCCAATCAGCTCCTTCCTCTGTGCTGCGTCCAATGCTGTGTGGATTTCACATGCAGAGCTCACAGCAGGACGCCGCAGAGGACGCCGCGATGGAAGCCGGTGTCAGAAGAGGATACTCACGTGAGCCAGGAAGATGACGGCGGGCCCTGGAGCAGGTAAGTGCTCGGAGAGCTGAAGATTCATAAGGAGCGTGGGGGTGTCTCTAATGCAGACTGGAGATCTGCGTATGGGGTGGGAGGAGAGAGGCTGATACTGGGGGAGACTTGGGGGAAGAGAAGCTGATACTGGGGGAGGCTGGGAGGAGAGAGTCTGATGCTGGGGGAGGCTGATGTTGCGGAAGGCTGGGAGGGGGGAGGCTGACGCTGGGGGAGGCTGGGAGGAGGGAGGCTGATGCTGGGGGAGGCTGGGAGGAGAGAGGCTGATGCTGGGGGAGGCTGATGCTGGGGGAGGCTGGGAGGAGAGAGGCTGATGCTGGGGGAGGCTGATGCTGAGGGAGGAGGGAGGCTGGTGCTGGGGGAGGCTGGGAGGAGGCAGGCTGATACTGGGGGAGGCTGGGAGGAAGGAGGCTGATGCTGGGGGAGGCTGGGAGGGGGGAGGCTGATGCTGGGGGAGGCTGGGAGGAGGGAGGCTGATGCTGAGGGAGGCTGATGCTGGGGGAGGCTGGGAGGAGACAGGCTGATGCTGGGGGAGGCTGATGCTGGGGGAGGCTGGGAGGAGAGAGGCTGATGCTGGGGGAGGCTGATGCTGAGGGAGGAGGGAGGCTGGTGCTGGGGGAGGCTGGGAGGAGGCAGGCTGATACTGGGGGAGGCTGGGAGGAAGGAGGCTGATGCTGGGGGAAGCTGGGAGGGGGGAGGCTGATGCTGGGGGAGGCTGGGAGGAGGGAGGCTGATGCTGAGGGAGGCTGATGCTGGGGGAGGCTGGGAGGAGACAGGCTGATGCTGGGGGAGGCTGATGCTGGGGGAGGCTGGGAGGAGGGAGGCTGATGCTGGGGGAGGCTGGGAGGAGGGAGGCTGATGCTGAGGGAGGCTGGGAGGAGGGAGGCTGATGCTGGGGGAGGTTGGGAGGAGGAAGGCTGATGCTGGGGGAGGCTGGGAGGAGAGAGGCTGATGCTGGGGGAGGCTGATGCTGGGAGAGTTTGGGAGGAGAGAGGCTGATGCTGGGAGAGGCTGGGAGGAGAGAGGCTGATGATGGGGGAGGCTGGTGCTGGGGGAGGCTGATGCTAGGGGAGGCTGGGAGGAGGGAGGCTGATGCTGGGGGAGACTTGGAGGAGGGAGGCTGATGCTGGGGGAGGCTGGGAGGGAAGAGGCTGATGCTGAGGGAGGCTGATGCTGGGAGAGGCTGATGCTGCGGGAGGCTCGGAGGAGAGAGGCTGATGCTGAGGGAGGCTGATGCTGGGAGAGGCTGGGAGGAGAGAGGCTGATGCTGGGGGCAGCTAGGAGGGGGGAGGCTGATGCTGGGGGAGGCTGGGAGGAGGGAGGCTGATGCTGGGGGAGGCTGGGAGGAGAGAGGCTGATGCTGGGGGAGGCTGGTGCTGGGGAAGGCTGATGCTGGGGGAGGCTGGGAGGAGGGAGGCTGATGCTGGGGGAGGCTGGGAGGAGGGAGGCTGATGCTGAGGGAGGCTGGGAGGAGAGAGGCTGATGCTGGGGGAGGCTGGGAGGAGGGAGGCTGATGCTGAGGGAGGCTGATGCTGGGGGAGGCTGATGCTGGGGGAGAGAGGCTGATGCTGGGAGAGGCTGGGAGGAGAGAGGCTGATGCTGGGGGAGACTGGGAGGAAAGAGGCTGATGCTGAGGGAGGCTGATGCTGGGAGAGGCTGATGCTTCGGGAGGCTCGGAGGAGAGAGGCTGATGCTGGGGGAGGCTGATGCTGGGGGAGGCTGGGAGGAGAGAGGCTGATGCTGGGTGAGGCTAGGAGGGGGGAGGCTGATGCTGGGGAGGCTGGGAGGAGGAAGGCTGATGCTGAGGGAGGCTGATGCTGGGGGAGGCTGGGAGGAGAGAGGCTGATGCTGGGGGAGGCTGATACTGGGAGAGTTTGGGAGGAGAGAAGCTGATGCTGGGGGAGGCTGGGAGGAGGGAGGCTGATGCTGGGGGAGGCTGGGAGGAGAAAGGCTGATGCTGGGAGAGGCTGGGAGGAGAGAGGCTGATGCTGGCGGAGGCTGGGAGGAAAGAGGCTGATGCTGAGGGAGGCTGATGCTGGGAGAGACTGATGCTGCGGGAGGCTCGGAGGAGAGAGCCTGATGCTGAGGGAGGCTGATGCTGGGGGAGGCTGGGAGGAGAGAGGCTGATGCTGGGGGAGGCTGATGCTGGGGGAGGCTCGGAGGAGGGAGGCTGATGCTGGGGGAGGCTGGGAGGAGAGAGGCTGATGCTGGGGGAGGCTGGGAGGAGGGAGGCTGATGCTGAGGGAGGCTGATGCTGAGGGAGGCTGGGAGGAGAGAGGCTGATGCTGGGAGGAGAGAGGCTGATGCTGGGGGAGGCTGATGCTGGGAGAATCTGATGCTGCGGGAGGCTCGGAGGAGAGAGGCTGATGCTGAGGGAGGCTGATGCTGGGGGAGGCTGGGAGGAGAGAGGCTGATGTTGGGGGAGGCTAGGTGGGGGGAGGCTGATGCTGGGGGAGGCTGGGAGGGGGGACGCTGATGCTGGGGGAGGCTGGGAGGAGGGAGGCTGATGCTGAGGGAGGCTGATGCTGGGGGAGGCTGGGAGGAGAGAGGCTGATGCTGGGGGAGGCTGATGCTGGGGGAGGCTGAGAGGAGAGAGGCTGATGCTGGGGGAGACTTGGAGAAGAGAGGCTGATGCTGGGGGAGGCTGGGAGAAGAGAGGCTGATGCTGGGGGAGGCTGATGCTGGGGGAGGCTGGGAGGAGAGAGGCTGATGCTGGGGGAGGCTGATACTGGGAGAGGCTGGGAGGGGGGAGGCTGATGCTGGGGGAGGCTGGGAGGGTGGAGGCTGATGCTGGGGGAGGCTGGGAGGAGAGAGGCTGATGTTGGGGCCAGAGAGGCTGATGCTGGGGGAGAGAGGCTGATGCTGGGGGAAGCTGGGTGAGAGAGGCTGATGCTGGGGGAAGCTGGGGGAGAGAGGCTGAAGCTGGGGGAGGCTGGGGGGAGAGAGGCTGAAGCTGGGGGAGGCTGGGGGGAGAGAGGCTGATGCTGGGGGGAGAGAGCGGCTGCTGCTGGGGGAATGGGAGAGAGGGGCCAATCCTAGAGACAGACGACAAGGGTTGAGGGATAGTGCAATGACAAAATCGATGGGGGGGAGTGTAAGGACTCAGAATGAGAGGGGGGCAGCATTGGGAGCTCATTATGGAGAAGGGGCAGCATGTGTGGGATCAGTATGGAGTGGAGCAATGTAGGGGAGTCAATATCAAGAGTGGGGTAGTGTGTGTGTGTGTGTGGGAGGGGTGTCTCAGCATAAGCGTTAGTGTGGTGGTCTTAGTACGATGAATGGGGCAGCATGAAGGTGTCATTATGGAAAAGAGGAAGGCAGCATTAGGAGCTCATGGAGAGGGGCAGCATGCATGGGACATTGTGAGGAGGGAACAGCATGCATGGGAAACTGTGAGGAGGGAGCAGCATGCATGGGACATTGTGAGGAGGGAGGAGCATGCATGGGACATTGTGAGGGCGGACAGCATGCATGGGACATTGTGAGGAGGGAGCAGCATGTATGGGACACTGTGAGGAGGGGGCAGCATGGATGGGACACTGTGAGGAGGGGGCAGCATGCATGGGACATTGGGAGGAGGGGGCAGCATGCATGGGACATTGGGAGGAGGGGGCAGAATGCATGGGACATTGTGAGGAGGGAGCAGCATGCATGGGACACTGTGAGGAAGGGGCAGCATGCATGGGACATTGTGAGGAGGGGGCAGCATGCATGGGATATTGTGAGGAGGGGGCAGTATGCATGGGACATTGGGAGGAGGGGGCAGCATGCATGGGACATTGGGAGGAGGGGGGCAGCATGCATGGGACATTGGGAGGAGGGGGCAGCATGCATGGGACATTGTGAGGAGGGGGCAGCATGCATGGGACATTGTGAGGAGGGGGCAGCATGCATGGGACATTGTGAGGAGGGGGCAGCATGCATGGGACATTGTGAGGAGGGGGCAGCATGCATGGGACATTGTGAGGAGGGGGCAGCATGCATGGGACATTGTGAGGAGGGGGAAGCATGATATGAGGTCAATGTGCAGATCATATTTCATAATTGAGGAAGGTGTGGTGGGTATAATTTATAAGGGAGGGCAGTGTGTAGATTATTAGGGGCAGTGTGACAGTCACAGTATATAAGTGGGGATGGTGTGGTGGGAATATTTTATACTCATGCTATGTTTTGATGTGCCTGTGGTGATCCCCATTGGGGGAGGGGGTTAGTGCCCTTCATTTCTCATTGATACTTTTTCAAGTGTTTTACAGAGTAGATCTGCCTTAAACAGATGTCGTGTGCGAAAACTCGTAGTGTTACGTTGTCACTAAGGGGCACGACCACTTAAAGTGCCTAGGGCAGCACGAAGGCAAAATACAGCCCTGCCGGTAGGGGCACATTCCCTGAGAACTGGGCGCAGCATGTGGAGGGTTAAGAGTCGGCAGATGTGAGAACCAATCCCTTAGCTGTTAGCCTGGGGAAGGAGCATGGCTTGTGGGAAGCAATAGGGGTTGCTAGGCAGAGTAGGCAGAGGAAAAAGGACAGTTGAAAGGAGTCAGTGAGTGAGAGGGGTGTAAGGATTGTGAGGAGACCCCAAAGGGCGACTAGGAGATAGTAGCCTGAGGGTAGACAGAAGATCCTTGGTACTAACAACGACGGGGTACTGGACCCCAGAGTAGACAACAGCTCCAGGCGGTCTGCTGATCCAGCCGTGTGTGGTGACTTCCAGGGTACAACACTACCCATAGGCTCAGTGACACAGCCTCATATTTAGGACCCGGGAGAGGGCACAGAGAAGTAGCCTACCCCACAAGGGACTGCGAGGCCTGTCATACTGGGCCCGGAAAAAACAAAGGAGCAGAGCGCCGCAGGTCACCAACAGCTTCAGGCAAGGGGACCATCAGCTCTGCATGTGCACGGAGGGCTCAACTAGGTCTCAAACCAGCACCGGGACAAGGAAAGTCGGTTGACCAGCCATGCCAAACTGCACATGCAACATCCAGTGAGTAAATACCTGTTAATCTGCAAGAACTGTGTCGTGTCTATTACTGGCCTAGCACAAGGCGAAGCACACCTACATGGGACTTAAGCCCCTACTGGCGGACAGCGCAAACACACTTGCTGCTATACCATCTGTCCCTAAAACCACAGCAACGGCGGGACATCTTATTACCGCAACCCGCCAGTGGCGTCACGAGTGACATACAAAATAACCCTGTTACAGAGCGCCCCCAGGTCACGGAACTGGGCACGGCCACCTGTGACGGTGATCCCCATTATCCACCACCCGGAACCGAGTATCCCAAGGGCCTGGGTCGTGGCACTTGCCTCCTGCTGCCACCTACTGGTCAGGCACTTCTGTTCCCCTGGTTCCTTTTTAGTCCAGCCTGTGGGAGTGTTTTCATCAGTCCTATATGTGATGGCACATCCTGGCATCCATGTTTAGTCAGCGCACGTGTGAGGATCACATCCCTCTCCTTTGGTCTTCTGAAAGGCAAAGTTATTGACCAGTAGCGGCTCCAGGGGCAATCATCTCAAGACTACCTCAGTACCAGCCACTTGGACCTCTGTACTGCTGCATGTTTTCATTAATGGAGGAAAATAAACCACCGTTGTTCATCTCAGCATGTGTACATTTGAATGCATCGACTCCAGAGCCCTCTGGGCCTGTCTGCCTCACCTAGTGGAAACAAAGGTAAGACTCGTCACACCACTGCCCAATTACCTACCTTCAGTCGCCTTAAGCGGGGACAGAACAACAACCAAAGACATGAATATGGGCAATGTCTAACACCCTGAGTCTATAAGGTCCTGATGCCAACAACTGTTCTAACCTCATCTCTCAGCTTGCTGACACTATATAATAATTTCTAATTTATGACAAAATATGGATATCTGTTGTCGGCCCCCGGCTCTTGAGCAACCCCATTGAAACGTTTACATTATCAAATGTCCCTTTTAAGTATCAAAACCCTGAATGCCACGTGTAAGGACCGCTACCCAGGGACAAGGGCTTCTCTGACCCTGTAAGCTAGAGAACCCTGACTTGCCCTCAAGCCACAGGTACACTTGAAGGTAACGAGGCGTGACCCTCCGACCTGTCCTTGTCCCTGTCCTAGAGACCGCCTACGTGTTCAACGGGACAACTCCAGGGAACAGCACAAAAAATAACGTCGCTTCTGCATACTACACCTTGTTTGCAGAAGGCTACAGAAATAAGGATAGAACACGACCAAACACACAGGCTGTCTCTATCAACTGTGGAGAGAAAATAACCAGCCCTGTGTGAATGGTTCTGGAACCTTTTAAAGGTCCAGCCTAATTAATAACTTAGAGCACCTAAGAGAATGCCCCTAAGCAAACTTGCAAAAGAAGCATTAACCCCTCAGGTGCTAAAAGGAAAAAACGTCCGATTTAATGAGGACGAGTTTCGTTGGAAAGAAACCAGCGTGACACTGAGTTGGCTGGTTCCAAAGTCCCTTCGGACACCCTCATCTCGGGTATGTTGGTCTCAGGGTGGTTGGCCTTATCTTCATCACCAACCAGCACACAAAGGAGAAACCCATCAGACTCAGACTGCAACAGGGTTTCTATAGAGGTGCCCTTGTTGTTTTCTGAAAAACACGGCAATTCCCTTTTCCCTCACAAGTCCCAAAACAGGAACATCGCAAAACCAGTGATTGGAGCACCAAGAAACCTCATCTGCATATTTCCAGTGTATTCTGTTAAGAAAGAAGAGTCTCCTAAAAGGAAACCTGTCACCGGATGTTAATAATACTTACCTAATGGTCGGCTCGGAGCAGATGGGTCCAGGGGTGGGATTCAAATTTTTAACAACAGGTTCTCTGTAAACTCCGCCCATTTGAAAACCACACCCATTCTGTAACCACACCCATTTTGTTAGCCACACCCATTTTCACGCACTTTCCTCAACCAAAAAATCCAAGTAATTTAAAGTAAAATCTCTTTCCCCTTCTTCCCTTCCTCTACAATCACTCTCCTGTCCAGCACCAGTTGTTCCAGTCACTGTCAGTCATATTGTATTAAATGTTTTTTCTACAATTTTTAAAAATTATTACTAAAGGAGCCCTCCTAAAATTGGAACGGACGACCTTCCCCATACAGATCTCATCCCATGTGGCTGCTTTTCTAATGCAGATCCCATCCCATTATGGCCTCTTTCCCCTGCAGATCCCATCCCATTATGGCCTCTTTCTCTTGTAGATCCCATCCCATTATGGCCTCTTTACCCTGCAGATGCCATCCCATTATGGCCTCTTTCCCCTGCAGATCCGATCCTATTATAGCCTCTTTCTCCTGTAGATCCCATCCCATTATGGCCTCTTTCCCCTGCAGATCCCATCATGGTTTCTTTCCCCTGCAGATCCCATCATGGCCTCTTTCCCCAGCAGATCCCATCCCATTATGGCCTCTTTCCCCTGCAGATCCCATCTCATTATGGCCTCTTTCTCCTGTAGATCCCATCCCATTATGGCCTCTTTCCCCAGCAGATCCCATCCCATTATAGCCTCTTTCCCCTGCAGATCCCATCATGGCCTCTTTCCCCAGCAGATCTCATCCCATGTAATCCAGGTTCTCTGTAAACTCCGCCCATTTGAAAACCACACCCATTCTGTAACCACATCCATTTTTGTTAGCCACACCCATTTTCACGCACTTTCCTCAATTAAAAAATAGTAAAATCTCCTTCCCTTCCTCTACCTTCACTCTCCTGTCCAGCACCAGTTGTTCCAGTCACTGTCAGTCATATTGTATTAAATGGTTTTTCTACAGTTTTTAAAAATTATTACTAAAGGAGCCCTGCTAAAATTGGAACGGACGACCTTCCCCATACAGGTCCCATCCCATGTGGTCTCTTCCCCCCTGCAGATCCCATCCCATTATGGCCTCTTTCCCCCTACAGATCCCATCCCATTATGGCCTCTTTCCCCCTACAGATCCCATCCCATTATGGCCCCTTTCCCCCTGCAGATCCCATCCCATTATGGCCTCTTTCCCCTGCAGATCCTATCCCATTATGGCCTCTTTCCCCCTGCAGATCCCATCCCATTATGGCCCCTTTCCCTCTGCAGATCCCATCCCATTATGGCCTCTTTCCCCCTGCAGATCCCATCTCATTATGGCCTCTTTCCCCCTGCAGATCCCATCTCATTATGGCCTCTTTCCCCCTGCAGATCCCGTCCCATTATGGCCTCTTTTCCCCTGCATATCCCATCCCATTATGGCCTCTTTCCCCCTGCAGATCCCATCCCATTATGGCCTCTTTCCCCCTGCAGATCCCATCTCATTATGGCCTCTTTCCCCCTGCAGATCCCGTCCCATTATGGCCTCTTTCCCCCTGCAGATCCCGTCCCATTATGGCCTCTTTTCCTCTGCATATCCCATCCCATTATGGCCTCTTTTCCCCTGCAGATCCCATCCCATTATGGCCTCTTTCCCCCTGCAGATCCCATCCCATTATGGCCCCTTTCCCTCTGCAGATCCCATCCCATTATGGCCTCTTTCCCCCTGCAGATCCCATCTCATTATGGCCTCTTTCCCCCTGCAGATCCCATCCCATTATGGCCTCTTTCCCCCTGCAGATCCCGTCCCATTATGGCCTCTTTTCTCCTGCATATCCCATCCCATTATGGCCTCTTTTCCCCCTGCAGATCCCATCCCATTATGGCCTCTTTTCCCCTGCAGATCCCATCCCATTATGGCCTCTTTTCCCCTGCAGATCCCATCCCATTATGGCCTCTTTTCCCCTGCAGATCCCATCCCATTATGGCCTCTTTTCCCTGCAGATCTCATCCCATTATGGTGTGTCGCCCTGGACAAGCCAGGGGCCACAGGTAACAACACACCCCCACCCCCAGCAGTTCACAACAGACATCCGCAGATATCCCCAGTTCACAACAGACATTCCCAGTGATTCCTTCCCTCGGGTTCAGACAGACACACTAGGTGGGCGGAGTCAAGCATATAGGCACACCCACCGAAGAGTCTAGCTGGTCTGAGGCAGGAAGCAGGTCCAGACAAGTCTAGGAGAGGAAGAGAGAGGAGGTCTGCAGTGAGGCAGACGCAGACAGGGGCCTAGGTTGGAGCTTGGGTCCCTCGTGTAGAGAGTGAGGCAGACGGTAGTGGCCGTCTGCAGGGAGCCGGGCAGACAGTTGGTGGAACCGTAGGTAGCCGGGGCTGGGCGGTGGCCCACCGGTACCAAACCGGGGAGCCAGCTGGAAATCGGAGCGCAGGAGGAGCGTACAGAAGGTGCAGGAAAGGACTTACATTACCAACCTGGGGTCAGGGGAAAAACACCGCAGCCGCCTGTGGGACCCGTCCATCCAGCCGTTTGTTTCAGCAGAGACTCTGTGTGCATCATTGGGCTGAGTGAGTACCACCGTGCCGTGCGGCACAGCACTGCCCCCTGCGACTCTGCACCTTGCCAGGCTCCGTAACCCGCCTGCCATCCATCCCTACCCCCATCACCGGGCCCCGGGACAACCAACCCCCTACCCACGGAGGGGAGAACTAACAACAAGGCTGCTCCCAGTCACCGCTCCCGGGATCCCCGTCTAGAGCAGCGGTGGTGTCACCAAAATCACCACAACCGTGGGTGGCGTCACGGACAATATCCATAATCAAAACCCCCACAACCAATCAACCCCCTTTTCACTCACGGGCGAGGAGCGCCGCTCGAGTCCCCGGGATCCGGCCCACTGCTCGAGCCACCACCGAGCAGCAGCAGCCGCAGCAGCGGCGGCCGGACCCGAGCAGTGGGAGAGCGCAGCGTCCCCTCCTCCGCCCGCGACAACTTGGCGTCACGAACAGGATCCTACCGTTCTACCGACTGGTGGAAGTGCGCCTTGTGTGACCGCCGGAGGTGTCCGGCCGAAAAATTTGCGAAGCCGCCATCTTGGGCGCGAAAAATTTCCCGCTCGAGCGTCTTCCCCGAGCAGGAAAGGCGCGAAAGTGGAGCCCCGCCCCCTGAAGAAGGAAGTGCTAAAAAGAGACTAAGGGGGACGGGATGGCGTCCGGCCGCATGTGAACCGCGGCTGTGGAAGCAGGGACGTCAGGACTCTGCCAGTGTTTGGTTCCTGGAACACCTCTGCACGAGATGTCCCGTCCGGCCGGCACCGCTGAAACCTCGGTGCCCGTGCCCGCGGCCAACGCCCCGACCGACCTGTTACCCCTGTCACCGGTAGCGGAGCTCGCAGCGTCTGTGAGGGAGGGCCCAGGCCTTACCATCGTCACCGCCCTGCCACCGGTCCCGGCTTCCATCCCAGCCGCACCACCGATGACGACGGCCCCGGCAGTCCGCCCGGCCGCGACGGAGATGACGACGGCTCCGGCAGTCCGCCCGGCCGCAACGGCAGTGAAGCACCCATCCCGTTAACTATCTGGACAGCCTGGTTCTGGACTGGGGTCAAGGGGTGCTGCCCACTTCTTAGGGGCAGCATCAGGGCCAGGTTGTTTGGGTGGGTGACTGAAGGACACGTTCCATTGTTATTATTAAAAGTGTTTTAATGTTTGATATGCCTCCCGTTGTGGGAAGTTTGCAAAGTAATGCTTGTGTTTAATGTTTTAAATCTTTTACAGTTGAAAGAGAAAAATAAAACCGGTGATGGACAGGCAGCCCGCGGACGGTCTGCATTTAACTAAGGGGGAATGTGTCGACCTGGACAAGCCAGGGGCCACAGGTAACAACACACACACACACCCACCCCCAGCAGTTCACAACAGACATCCCCAGTGAAACCTGATTCCTTCCCTCGGGTTCAGACAGACACACTAGGTGGGCGGAGTCAAGCAGATAGGCACGCCCACCGAAGAGTCTAGCTGGCCTGAGGCAGGAAGCAGGTCCAGACAAGTCTAGGAGAGGAAGAGAGAGGAGGTCTGCAGTGAGGCAGACGCAGACAGGGGCCTAGGTTGGAGCTTAGGTCCCTCGTGTAGAGAGTGAGGCAGACGGTAGTGGCCGTCTGCAGGGAGCCGGGCAGACAGTTGGTGGAACCGTAGGTAGCCGGGGCTGGGCGGTGGCCCACCGGTACCGAACCGGGGAGCCAGCTGGAAACCGGAGCGCAGGAGGAGCGTACAGAAGGTGCAGGAAAGGACTTACATTACCAACCTGGGGTCAGGGGAAAAACACCGCAGCCGCCTGTGGGACCCGTCCATCCAGCCGTTTGTTTCAGCAGAGACTCTGTGTGCATCATTGGGCTGAGTGAGTACCACCGTGCCGTGCGGCACAGCACTGCCCCCTGCGACTCTGCACCTTGCCAGGCTCCGTAACCCACCTGCCATCCATCCCTACCCCCATCACCGGCCCCGGGACAACCAACCCCCTAGCCACGGAGGGGAGAACTAACAACAAGGCTGCTCCCAGTCACCGCTCCCGGGCTCCCCGTCTAGAGCATCGGTGGTGTCACCAAAATCACCACAACCGTGGGTGGCGTCACGGACAATATCCATAATCAAAACCCCCACAACCAATCAAATCCCCTTTTCACTCACGGGCGAGGAGCGCCGCTCGAGTCCCCGGGATCCGGCCCACCGCTCGAGCCACCACCAAGCAGCAGCCGCAGCAGCAGCGGCCGGACCCGAGCAGTGGGAGAGCGCAGCGTCCCCTCCTCCGCCCGCAACAATGGCTTCTTTCCCCTGCTGATCCCATCCCATTATGGCCTCTTTTCCCCTGCAGATCTCATCCCATTATGGCCTCTTTTCCCCTGCAGATCTCATCTCATATGCTCCTTCTCCCCTGCAGATCTCATCTCATATGCTCCTTCTCCCCTGCAGATCTCATCCCATATGCTCCTTCTCCCCTGCAGATCCCATCCCATATGCTCCTTCTCCCTTGCAGATCCTGTCCCATATGGCCCCTCTCCCCATATAGTTCCCATCTTAATGCGGCTCCTCTCCCTGCTCCCCTGCATCTTCGGCTCTGAGCGCTTACCGGCTCCAAGCACAAGCAGGCTCTCCTCTGTCTTCCATCCTCCGCGGCACTGTGCACACACTGACAGACTGCAGTGGGAGGAGCGACCTCCCCACGCTGCCGTGCCATCTCTGCAGCGTCAGCGTCTCTGCACGCCGGGTCAGTGAGCAGACAGGCTCCACTGAACCAGGAAGTGCGGCGCGGAGGTACAGGGATTCATTTGTGTTAGAGTCTTAAAGAGACACTAACACAAATGAATACAGGGAACCGGATCGCCGCATCTGTTTCTTGCCGGTTCGGGGAACCGGCTGCTATTTTAACAACCGGTTCTCCAGAACCGGCTGAATCCCACCCCTGGATGGGTCAGATGGGCGTCTCCATTCTCTGGGTCCTGTGCCTCCTCTTTCAGCCATCTTTGTCCTCCTTCTGAATCTAGTGTGGATGACACGTTCTAAGTCATCTACATTAGCCGACGATTCCAACAAAAGAAGAAACAAAAGTCACACAGAGACACTCAGGAGCATCAAAACATAGTGTGACTAGGAAGAAAAGAAGAGTGATAGTTGTGGGCGACTAACTACTAAGAGGCTCAGAGTCAGCTGTGTGCATGCAAATATTTCCCAGAGAAGAGCACTGCAGCTATAAGACTCCTCACTGGCAGTCAGATTGCTTTGTCAATCTCCGCAAGTAGATATGAGCGAAACCCCCACGGTTCAGTTCGCAGAACCGAATCGAACATGGGGCGCACTTACAAACCTTTATCAAACTGAACCCGTACCGAACTTCGAACCTTTATCAAACCGCATTGGATTCAATGGAAGGCCAAACTTAAGGCACAGAAAACACCTTTAGGGGGGTTGAAAGGCTTCCAAAACAGCAAAAATACATTTTACAGTCCAGCACCACTGTTTTAGCCTAGCCATTAGCTTCCTAGGCAATAGACAGAAGAAATCTAGAAGTGGATGAGAGAAAGGTGTAGGGCTGGGGCTCCCATACCCCTAGCAGTACAGACAAGACACAACTTGTAGACCTATCTAGTAGTCTGGACATTAAAAATCCTTCCAGGGACACAGTGGTACAATAACGTCAATTGCCCCCCTCCCCATAGGGCTTTAAAACACCAGGGAGTTACAGTCCATGCAACACAGGCTGTGGGCCATTTTTTGTTTTTTTTTCTAAATTAAGACATGCGTTAGTGGGCCAGTGGCAGGTGTAGGCTTCTCTTTCCAAGAACAGTGGCAGTAACCTCTACACAACATTTGGAGACACATCTTTTAGTCTCTGATGGTATTGTACTGCTATTTTGGAAGGCAATTACCCTTGCCCCATAGGGCATTTCCCCCTCCCAATAGGCCTTTAAAACACCAGGGAGCTAGGGTCCATAAAATAAAAAAATCAAGACATGCATTAGTGGGCCACTGGCAGGAGTATGCCTGTTTCCAATAACACTGGCAGTAACCTCTCCACAACATTTGGAGACACATTTTGGAGTCTCTGCCTTTAGAAACAGCAGTTCAGTACCATCAAATGCCCCAGCCCCATAGGGAATACCCTTCTCCCCATAGGGAGTTACAGTCCACCAAACACATAGGCTGTGGGCCATTTTTTTTTTTTTTTTTTATTTATTTTAAATCAAGATATGCATTATTGGGCATGTGGCAGGCGAGAACACTGGCAGTAACCTCTCCACAACACTTGGAGACCCATTTTCTAGTGTCTGCCTTTATAAAAAGCAGTTTAATACCATGAATTGCCCCCTCCCCATAGGGCTTGAAAACACTAGGGAGTTACGGTCCATGCAACACAGGTTGTGGGCCACTCTTTATTGTAAAACAGTAAAGACATGATGCATCACACTATTGTCCACTAATGAAGAATGTTGTGTAAAGATGACAGTTTTTTGGTAATCCTAAATCCTTGGTGAAACCTCATTAATGACGATGTCGAGTTGGACACCCAACTACATGACTAATGAGCTGTTGATCGCAGGAGGAAGAGGCAATGGATGTGGTTGATTTGGTCGGCGGCGGTTGGGTAGGCATGGTAGTCTGAATTTTAATGCAGTCACATCACCACACTAATGCATGTCGTTTGTACATGTGCCGATTCATGCATGTAGTAGTAACATTTATTGAATTTTTGACTCTACTTTCTCGTGTTTCATAATGTTGGCAGATGAGGAAGATTATATTGAGGTGAATGACAGACAGGTGTAGGGTTGATGCTCCCATACCCATGACACTGCAGAGAAAAAAACAAAACAACTTGGAGACCCATCTAAGGGTATGTGCGCACGTTGCTTTTTACCTGCTTTTTACCTGCTTTTTTGCTGCTTTTTCTTCTGCGCTGTTTAATGCCAAAATGGATGTGTTCTTCTATTCAAGCAAAGTCTATGGGAATTTGAGTTTCTTGTTCACACTATGTTGTTCAAAATGCTGCCTTTTTGTGGCAGAACTTTGGTCAAAAACTCAGCTTTGCAGTGCAAAACCCAAATGGCAAAAACAATTGACATGTTGCTTCTTTGAAAAGTTGAGTTTTTGACCAAAGTTCTGCCTCAAAAAGGCAGCATTTTGAACAACATAGTGTGAACAAGAAACCCAAATTCCCATAGACTTTGCTTGAATAGAAGAACACATCCATTTTGGCATTAAACAGCGCAGAAGAAAAAGCAGCAAAAAAGCAGGTAAAAAGCAACGTGCGCACATACCCTTAGAGCCTCAAGATTCAAAAACCTTTCAGGAACACAGCAGAGTAATAAAGTAGCATTGATTGCCCCCTCCCCACAGGGCCTTAAAACACCAGGGAGTTACAGTTCACCAAACACATAGGCTATGGACCATTTTTTATTTGGAGGTGGGAAAATCAAGATATGCATTAGTGGGCCAGTGACAGCTCAGAACACTGGTAGTAACCTCTACCCAACAATCGGAGACACGTCTTGTAGTCTCTGCCTACCCAAACAGCAGTACAGCACCATCAATTGCCCCAGCCCCATAGGGGATTGCCCCCTCCCCAAAGGGCTTGCAAACCCCAGGGAGTTACGGTCCGTGAAATACGTAGGCTGTGGGCCGGTATTTTTTTTAAAAAAAATCAACAAATGCATTAGTGGTCCAGTGGCAGGCGTAGTCCTCTGATTCCAACAACACTGGCAGTAACCTCTATCCAACATTTGCAGACATATTTTAAAGTCTCTGCCCCCGTGTCTGTAGCGTACCGGGGCGAGCTGAGGACTGCAACCCTCGACCACGACTACAGCCCCTGGCCACGTTAAAGTAATATCCAGAGCACTGTTTTTACAATTTTCTAAAGGCAATTTCATATGGCAAGATGCAGTGTGTAGTGTTATGAATGTCATCAGGGATGGTGCGGTTCCTGGGAGTGTTTCTTGGCTCCCTCTGGTGGCTAGTGCTGGTGGTGAGTCTGATTCGGCATCTGTCGCTTAGACAGGTGTGGAGGATGATTGCTGTTCCATGAAAGCCAATGAAGGCCAGTCTGGGGGAACATAGGAAGGCATTTTCTGTCTAACCTCTGCCGGTGATAATTGTTTCTGCTCCAGGAAAAGATGTCCTGAAATTTGTCCTCCTGCCTTTAGGCTTTTTTTGCCTTTCCATGTAGGATTGTTTTTTGCTTTTTCCTGCTCCTTTTTGGATTCTCCAGGAATGATTTCTACAGCAATTTTTTCGTTCCTTTGCATCAGTTTAGTTCCTATGTCATCCTGAGTCTGCAACTATGCCTGATAAGTATTTTGTTTTTTCTTCCTGAGATTAATTTATTCTCATTCATTTTTCTGTCTTTTTGTTTGCGATTAATGGGAATTGTGTAATCTCAGTGATTTTTCCTTGTGAGGGTTTTTTCTCTTAGTCTATGCTTGGTTTAGGCTGAATTGTACTTATGTACTTATGGCGTTTCTGCTTAACCTGTGAAGTCTGTTACTGGTTTATTGTTTGAGAAGATTCTCTTTTGTTTCTTGCATGGGAAAGGGCGTTCTTTCTGCACTATTTTTTTGAGGACGATTTATTCCCAGGAAGAAGGGAGTTTTACTCCCAGTCTGATTAGGAGTTCGTATTTGCACAAGAGTTCCTAATATAGTGGGAGGAAGATCTTGTGGTCTTAAGGCATTTTTCATCATCAGGTGTTTGTATTTTTTCAGGGTTTTCACTGGCTGCAATCAGTAATTTTTTCTGTCCTTTTTGTATCTAGCTGGCAAGGTCTCACTTTGCTTAACCCCATACTAACCATCTGTGTGCTGTCTTTTTCCCTACATCACCGTTTTTATATGTTGGGGCTTTAATATCCTTTTTAGGCTTCTCTGAGGCAAGTCAGGATTCCTCATTCCATCTTTGAGGTTAGTTAGTTCTCCGGCGGTGACGAGGCATCTAGGTTGGTTGGGAACGCTCCACTGCTACTTCTAGTTGTATAGTGTAGTCAGTGGATTGCAGCCAGCTAAGCTTCCAACTACTCTTGTGCATTATTTTCTACCTCTTATTGGATTTTTGTAAAATCATTTGCAGTGGTCTCCTGACCATAACAGTGTAGATACTGCACGAACATTTTTTTTTTCAGGCCACCAATAATACGTGGCTATAACCAGCTGGTGTTTTTCAATTTTTCTAAGGGCAATAACAATTGCCAACATGCAGTGTGTAGATTATTATTATCATTACTATTCAGCTTGTTCCCTGTCCTTTTATTCAAATTATTAATGAGAAAAATGATTAATTATTAATCAAATTGGGCAAAAAATTGATCTGTTACAAAAATCTAATGGGACCTGAGGTCCCCCGAGATGAGTTGGATAAATTTTATGGTGACTTTGATAAAGACTTGGAATCATGGGAATAGGACATTAGTGCAATTAAAAAGAAAAAAATATTTGAGGGATCTCAATGATTATGAGACACAGAAAATATTTAGTTGGCAACAACGGAAAACTGATTTCCATGAATGAAAGTTGACTTAAAGCCTTTCCAGTTCGTCCATCTCATCCTATTCAGAGAGTTTAACCTCTAATAGTGACCTTAACCATACCTTGGAAAGTGGAAGTATGAGGAATACCAGATTGGGAGGAAAAAGGAAGTTCCAAGGAGCCCCAAATGGATCAAACATGAATAGACGGAGACCACAATCTAAGCTAATTAATTTATCTTCCCATATATTGACTCCAGTTCACATTGTAATATTGGAAAAGGGTCTTACCTTCTCTCCTGACAACTCTCTAGATATATTTACATAAATAAAAGATGTTCACTTATTTGCTCGAAAAATACTCCTGAAAAAGTTTCATACCAATTCTAATGGGGAAATCAGTTTGAATACAGAGGAAGAACAATGGATAGTTGCCATTTTGGAGTCATTGATGGATGAAGAACCTCTGGATATTGTAAGTGATTTTCCAACTCATCTATATAATAAATTTAATATATTTCCACCTTTGAATATTTGTCCTACCTTCGATATATTTTTTAAAATGGTTTCATCGGATTTGGAGAAACTTAAGAGAAAAAATGCTGTGAAACATATTAATGTTGATGAGAGAAGAGCCTTAAAAGAAATGCAATCCTGGAAAGATGTGGTGTTTAAAAGGGGCAGGCAAAGGGGGAAATTTGGTGATTTGGCCCAATGATCTCTTATGGTCAGGAGACTGCAAAAGATCTTACAAAAATCCCATCAAAAATAGTGGAAGATAATGCACAAGAGTAGTTGGAAACTAGGCTGGCTGCAATCCACTGACTACACAAACACAACTAAAAGTAGCAGTGGAGCGTTCCTAACAAACCTAGATGCCTCGTCACCGTCGGAAAACTAACTAACCTTAAAGATGGAATGAGGAATCCTGACTTGCCTCAGAGCAGCCCCAAAGGAAAGTCAAAAGCCCCCAACATATAACAACGGTGATGTAAGAAAAAAACAACACACATATGGTAGATATATAATTAAGCAAAGTGAGGCCCTGCTAGCTAGATACCGATAGGGAATTTAGATTGTGAGCCCCAACAGGAACAGTGTTGTCAATGTATGTAAAGCGCTATGGAATTAATAGCGCTATAGAAATGAATAAATATTATTATTATACGAAACTATAGGATAGATTGCTGGTTGCAGCCAGTAAAAACCCTGAAAAACACCAACACTTGTTAATCAAAAATTCCCTTAAAAGATCACACTATGTTTCCTCCCACTATATCAGGAACTCTTGTGCAAATACATTTAAATAGAAAATGCAAATATAATAGAAAATATCTATACTACAAAAAACACATGAGATACAAAAATACAAACTCCAGATCAGACGGGGAGCAAAACTACCTTTCTTGCTGGGAATAAATCATCCTCCAAAAATAGTGCAGGAAGAGCTCTTCTTCACATGCAAGAAACAAAAGGGAATATTCTCAAACACAGATTTAGAAAAAGACTTAAATTAAGCAGAAATGGCCTTCAGTTCAAATTCAGCCTTTACACAAGCCCAGACTAAGAGAAAAAAAACACTCACAAGGAAAAACCACTGAGATTGCACAGTTCCCATAAACTGCAAACAAAAGGACAGAAAGATGCATGAGAACTAATTAAATCTCAGGAAGAAAAAACAAAAATACTTATCAGGCATATCTGCAGACTAAGGATGACATGGAAACAAAACCGATGCAAAGGAATGGAAAAAAACGCTGTAGAAATCATACCTGGAGAATCCAAAAAGGAGCGGAAAAAAGCAAAACACAACTTACAGGAAAAGGCAAAAGGCCTAAAGGCCGGAGGACAAGCATCAGGACATCTTCACATGGAGCAAAAACAATTAGCACCGGCAAATTTAATCTGAATGGATATAATACATACATTGTCATGTAACACCTTAGTAGTTTACTTCACTATTATATCAATATCATTTGTTTTGCTTTTCTAAAATCTCATACTAAAGCATTTGGATTCATCTATGTATTGTAGTTTGAGGAGTGCGCATGCCCGGCGTTTAAGCCCTGGATTCTCGGAAAGTGGCAATTTGGGAGGCACTGCACCTGCGCCGTTGCTTAACAACAGTGAGACGCTTGGGTCCCGGGCCATGAGCCGAGAGTCAATTCTGACAATTCCACACACAATTACCTATTTTCACCGCTGATTGGCGTTTCCTCACATAAATACCGGCCCCTTCCTCCCCAACGTGTGCCTCCTGAGAAAGTAGACACGAAACACGTGTTGGGGCGGCATGATCCGGCAGATACCAAACACTTAGTAAGTTTGCCTATTAACCCTTAATGACCACGGGCAGTAAAATTACGTCCTAAATGTCAATGTTACTGCCCGCGGTCCTCCGGTGGCAGCATGCCGCGATCGGCGCACATCTCAGCTGATTTTCACAGCTGAGATGTGTGCCTGCTAGGCACGAGCAGAATCGTTATCTGCTCGTGCCAATTAACCCCTTAAATGGCACTGTCAATACGTGACAGCGCCATTATAAGCGCGATCGCGGTACACTTTTACTTACCGCCCGATACCGGAAGTCACGTGACGCGATCACGTGACTTCCGATAGTTGTCATGGTAGCACAGGGTCATGTGATGACTCCTGTACTACACATGACTTGCTTTCACTTTCGCTGTGCCCGCTGCACAGTGAAAAAGAGAGCGTATCTGCTGTTTACAGCTGTGTAGCTGTGATCAGCAGATACTGCAGAGCGATCGGATTGCTGATCGCAATAGCCCCCTAGGGGGACTAGTAAAATAAAAAAAACAAAGTTAAAAAAAAAGTTTTAAAAAATTTAAAAAAAACAAAAAAACCTAAAAGTTCAAATCACCCCCCATTCGCCCCATTGAAAATTAAAGGGTTAAAAAAATAAAAAATATACACACTTTTGGTATCGCCGCGTTCAGAAACGCCCGATCTATCACAATATAAAATCAATTAATCTGGTCAGTATACGGCGTAGCGGCAAAAAAATTCCAAACGCCAAAACGAGGGTTTTTTGTCGCCACAACTTTTGCGCAAAATGCAATGAGGCGATCAAAACGTAGCATCTGCGCAAAAATGGTACCGTTAAAAACGTCAGCTCGAGACGCAAAAAATAAGCCGTCACTGAGCCATAGATCCCGAAAAATGAGAACGCTACGGGTCACGGAATATGGCGTAAAACGTGCGCCACTTTTTCGGACAAACGTCCGATTTTTTTAACCCCTTATATAAAAGTAAACCTATGCATGTTTGGTGTCTACGAACTCGCACTGACCTGAGGCATCACACCCACACATCAGTTTTACCATATAGTGAACACAGTGAATAAAATATCTCAAAAACCAAAGTGCTATCGCACTTTTTTTGCAATTTTTCTGCATTTGGAATTTGTTTGCCGTTTTCCAGTACACTATATGGTAAAACTGATGGTTTCATTTAAAAGTACAGCTCGTTCCGCAAAAAATGAGCCCTCACATGACCATATTGACTGAAAAATAAAAGTTACGTCTCTCAGAAAAAGAATGGCGAAAAAAAAAAATAGAAAGCGAAAAAATCAGCCGGTCGTGAAGGTGTTAATTAAGGGGACAGAATTTCTATTAGAAGCTGTCTGTGATACTGATGTGGTGATACTACTTTTTACCACTGGGTGGTGGTCATTATCTAAATATATATGGATAAATATTATATACTTTACATTGAGTACAATACCATCAATTGCCCCCTCCCCACAAGGCTTTAAGACACCAGGGAGTTATGTTCCATGGAGCACAAAGGCTGTGGGCCGGCATTTATTTTAACACAGTGAAGACATGCATTACACAACTGTCTAGTAATGAAGAATGTTGTGTAAAGATCACAGAATTTTGGTAGTCGTAAATTGTTGGTGAAATCTCATTAATGACAACTTTGAGTGAGACACCTAACTACTCGGCTCATGAAGTGTTGATCACAGGAGAAAGTAGCAGCAGATACGGTTGATTTGGTCGGCGATGGTTGGGTAGGCATGGTAGTCTGCATTTTACTGCAGGGAGATTACCACAGTAATGCATGTTGGTTGCGCATGTGCCGGTTCAAATTTATTCATTTTTTGACTGTTCTGACTCATTCTTCACAATGATGGCAGAGAAGGAAGAACATATGGGAGGTGGATGACAGACAGGTGTAGGGCTTGTGCTCCCACAGTCATGCCACTAAAGACCCAACTCGGACACCCATCTTGGAGCCTCCAGATTCCAAAAACTTTCATGCAGACAGCAGAGCAATATAGACAAAAAAGACTGACGGCACTCACCAAACTGAGGTGTGAACAGGTGCATAACTGAACATGACATAAAATACAAAAAGACAGTTTACACTGATAATGCTGAAGTATGGAAACCATGAATGTGTGAACATGGACCTGCATTACTGCTAAGGAAAATCTACGAAAAATTAGATATTTAGCATATATAAATGGCCATTTGTATATCTGCCCAGTTGCCCATTCACGGCATATCTCGTAACTGAGTACCTACACTATGCTGAAGCCTCTCTCTGGGTTAAAAACCTCCTGTGTATGGGCAAATAGGAACCTGCTATATAGGATAAGGGGATTACCTGTGGCAACTGGGGGAGGGGTGCACGGTCAGAAGGTATGACCCTCTTAATATAAACAAAAAAGACTGACTGCACTCACCAAACTTAAGTGTGAACAGGTGCATAACTGAACATGACATAAAATACAAAAAAAAAGACAGTTTGCACTTTGATAATGCTAAAGTATCACACAATCATGGTTTCCACACTTTAGCATTATCAGAGTGCAAACTGTCTTTTTTTGTATTTTATGTCACATGGGTTGTGGCCCGAAATTAAAATTTTAAGAATCAAGACATGCATAAATGCCAGGTATAGTCCAAATGACCCCAGAACACTGGCACTACAGACAAAAGCAAACTTAAAGACCCTACTTGGGGTCACCACATTTCCAAAAATTAAGGTGAGGAAACAGAAAAAGTGACCACAATTGGCACAATACCGATGTCATGTTTGGCCCTGCCCGGCTTCGTGGCCCGGAGACGACAACCTTTAAACAATGAGGTTTATTACACTCTATATGTTTTTGAATTTCATACATAATTTCGTTTCCAATAATTTGGTGATATTGTATGTACAGTAAAGAAAGTGAACAAAAAAATTTCTTGAATAAAAAAGATCCGCTTAAAAATATAAAAAAAAAAATGTACAAAACTAACATTGAATATTTTGTTTTATTCCGGAGAATGGAATGATCTAAATGCAGAAATACAAATTATGAGACTATAAACATGATGTATTTACGGTGAAATACATATTTAAGAGCATAATTCGTTAAGGTTTCAGGTTTTTTGGGTATTCCATATGGGCAAAACTGCAGAGGATCAATGTGCCTAACACTTTCAGAACTGGGACATATTGCTTTTTGCTCTTCGTTTTTGATTTTTTTTTTTCCCTCAAAAATTTTTTTAATGGACAATGATCGCAGTAAATACCCTCAAACAAGTGGTAAAATGGCTTTTTGTACTTCATCCCATCTGGAATTTCTTTGCCATATTTTTAAATGACTGGCATCCTTGAAAACTGCAACGTTTGCAGCAAAAAAAATACCCTTAATGAGAGGACAAAAAAAAAAGAAAAATTGTTCAGCCCTTAAGGGTTTTAATACTGCAATCATCTCACAACACATTGCAATAATATAGTAAACATAAATATCTGCTAAGGTTCCCAGCTGCAAAAGAGTACAAAGATGGCGACAAAGGTCTTCACATGGCTCCAACTGCCATGTTAAACTGACACCCTGCGAGTGTGATGGGAGCTAGAAAGGGTACAAAAGCCTATTAAAAACATAGAATGACAGTGGCACCTAAATGGTTAAACAGCAGTGATTAAGGCTTTGGTTGCTGCTGTAAACAGCAGGTGACAATGGACAGCCAAAATCCTGAGCCTGCGCCATATAACCATGATTTATAATGTAAACATACATTGTGATTCAGGGAATAATTAAAATAGGGGAAATAGTCACTACAATTTAAGAACAAGCACCAAGGTCAGCGATCTTTTGATTGACATCCGATTGTCTTAAAGAGTAGGTAAACCTTTTACATGTTTTTTCCCCCTTCATTGCCCTAATAAGTACAACCAGATTAGTGGGGTTCCAGGTCATGAGACCCCCCACTGATCACTCACACCTCCCCTTTCCCTAAGCCTGGTTCCACACATCCGGCATTTCGCTGCTTTGCCGGATCCGTCACACTCCAGTACAGTGCAATACAGTACAATGGCATCACGGTAAGCTCCGGTCACATGACAGCATGTAACCGGAGGTTGCCGCGATTCCATTGTACTGTATTGCACTGTACTGGAGTGTGCCAGAGACGGCAAAGCGGCGAAATGCCGGATGTGTGGAACCAGCCTAAACGTGCACCGCTCCTAACTGATTGCGCATAGTGCGGGGTATGGATTTGGTAGAAATCGTAGTCTTTGTAGGACAATATTTCTATTCAATCAGCACCCTGGGTTGTGTGTGTCCTGTATCCTGACCTGCGCAGCTATTAGGGGAGATTGAGTGATTGGTGGGGGTCTCATAATGAGGACCCCCAGCTATCTGCCTATAATTAATAGGGCAATAAAATGTAAAAACAAACTTTACTCCCAAATATATAGAAACCCTGTAGATAATGGAATGATCTGCCTGGATCCTCAGGATAATTTCAGTATGGCATTCAGTGCTGAAGGATGGACGTCTGCGGCTTGTAAAGCTTCCCACAGACCCTGCATTGTTGCTTTCCGTCCACTTTGCTGCTTCCATTTGATTAACCCTTCCATTGCTTGTGAGTGCACACAGTAAGGATGTTGTGCTTTACATTTGTAGAGGTCCACATGATCCAGTCCTAGATAACCAAGGACTTTTTCCCATTCAGCACCCAAATGATCTGCCAAAAGGCTGAGCTGTTTATCACTGGGGCAGATGTCTTTGATGTTATTAGGCAGATCTGATGTCTTTCCTATCTGACTTTCTTTGCACAGTTCCTCAAATTTATCATGTATCCATGGAAATTCAGATAAGGAAGCCAAAAAAACTTCAAATGCCTTGGGTCCTCGAGTAGGAAGAACATCCAAAAGCTTCATGGCCCGTCTCTGACTGGTGGCCTGCGAAGTAATGTCCTCCAGCTGCTCACTGGTGATAACACCCTCCTGAAACAAATACTGAGGCACAAGGCCTTCAGCGATGCCCTCCGAGCAGAGATCAAGCCGCAGGCTTCGGAGAATGTCCCGATGTTTAGGATCCATCCTATAGGAAAACAAAAATAGCAACAAAAAGAGGAGATAAAAACTCCCCCAAAAATGTATTATAAAATGTACTCACAGCAAAAAAGGGCAACCAGTCCAGTTAGCCCAGGCCAACACATCTAATGCACAAACAGGATGCAGACAAGCCTCTCAACATGATGGACACTTCACAGGTGCAAGGTAAATTGCACACCAGTGGCGCGCATAGGGCACTGTTCACACTTGTATGCGCATGGTGTCCAGCCAGCAACCTATTACCACGCCCTTACTATTAGATTAGGCGGGTTACTCGGACACTACTCACTGCAGCACGCAAGGGACAGAAATTCCACTATGCACGGCCGTATTAAGAGGCCCGGCTGCACCCCGCATAGTCAAAGTGCAAAAAATACATATAAAATATATGTGAGGTATTAGTTTGTAAATTGGCCAATGTACGTAAGCCCACAATCCTCATCACGGATCCTCACGCTTGCGGGTCCCTACACTGATAAATATCAAAAATAGCAACAAAAAGAGGAGATAAAAACTCCCCCAAAAATGTATTATAAAATGTACTCACAGCAAAAAAGGGCAACCAGTCCAGTTAGCCCAGGCCAACACATCTAATGCACAAACAGGATGCAGACAAGCCTCTCAACATGATGGACACTTCACAGGTGCAAGGTAAATTGCACACCAGTGGCGCGCATAGGGCACTGTTCACACTTGTATGCGCATGGTGTCCAGCCAGCAACCTATTACCACGCCCTTACTATTAGATTAGGCGGGTTACTCGGACACTACTCACTGCAGCACGCAAGGGACAGAAATTCCACTATGCACGGCCGTATTAAGAGGCCCGGCTGCACCCCGCATAGTCAAAGTGCAAAAAATACATATAAAATATATGTGAGGTATTAGTTTGTAAATTGGCCAATGTACGTAAGCCCACAATCCTCATCACGGATCCTCACGCTTGCGGGTCCCTACACTGATAAATATCAAAAATAGCAACAAAAAGAGGAGATAAAAACTCCCCCAAAAATGTATTATAAAATGTACTCACAGCAAAAAAGGGCAACCAGTCCAGTTAGCCCAGGCCAACACATCTAATGCACAAACAGGATGCAGACAAGCCTCTCAACATGATGGACACTTCACAGGTGCAAGGTAAATTGCACACCAGTGGCGCGCATAGGGCACTGTTCACACTTGTATGCGCATGGTGTCCAGCCAGCAACCTATTACCACGCCCTTACTATTAGATTAGGCGGGTTACTCGGACACTACTCACTGCAGCACGCAAGGGACAGAAATTCCACTATGCACGGCCGTATTAAGAGGCCCGGCTGCACCCCGCATAGTCAAAGTGCAAAAAATACATATAAAATATATGTGAGGTATTAGTTTGTAAATTGGCCAATGTACGTAAGCCCACAATCCTCATCACGGATCCTCACGCTTGCGGGTCCCTACACTGATAAATATCAAAAATAGCAACAAAAAGAGGAGATAAAAACTCCCCCAAAAATGTATTATAAAATGTACTCACAGCAAAAAAGGGCAACCAGTCCAGTTAGCCCAGGCCAACACATCTAATGCACAAACAGGATGCAGACAAGCCTCTCAACATGATGGACACTTCACAGGTGCAAGGTAAATTGCACACCAGTGGCGCGCATAGGGCACTGTTCACACTTGTATGCGCATGGTGTCCAGCCAGCAACCTATTACCACGCCCTTACTATTAGATTAGGCGGGTTACTCGGACACTACTCACTGCAGCACGCAAGGGACAGAAATTCCACTATGCACGGCCGTATTAAGAGGCCCGGCTGCACCCCGCATAGTCAAAGTGCAAAAAATACATATAAAATATATGTGAGGTATTAGTTTGTAAATTGGCCAATGTACGTAAGCCCACAATCCTCATCACGGATCCTCACGCTTGCGGGTCCCTACACTGATAAATATCAAAAATAGCAACAAAAAGAGGAGATAAAAACTCCCCCAAAAATGTATTATAAAATGTACTCACAGCAAAAAAGGGCAACCAGTCCAGTTAGCCCAGGCCAACACATCTAATGCACAAACAGGATGCAGACAAGCCTCTCAACATGATGGACACTTCACAGGTGCAAGGTAAATTGCACACCAGTGGCGCGCATAGGGCACTGTTCACACTTGTATGCGCATGGTGTCCAGCCAGCAACCTATTACCACGCCCTTACTATTAGATTAGGCGGGTTACTCGGACACTACTCACTGCAGCACGCAAGGGACAGAAATTCCACTATGCACGGCCGTATTAAGAGGCCCGGCTGCACCCCGCATAGTCAAAGTGCAAAAAATACATATAAAATATATGTGAGGTATTAGTTTGTAAATTGGCCAATGTACGTAAGCCCACAATCCTCATCACGGATCCTCACGCTTGCGGGTCCCTACACTGATAAATATCAAAAATAGCAACAAAAAGAGGAGATAAAAACTCCCCCAAAAATGTATTATAAAATGTACTCACAGCAAAAAAGGGCAACCAGTCCAGTTAGCCCAGGCCAACACATCTAATGCACAAACAGGATGCAGACAAGCCTCTCAACATGATGGACACTTCACAGGTGCAAGGTAAATTGCACACCAGTGGCGCGCATAGGGCACTGTTCACACTTGTATGCGCATGGTGTCCAGCCAGCAACCTATTACCACGCCCTTACTATTAGATTAGGCGGGTTACTCGGACACTACTCACTGCAGCACGCAAGGGACAGAAATTCCACTATGCACGGCCGTATTAAGAGGCCCGGCTGCACCCCGCATAGTCAAAGTGCAAAAAATACATATAAAATATATGTGAGGTATTAGTTTGTAAATTGGCCAATGTACGTAAGCCCACAATCCTCATCACGGATCCTCACGCTTGCGGGTCCCTACACTGATAAATATCAAAAATAGCAACAAAAAGAGGAGATAAAAACTCCCCCAAAAATGTATTATAAAATGTACTCACAGCAAAAAAGGGCAACCAGTCCAGTTAGCCCAGGCCAACACATCTAATGCACAAACAGGATGCAGACAAGCCTCTCAACATGATGGACACTTCACAGGTGCAAGGTAAATTGCACACCAGTGGCGCGCATAGGGCACTGTTCACACTTGTATGCGCATGGTGTCCAGCCAGCAACCTATTACCACGCCCTTACTATTAGATTAGGCGGGTTACTCGGACACTACTCACTGCAGCACGCAAGGGACAGAAATTCCACTATGCACGGCCGTATTAAGAGGCCCGGCTGCACCCCGCATAGTCAAAGTGCAAAAAATACATATAAAATATATGTGAGGTATTAGTTTGTAAATTGGCCAATGTACGTAAGCCCACAATCCTCATCACGGATCCTCACGCTTGCGGGTCCCTACACTGATAAATATCAAAAATAGCAACAAAAAGAGGAGATAAAAACTCCCCCAAAAATGTATTATAAAATGTACTCACAGCAAAAAAGGGCAACCAGTCCAGTTAGCCCAGGCCAACACATCTAATGCACAAACAGGATGCAGACAAGCCTCTCAACATGATGGACACTTCACAGGTGCAAGGTAAATTGCACACCAGTGGCGCGCATAGGGCACTGTTCACACTTGTATGCGCATGGTGTCCAGCCAGCAACCTATTACCACGCCCTTACTATTAGATTAGGCGGGTTACTCGGACACTACTCACTGCAGCACGCAAGGGACAGAAATTCCACTATGCACGGCCGTATTAAGAGGCCCGGCTGCACCCCGCATAGTCAAAGTGCAAAAAATACATATAAAATATATGTGAGGTATTAGTTTGTAAATTGGCCAATGTACGTAAGCCCACAATCCTCATCACGGATCCTCACGCTTGCGGGTCCCTACACTGATAAATATCAAAAATAGCAACAAAAAGAGGAGATAAAAACTCCCCCAAAAATGTATTATAAAATGTACTCACAGCAAAAAAGGGCAACCAGTCCAGTTAGCCCAGGCCAACACATCTAATGCACAAACAGGATGCAGACAAGCCTCTCAACATGATGGACACTTCACAGGTGCAAGGTAAATTGCACACCAGTGGCGCGCATAGGGCACTGTTCACACTTGTATGCGCATGGTGTCCAGCCAGCAACCTATTACCACGCCCTTACTATTAGATTAGGCGGGTTACTCGGACACTACTCACTGCAGCACGCAAGGGACAGAAATTCCACTATGCACGGCCGTATTAAGAGGCCCGGCTGCACCCCGCATAGTCAAAGTGCAAAAAATACATATAAAATATATGTGAGGTATTAGTTTGTAAATTGGCCAATGTACGTAAGCCCACAATCCTCATCACGGATCCTCACGCTTGCGGGTCCCTACACTGATAAATATCAAAAATAGCAACAAAAAGAGGAGATAAAAACTCCCCCAAAAATGTATTATAAAATGTACTCACAGCAAAAAAGGGCAACCAGTCCAGTTAGCCCAGGCCAACACATCTAATGCACAAACAGGATGCAGACAAGCCTCTCAACATGATGGACACTTCACAGGTGCAAGGTAAATTGCACACCAGTGGCGCGCATAGGGCACTGTTCACACTTGTATGCGCATGGTGTCCAGCCAGCAACCTATTACCACGCCCTTACTATTAGATTAGGCGGGTTACTCGGACACTACTCACTGCAGCACGCAAGGGACAGAAATTCCACTATGCACGGCCGTATTAAGAGGCCCGGCTGCACCCCGCATAGTCAAAGTGCAAAAAATACATATAAAATATATGTGAGGTATTAGTTTGTAAATTGGCCAATGTACGTAAGCCCACAATCCTCATCACGGATCCTCACGCTTGCGGGTCCCTACACTGATAAATATCAAAAATAGCAACAAAAAGAGGAGATAAAAACTCCCCCAAAAATGTATTATAAAATGTACTCACAGCAAAAAAGGGCAACCAGTCCAGTTAGCCCAGGCCAACACATCTAATGCACAAACAGGATGCAGACAAGCCTCTCAACATGATGGACACTTCACAGGTGCAAGGTAAATTGCACACCAGTGGCGCGCATAGGGCACTGTTCACACTTGTATGCGCATGGTGTCCAGCCAGCAACCTATTACCACGCCCTTACTATTAGATTAGGCGGGTTACTCGGACACTACTCACTGCAGCACGCAAGGGACAGAAATTCCACTATGCACGGCCGTATTAAGAGGCCCGGCTGCACCCCGCATAGTCAAAGTGCAAAAAATACATATAAAATATATGTGAGGTATTAGTTTGTAAATTGGCCAATGTACGTAAGCCCACAATCCTCATCACGGATCCTCACGCTTGCGGGTCCCTACACTGATAAATATCAAAAATAGCAACAAAAAGAGGAGATAAAAACTCCCCCAAAAATGTATTATAAAATGTACTCACAGCAAAAAAGGGCAACCAGTCCAGTTAGCCCAGGCCAACACATCTAATGCACAAACAGGATGCAGACAAGCCTCTCAACATGATGGACACTTCACAGGTGCAAGGTAAATTGCACACCAGTGGCGCGCATAGGGCACTGTTCACACTTGTATGCGCATGGTGTCCAGCCAGCAACCTATTACCACGCCCTTACTATTAGATTAGGCGGGTTACTCGGACACTACTCACTGCAGCACGCAAGGGACAGAAATTCCACTATGCACGGCCGTATTAAGAGGCCCGGCTGCACCCCGCATAGTCAAAGTGCAAAAAATACATATAAAATATATGTGAGGTATTAGTTTGTAAATTGGCCAATGTACGTAAGCCCACAATCCTCATCACGGATCCTCACGCTTGCGGGTCCCTACACTGATAAATATCAAAAATAGCAACAAAAAGAGGAGAAACTAATACCTCACATATATTTTATATGTATTTTTTGCACTTTGACTATGCGGGGTGCAGCCGGGCCTCTTTATACGGCCGTGCATAGTGGAATTTCTGTCCCTTGCGTGCTGCAGTGAGTAGTGTCCGAGTAACCCGCCTAATCTAATAGTAAGGGCGTGGTAATAGGTTGCTGGCTGGACACCATGCGCATACAAGTGTGAACAGTGCCCTATGCGCGCCACTGGTGTGCAATTTACCTTGCACCTGTGAAGTGTCCATCATGTTGAGAGGCTTGTCTGCATCCTGTTTGTGCATTAGATGTGTTGGCCTGGGCTAACTGGACTGGTTGCCCTTTTTTGCTGTGAGTACATTTTATAATACATTTTTGGGGGAGTTTTTATCTCCTCTTTTTGTTGCTATTTTTGATATTTATCAGTGTAGGGACCCGCAAGCGTGAGGATCCGTGATGAGGATTGTGGGCTTACGTACATTGGCCAATTTACAAACTAATACCTCACATATATTTTATATGTATTTTTTGCACTTTGACTATGCGGGGTGCAGCCGGGCCTCTTAATACGGCCGTGCATAGTGGAATTTCTGTCCCTTGCGTGCTGCAGTGAGTAGTGTCCGAGTAACCCGCCTAATCTAATAGTAAGGGCGTGGTAATAGGTTGCTGGCTGGACACCATGCGCATACAAGTGTGAACAGTGCCCTATGCGCGCCACTGGTGTGCAATTTATCTTGCACCTGTGAAGTGTCCATCATGTTGAGAGGCTTGTCTGCATCCTGTTTGTGCATTAGATGTGTTGGCCTGGGCTAACTGGACTGGTTGCCCTTTTTTGCTGTGAGTACATTTTATAATACATTTTTGGGGGAGTTTTTATCTCCTCTTTTTGTTGCTATTTTTGATATTTATCAGTGTAGGGACCCGCAAGCGTGAGGATCCGTGATGAGGATTGTGGGCTTACGTACATTGGCCAATTTACAAACTAATACCTCACATATATTTTATATGTATTTTTTGCACTTTGACTATGCGGGGTGCAGCCGGGCCTCTTAATACGGCCGTGCATAGTGGAATTTCTGTCCCTTGCGTGCTGCAGTGAGTAGTGTCCGAGTAACCCGCCTAATCTAATAGTAAGGGCGTGGTAATAGGTTGCTGGCTGGACACCATGCGCATACAAGTGTGAACAGTGCCCTATGCGCGCCACTGGTGTGCAATTTACCTTGCACCTGTGAAGTGTCCATCATGTTGAGAGGCTTGTCTGCATCCTGTTTGTGCATTAGATGTGTTGGCCTGGGCTAACTGGACTGGTTGCCCTTTTTTGCTGTGAGTACATTTTATAATACATTTTTGGGGGAGTTTTTATCTCCTCTTTTTGTTGCTATTTTTGATATTTATCAGTGTAGGGACCCGCAAGCGTGAGGATCCGTGATGAGGATTGTGGGCTTACGTACATTGGCCAATTTACAAACTAATACCTCACATATATTTTATATGTATTTTTTGCACTTTGACTATGCGGGGTGCAGCCGGGCCTCTTAATACGGCCGTGCATAGTGGAATTTCTGTCCCTTGCGTGCTGCAGTGAGTAGTGTCCGAGTAACCCGCCTAATCTAATAGTAAGGGCGTGGTAATAGGTTGCTGGCTGGACACCATGCGCATACAAGTGTGAACAGTGCCCTATGCGCGCCACTGGTGTGCAATTTACCTTGCACCTGTGAAGTGTCCATCATGTTGAGAGGCTTGTCTGCATCCTGTTTGTGCATTAGATGTGTTGGCCTGGGCTAACTGGACTGGTTGCCCTTTTTTGCTGTGAGTACATTTTATAATACATTTTTGGGGGAGTTTTTATCTCCTCTTTTTGTTGCTATTTTTGATATTTATCAGTGTAGGGACCCGCAAGCGTGAGGATCCGTGATGAGGATTGTGGGCTTACGTACATTGGCCAATTTACAAACTAATACCTCACATATATTTTATATGTATTTTTTGCACTTTGACTATGCGGGGTGCAGCCGGGCCTCTTTATACGGCCGTGCATAGTGGAATTTCTGTCCCTTGCGTGCTGCAGTGAGTAGTGTCCGAGTAACCCGCCTAATCTAATAGTAAGGGCGTGGTAATAGGTTGCTGGCTGGACACCATGCGCATACAAGTGTGAACAGTGCCCTATGCGCGCCACTGGTGTGCAATTTACCTTGCACCTGTGAAGTGTCCATCATGTTGAGAGGCTTGTCTGCATCCTGTTTGTGCATTAGATGTGTTGGCCTGGGCTAACTGGACTGGTTGCCCTTTTTTGCTGTGAGTACATTTTATAATACATTTTTGGGGGAGTTTTTATCTCCTCTTTTTGTTGCTATTTTTGATATTTATCAGTGTAGGGACCCGCAAGCGTGAGGATCCGTGATGAGGATTGTGGGCTTACGTACATTGGCCAATTTACAAACTAATACCTCACATATATTTTATATGTATTTTTTGCACTTTGACTATGCGGGGTGCAGCCGGGCCTCTTAATACGGCCGTGCATAGTGGAATTTCTGTCCCTTGCGTGCTGCAGTGAGTAGTGTCCGAGTAACCCGCCTAATCTAATAGTAAGGGCGTGGTAATAGGTTGCTGGCTGGACACCATGCGCATACAAGTGTGAACAGTGCCCTATGCGCGCCACTGGTGTGCAATTTACCTTGCACCTGTGAAGTGTCCATCATGTTGAGAGGCTTGTCTGCATCCTGTTTGTGCATTAGATGTGTTGGCCTGGGCTAACTGGACTGGTTGCCCTTTTTTGCTGTGAGTACATTTTATAATACATTTTTGGGGGAGTTTTTATCTCCTCTTTTTGTTGCTATTTTTGATATTTATCAGTGTAGGGACCCGCAAGCGTGAGGATCCGTGATGAGGATTGTGGGCTTACGTACATTGGCCAATTTACAAACTAATACCTCACATATATTTTATATGTATTTTTTGCACTTTGACTATGCGGGGTGCAGCCGGGCCTCTTAATACGGCCGTGCATAGTGGAATTTCTGTCCCTTGCGTGCTGCAGTGAGTAGTGTCCGAGTAACCCGCCTAATCTAATAGTAAGGGCGTGGTAATAGGTTGCTGGCTGGACACCATGCGCATACAAGTGTGAACAGTGCCCTATGCGCGCCACTGGTGTGCAATTTACCTTGCACCTGTGAAGTGTCCATCATGTTGAGAGGCTTGTCTGCATCCTGTTTGTGCATTAGATGTGTTGGCCTGGGCTAACTGGACTGGTTGCCCTTTTTTGCTGTGAGTACATTTTATAATACATTTTTGGGGGAGTTTTTATCTCCTCTTTTTGTTGCTATTTTTGATATTTATCAGTGTAGGGACCCGCAAGCGTGAGGATCCGTGATGAGGATTGTGGGCTTACGTACATTGGCCAATTTACAAACTAATACCTCACATATATTTTATATGTATTTTTTGCACTTTGACTATGCGGGGTGCAGCCGGGCCTCTTAATACGGCCGTGCATAGTGGAATTTCTGTCCCTTGCGTGCTGCAGTGAGTAGTGTCCGAGTAACCCGCCTAATCTAATAGTAAGGGCGTGGTAATAGGTTGCTGGCTGGACACCATGCGCATACAAGTGTGAACAGTGCCCTATGCGCGCCACTGGTGTGCAATTTACCTTGCACCTGTGAAGTGTCCATCATGTTGAGAGGCTTGTCTGCATCCTGTTTGTGCATTAGATGTGTTGGCCTGGGCTAACTGGACTGGTTGCCCTTTTTTGCTGTGAGTACATTTTATAATACATTTTTGGGGGAGTTTTTATCTCCTCTTTTTGTTGCTATTTTTGATATTTATCAGTGTAGGGACCCGCAAGCGTGAGGATCCGTGATGAGGATTGTGGGCTTACGTACATTGGCCAATTTACAAACTAATACCTCACATATATTTTATATGTATTTTTTGCACTTTGACTATGCGGGGTGCAGCCGGGCCTCTTAATACGGCCGTGCATAGTGGAATTTCTGTCCCTTGCGTGCTGCAGTGAGTAGTGTCCGAGTAACCCGCCTAATCTAATAGTAAGGGCGTGGTAATAGGTTGCTGGCTGGACACCATGCGCATACAAGTGTGAACAGTGCCCTATGCGCGCCACTGGTGTGCAATTTACCTTGCACCTGTGAAGTGTCCATCATGTTGAGAGGCTTGTCTGCATCCTGTTTGTGCATTAGATGTGTTGGCCTGGGCTAACTGGACTGGTTGCCCTTTTTTGCTGTGAGTACATTTTATAATACATTTTTGGGGGAGTTTTTATCTCCTCTTTTTGTTGCTATTTTTGATATTTATCAGTGTAGGGACCCGCAAGCGTGAGGATCCGTGATGAGGATTGTGGGCTTACGTACATTGGCCAATTTACAAACTAATACCTCACATATATTTTATATGTATTTTTTGCACTTTGACTATGCGGGGTGCAGCCGGGCCTCTTAATACGGCCGTGCATAGTGGAATTTCTGTCCCTTGCGTGCTGCAGTGAGTAGTGTCCGAGTAACCCGCCTAATCTAATAGTAAGGGCGTGGTAATAGGTTGCTGGCTGGACACCATGCGCATACAAGTGTGAACAGTGCCCTATGCGCGCCACTGGTGTGCAATTTACCTTGCACCTGTGAAGTGTCCATCATGTTGAGAGGCTTGTCTGCATCCTGTTTGTGCATTAGATGTGTTGGCCTGGGCTAACTGGACTGGTTGCCCTTTTTTGCTGTGAGTACATTTTATAATACATTTTTGGGGGAGTTTTTATCTCCTCTTTTTGTTGCTATTTTTGATATTTATCAGTGTAGGGACCCGCAAGCGTGAGGATCCGTGATGAGGATTGTGGGCTTACGTACATTGGCCAATTTACAAACTAATACCTCACATATATTTTATATGTATTTTTTGCACTTTGACTATGCGGGGTGCAGCCGGGCCTCTTAATACGGCCGTGCATAGTGGAATTTCTGTCCCTTGCGTGCTGCAGTGAGTAGTGTCCGAGTAACCCGCCTAATCTAATAGTAAGGGCGTGGTAATAGGTTGCTGGCTGGACACCATGCGCATACAAGTGTGAACAGTGCCCTATGCGCGCCACTGGTGTGCAATTTACCTTGCACCTGTGAAGTGTCCATCATGTTGAGAGGCTTGTCTGCATCCTGTTTGTGCATTAGATGTGTTGGCCTGGGCTAACTGGACTGGTTGCCCTTTTTTGCTGTGAGTACATTTTATAATACATTTTTGGGGGAGTTTTTATCTCCTCTTTTTGTTGCTATTTTTGATATTTATCAGTGTAGGGACCCGCAAGCGTGAGGATCCGTGATGAGGATTGTGGGCTTACGTACATTGGCCAATTTACAAACTAATACCTCACATATATTTTATATGTATTTTTTGCACTTTGACTATGCGGGGTGCAGCCGGGCCTCTTAATACGGCCGTGCATAGTGGAATTTCTGTCCCTTGCGTGCTGCAGTGAGTAGTGTCCGAGTAACCCGCCTAATCTAATAGTAAGGGCGTGGTAATAGGTTGCTGGCTGGACACCATGCGCATACAAGTGTGAACAGTGCCCTATGCGCGCCACTGGTGTGCAATTTACCTTGCACCTGTGAAGTGTCCATCATGTTGAGAGGCTTGTCTGCATCCTGTTTGTGCATTAGATGTGTTGGCCTGGGCTAACTGGACTGGTTGCCCTTTTTTGCTATAGGAAAACAAGCAGAACTTTCATATTATTTAAGCTTAATACAACGGTTCATATATTGCTTAGTGTGATATTTTATGCTTACGTGGAAAATGAGCAGTACGCGGAAACTGTTAGCCTTTATATTAGCGCAACCTAAGGTCCATGATAAAACAAATAGCAGCATTCTCTAGTTTGATTTATGGACCATCCAGGTCATATGAAGAACAGGCGGCTCATGGAGATGCGCAATGGGCCCTAAATTCACACACCCCACACACACAATATATATAGCGGTCTCCTGAGTCTCCCATACACAGGAACATTTGACGAAGTGCCCCCTTGTTCTGTATGATAAAGCCGCTGCCACACTCCATAACAAGTAATATTGCTATTTCAATATCAACCATGTGTTATAGCCGGCACCTGCCTTTATCAACAGTGATTGGACCTAGCTAGGTCCAGCATTGGAGGGAAAAGGGGGGGGGGGGTCACAGTGTCTAGGTCCCTCGTCCTTATAAGGGCCCCCAGCGTTTCAAGCAGAAACTGCACTGAAAGTACAAATTCTGCATTATAAGGCTATGTGCGCACGTTGCGTAAATACATGCAGTTACGCTGCGCTTTGTAGCGCAGAGTAACTGCATGCGTCCTGCGTCCCCTGCACAGTCTATGGAGATTGTGCAGGGGCCGTGCGCACGTGGCGTTTCAGAGCGCAGCGCTTCGGCTACTGCCGAAGCGCTGCGTAAAAAGAAGTGACATGTCACTTCTTCCGTGCGCTTTGCCGGCAGCTCCTGCTCTGTCTATGGCAGGAGCTGCATGCAGAGCGCATGGAATCGGCTTTTTTTTTTTTTTCACTACGGACATTTCTGCAGCGATTTAAAGCGCACATGTGCTCTTCAGATCGCTGCAGAAATTTCTGCAGTAAACTGTACGCAACGTGCGCACATAGCCTTAGTGTAGTTTCCAGGCTTAAAACGGCAACAGAACCTTTGGAGACATAGTCATATGACCATGCTATCAGCAAAGGTCCTGGTCCCTGCGGGATCCTAGAGGACTAGGAAATAATAGGAATAGGAAGTGACAAGCTGGTAAGTACTCTAATGTGGTGTGCAAGTGTATGTGCTGTGTGCATATACTGTATGTGTTTCTATGTACTGTAGGTATATACGTGTGTCTGTGCTGTGTATATACATGTGTATGTGCTGTGAATATACATGTGTATGTGCTGTGTGTATATACTGTACGTGTTTCTATGTACTGTGGGTATATACTTGTGTCTGTGTGTATGTGCTGTGTATATACATGTGCATGTATGTGCTGTGAATATACAGGTGTGTATGTGCAGTGTGTATATACATATATATGTGCTGAGTATCTACATGTGTTTCTATGTGCTGTGTGTATATAAGTGTTTTCCTATGTACTGCATATATATATACACTTGTCTGTGTGTATGTGCTGTGTATACTGTGTCCACCCATATCCTGTCCACCGCCATTAACTTGAGAACGGTGGCAGCTATAGACATAGAAGTGGTGTCTAGGTACAGTAAAGTAGCCATGCGCTACGCAAAAAAACCACCTATAGCGCCACCTGGTGGGAAACAACGGAATTAGCATTTTTATCTCGAAAACGGAACGAGATAGAGAAAAAAAGTGAATTAAAAAATTGAAGGGCATCATCAATTCAATACGAATCGACACCTTGCATACAGAAATGCTATGATATGAAACCCATGACCCCCTAAAACATTGAATGCTGGTCACGCATATGGTGCTCATTTAACTTTAATGCTCAAAGTGGCCACCGTCTGCTGCAATGCACATCTGGACTCTGCACAGCATACTGTATCTTGCTGCACGTTGTGCAATATGGTAGGTGACACGTTTGCACAAGCATCTGTGATACGTCATCTTAGGTCCTGCAATGTTGGTGGAGGGGTTGCATACACCTGCTGTTTGATGTGACCTCACAGAAAGAAGTCCAATGGGGTCAAGTCAGGTGAGCATGGAGGCCACTCCACGCAGCAACCGTACCCAATGACTTGTAGGAAGGTCTCCATGAGGTATCGTTTCACGTCCGCAGTCTTGTGAGTTTTACACGTTCTAATCATAGCATTTCTGTATGCAAGATGTCGATTCGTATTGAATTGATGATGCCCTACAACTTTGTAATTCACTTTTTTTCTGTATCTTGTTCCGTTTTCGTGATAAAAATGCTAACTCCGTTGTTTTCCACCAGGTGGCGCTATAAGTGGTTTCATTGCGTAGCACATGGCTACTTTACTATACCTAGACACCACTTCTATACTATAGCTGCCGCCGTTCTCAAGTTAATGGCGGTTGACAGGATATGGGTGGACACACTGTATACATGTGTATGTGCTGTCTGTATACACATGCATATGTGCTGTGTATATACATGTTTGTGCTGTGTGTATACAGGTTTGTGTGTGTGCTGTACATATAAGTGTGTGCGTGAATGTGCTATATATATATACAGTGCCTACAAGTAGTATTCAACCCCCTGCAGATTTAGCAGGTTTACACATTCGGAATTAACTTGGCATTGTGACATTTGGACTGTAGATCAGCCTGGAAGTGTGAAATGCACTGCAGCAAAAAAGAATGTTATTTCTTTATTTGTTTTTTTTTTAAAATTGTGAAAAGTTTATTCAGAGGGTCATTTATTATTTAACCCCTCAAACCACCAGAATTCTGTTTGGTTCCCCTAAAGTATTAAGAAGTATTTCAGGCACAAAGAACAATGAGCTTCACATGTTTGGATTAATTATCTCTTTTTCCAGCCTTTTCTGGCTAATTAAGACCCTCCCCAAACTTGTGAACAGCACTCATACTTGGTCAACACGGGAAAGACAAAGGAAAATTCCAAGGCCATCAGAGACAAGATCGTGGAGGGTCACAAGGCTGGCAAGGGGTACAAAACCCTTTCCAAGGAGTTGGGCCTACCTGTCTCCACTGTTGGGAGCATCATCCGGAAGTGGAAGGCTTATGGAACTACTGTTAGCCTTCCACGGCCTGGACAGCCTTTGAAAGTTTCCACCCGTGCCGAGGCCAGGCTTGTCCGAAGAGTCAAGGCTAACCCAAGGACAATAAGGAAGGAGCTCTGGGAAGATCTCATGGCAGTGGGGACATTGGTTTCAGTCAATACCATAAGTAACGTACTCCACCGCAATGGTCTCCGTTCCAGACGAGCCCGTAAGGTACCTTTACTTTCAAAGCGTCATGTCAAGGCTCGTCTACAGTTTGCTCATGATCACTTGGAGGACTCTGAGACACACTGGTTCAAGGTTCTCTGGTCTGATGAGACCAAGATCGAGATCTTTGGTGCCAACCACACACGTGACGTTTGGAGACTGGATGGCACTGCATACGACCCCAAGAATACCATCCCTACAGTCAAGCATGGTAGTGGCAGCATCATGCTGTGGGGCTGTTTCTCAGCCAAGGGGCCTGGCCATCTGGTCCGCATCCATGGGAAGATGGATAGCACGGCCTACCTGGAGATTTTGGCCAAGAACCTCCGCTCCTCCATCAAGGATCTTAAGATGGGTCGTCATTTCATCTTCCAACAAGACAATGACCCAAAGCACACAGCCAAGAAAACCAAGGCCTGGTTCAAGAGGGAAAAAATCAAGGTGTTGCAGTGGCCTAGTCAGTCTCCTGACCTTAACCCAATTGAAAACTTGTGGAAGGAGCTCAAGATTAAAGTCCACATGAGACACCCAAAGAACCTAGATAACTTGGAGAAGATCTGCATGGAGGAGTGGGCCAAGATAACTCCAGAGACCTGTGCCGGCCTGATCAGGTCTTATAAAAGACGATTATTAGCTGTAATTGCAAACAAGGGTTATTCCACAAAATATTAAACCTAGGGGTTGAATAATAATTGACCCACACTTTTATGTTGAAAATTTATTAAAATTTAACTGAGCAACATAACTTGTTGGTTTGTAAGATTTATGCATCTGTTAATAAATCCTGCTCTTGTTTGAAGTTTGCAGCCTCTAACTTATTTGCATCTTATCAAACCTGCTAAATCTGCAGGGGGTTGAATACTACTTGTAGGCACTAATATATATTATATATATATATATATAACATGTGTGTGTGTAAGTGCACGTGCTATGAGTATATACGTGTGTTTATGTGCTATATGTATATACATGTTTGTGCTGTGTGTATACAGGTTTGTGTATGTGCTGTATGTATATACTTGTGTATAAGTGCAGGTGCTGTGAGTATATACGTGTGTGTGCTGTATGTAAGTTCATCTGTATGTCAGTGTATGTGCCGTGTGTATATAGCCCAGCACTGGCAGCCTGTAGCGGTGTACGCTGGTAACCAGGGTAAATATCGGGTAACCAAGCAAAGCTCTATGCTTAGTTACCCGATATTTACCCTGGTTACCAGCGTACGCTGCTTACACAGAGTCGGTGCTTATTGGTCTCCCGCAGTCAAACACGCCGGTGTGCGCTGCACAGCAGGAGACCAGCGAGCAAAAAATGAACCAGAACAGTATGTAATGATCAGCGATTTCACAGCAGGGGCCAGGTCGCTGCTTAGTGTCACACACAGCGAGATCGCTGATGAGGTCACTGGTACATCACAAAGCCTGTGACTCAGCAGCGATCTCGCTATGTGAGAAGTACCCCATAGTGAAACTGTGACAGCTGCATTTAAAGGGGACAGAAATAGGGTTAATCTGTAAAAACCTGCAGATTAAGCCCTACTATGTAAGTAATTAACAACATTTTGAAAACTAAATATTGAAAGAATTAAGTTTTTCTCTCCTTTCCGACATGCCCATATTTATGCTTACTTTTCTCCGTCTAAAGGGCCATTTACACGCTGCGACATCGCTAACAGTATATCGTCGGGGTCACGGTGTTTGTGACGCACATCCGGCGTCGTTAGCAGGGCTGTGGAGTCGGTAAGCCAAACCTTCGACTCTGACTCCTCAATTTCTCTTGCACCGACTCCAACTCCGACTCCCCATATATTGCTTATAGTTAGGTGAAAAATGTATTGTAGTACATGCACAAGTGTATGTGAACATCAGACATTTAATAATTTTTATGATACAATAATCAAGATATTTGGATAGAACATAAAATATATTTATTGGAATACAACTTTAGAACACAAAAAACTGTAATAAATTGTAAATATGTAATACACTATGTAATATACAGTAGATTACATATATATCTTGTGTGCGTGTGTATATATATATATGTGTGTGTGTATATATATTACATATTGTATTACATATTTACAATTTATTAGTTTTTTGTGTTCTAAAGTTGTATCCAATAAATATATTTTGTTCTATCCAAATATCTTGGAGTCGGAGCATTTTATACCGACTCCGACTCCACCAAAATAAGCTCCGACTCCGACTCCACAGCCCTGGTCGTTAGCGACATTGCAGCGTGTGACAGGCTGGAGCGACCTTAAACGATCGCAAAAGTGGCAAAAATCGTTTGTCTGTGGGAGGTCGTTTATTTATGAAAAATCGTTGTCTGTCAAGTAACGATGTTGTTCGTCGTTCCTGACGCAGCACACATCGCTGTGTGTGACACCGCAGGAGCGACGATCATCTCCTTACCTGCGTCCACCAGCAATGAGGAAGGAAGGAAGTGGGCGGGATGTTCCAGCCGCTCATCTCCGCCCCTCCGCTTCTATTGGACAGCTGCTGTGTGACGTCGCTGTGACGTTGCACGAACCGCCCCCTTACAAAGGAGGCGGTTCGCCGGCAACAGCGATGTCACAGGGAAGGTAAGTGCATGTGACAGGTGTTAGCGATGTTGTGTGCCACGGGCAGCAATTTGCCCGTGACACACAGACGGGGGCGGTACCGATATCGCAGCGTGTAAAGTACCCTTAAGAGTAATAACTTTTACATTTTCTTCCACCATATAACTACATGAGCGTTTGTTTATTTTTTTGAAGCATGAATTGATGTTTTGAGTAACACCATTCATTTTAATATACAATGTACTGGAAAATAGGAAAACAACACAGTGAAAAACAAAAAACAGAAAAAAGGCTCAGACAGAGAGTGTCTAAGGGTACTTTCACACTTGCGTTATTTTCCTTCCGTTACAATCCGCCCTTTTGGGAAACAGCGGAATCCGTTAACGGATTCCGCTGTTTCCCATAGACTTGTATGGTTGACGGATTGTACCAAAAGGAGCTGCGTTGCTTCCGCTGGGCGACGCTCCGTTGCTTCCGCCCAGCGGGAGGAACGCAGCATGTAACGTTATTTTGAGCAGCGGAATCCTCTGGATTTCACTGCGCATGCTCTTTTTTTTTTTTTTTTTTTTTTTTAAATCAAACTTTATTTTGGCTCGCGGTGGCCGAACGTTCAGCTGAGCGCCCGGCCGTCGGCAAGCGACAGCGCTCAGCTGAATGACCGGCCACCAGCATGCCCGGCCGCCGGCAAGTCACAGCGCTCAGCTGAGCGCCCGCCCGCCGGCATGCCCGGGCGCCGGCAAGTGACAGCGATCAGCTGATCACCCGGCGGCCGGCTGCAGGGAGCGATCAGCTGATCACCCGGCGGCCGGGAGCGATCAGCTGATCACCCGGCAGCCGGCTGCAGGGAGCGATCAGCTGATCACCCGGCGACCGGCTGCAGGGAGCGATCAGCTGATCACCCGGCGGCCGGGAGCGATCAGCTGATCACCCGGCGGCCGGCTGCAGGGAGCGATCAGCTGATCACCCGGCGGCCGGCTGCAGGGAGCGATCAGCTGATCACCCGGCGGCCGGCTGCAGGGAGCGATCAGCTGATCACCCGGCGGCCGGCTGCAGGGAGCGATCAGCTGATCACCCGGCGGCCGGGAGCGATCAGCTGATCACCCGGCGGCCGGGAGCGATCAGCTGATCACCCGGCGGCCGGGAGCGATCAGCTGATCACCCGGCGGCCGGGAGCGATCAGCTGATCACCCGGCAGCCGGCTGCAGGGAGCGATCAGCTGATCACCCGGCGGGCGGGAGCGATCAGCTGATCACCCGGCGGCCGGCTACTGGGAGCAATCAGCTGATCACCCAGCGGCCGGCTGCAGGGAACGATCAGCTGATCACCCAGCGGCCGGCTGCAGGGAACGATCAGCTGATCGTTCACTATAGTCTGCCGCTGGTAAAACCGGGAAAAAAAAAAAAAAATCAAAACGAATTGCGTTGTTTTGCAGCATCCGTTGCATCCGTTGTGTCACTATATGCAACACATCCGTTGCATCCGTTACACAACGCAATGCAACGGATACCGTTCAACGCAAGTGTGAAAGTAGCCTTAAGCACACTGCATTCTCCATGAGTCTGCTGACTGCTTTTGGACTATAGCATAATGTTCATTCTTACCAGGGTATCAGCCAATAGCGGATCTAATATATAAAGGTGTGTGTGTGTGTGTGTGTGTGTGTATCTGCACCGTCGCATTTAAAATTACAAAACTTTGTACAGACGCCTCATGTGACTCAGGGAATGTCATAGAATAAGTTTTGACAAGAAAATATAACCCCGCACTTTACAGTTACTCTCCAAAGAACCTGCCTCCATTAAAGTGAATGGAGCCTGGTACTACAGGTTATTAATAGGAGCTATGATTGGTATCTATAGGAACAAAGGACATTGTTAGTATAAGACGCTTATGTGTGAGGTAATGAGATGTTGGTGGGGAGACAGATAGAGAAAGACAGACAGACAGAGAGACAGACAGGGAAAGAGACAGAGATAGAGACACACACAAGAGACAGACTGTGAAAGAGACAGACAAGAGACAGACTGTGAAAGTGACAGACAAGAGACAGACTGTGAAAGAGACAGACAAGAGACAGACGGGGAAAGAGACAGACAAGAGACAGACGGGGAAAGAGACAGACAAGAGACAGACGGGGAAAGAGACAGACAAGAGATAGACGGGGAAAGAGACAGACAAGAGACAGACGGGGAAAGAGACAGACAAGAGACAGACGGGAAAAGAGACAGAAAAGAGACAGATGGGAAAAGAGACAGAAAAGAGACAGATGGGAAAAGAGACAGAAAAGAGACAGATGGGAAAAGAGACAGAAAAGAGACAGATGGGAAAAGAGACAGAAAAGAGACAGATGGGAAAAGAGACAGAAAAGAGACAGATGGGAAAAGAGACAGACCTGGGAAAGAGACAGAGACAAAGAAAGAGAGAGGCAGACAGGGAAAGAGACAGACCTGGATAGAGACAGACTGGGAAAGAGACAGATGGGGAAAGAGACAGACAAAGACAGATGGGGGAAAAAGACAGACCTTGATAAAGACAGACGGGGAAACTGACAGAGAAATAGAGACAGACAAGGAAAGAGACAGAGACAGGCAGACAGGGAAAGAGACAAAGAGATGGACAAAGACAGACAGGGAAAGAGACAGAAAAAGAGACGGGTAAAGAGACAGACGGGCAAAGAGACACACGGGCAAAGAGACAGACGGGCAAAGAGACAGGTTTGCTATAGAGGATAGGTCAGATGTGTCAGTCATCCAGGGGAGGCTGCAGAGGAGAGGTCAGATGCGTCAGTCATCCAGGGGAGGCTGCAGAGAGGAGAGGTCAGATGTGTCAGTCATCCAGGGGAGGCTGCAGAGAGGAGAGGTCAGATGTGTCAGTCATCCAGGGGAGGCTGCAGACAGAAGAGGTCAGATGTGTCAGTCATCCAGGGGAGGCTGCAAAGAGGAGAGGTCAGATGTGTCAGTCATCCAGGGGAGGCTGGAGAGGAGAGATCAGGTGTGTCAGTCATCCAGGGGAGGCTGCAGAGAGGAGAGGTCAGGTGTGTCAGTCATCCAGGGGAGGCAGCAGAGGAGAGGTCAGGTGTGTCAGTCATCCAGGGGAGGCTGCAGAGGAGAGATCAGGTGTGTCAGTCATCCAGGGGAGGCTGCAGAAAGGAGAGGTCAGCTGTGTCAGTCATCCAGGGGAGGCTGCAGAGGAGGTCAGGTGTGTCAGTCATCCAGGGGAGGCTGCAGAGGAGAGGTCAGGTGTGTCAGTCATCCAGGGGAGGCTGCAGAGAGGAGAGGTCAGGTGTGTCAGTCATCCAGGGGAGGCTGCAGAGGAGAGATCAGGTGTGTCAGTCATCCAGGGGAGGCTGCAGAGAGGTCAGGTATCCAGGGGAGGCTGCAGAGGAGGTCAGGTGTGTCAGTCATCCAGGGGAGGCTGCAGAGGAGAGGTCAGGGGTGTCAGTCATCCAGGGGAGGCTGCAGCGGAGAGGTCAGGTGTGTCAGTCATCCAGGGGAGGCTGCAGAAAGGAGAGGTCAGCTGTGTCAGTCATCCAGGGGAGGCTGCAGAGGAGAGGTCAGGTGTGTCAGTCATCCAGGGGAGGCTGCAGAAAGGAGAGGTCAGCTGTGTCAGTCATCCAGGGGAGGCTGCAGAGGAGAGGTCAGGTGTGTCAGTCATCCAGGGGAGGCTGCAGAGAGGAGAGGTCAGGTGTGTCAGTCATCCAGGGGAGGCTGCAGAGGAGAGGTCAGGTGCGTCAGTCATCAGGGCTGTAGGCGAAAACTGCAGACTCGCTCCATACTTACGCTGCTCCTTTCTTTATTTTATGGGTAATAAGATAAGCCGCTATACTGATATAGTTAGATAGAAGGCAAAAAGTGCACTACATCCGGACTAGCACACTTGCCAAATCCCCCCAAACCAGAGCCCTCCTGGGGAAGCTGACGCGGCAGTTTCCGGGAGATTTCCTGGCTCTGAGGCACCGGTTCCCAGACGCCGCCCTGGCATTATTCCGGGGTGAAGCGTGCTGGGAACGGCGCCTACAATGCCCGGCTGTTTGGTGCACGCTATTACCGACAACTTACGAGCAGGAGTGAGGACGGCTCTTGCAGCTATCCGGCGGGGGGCGCTGTGACCCCGCACTGTACCGGCGCTGAGCCCGCCGCCCTACACCCGGACACACCTGTGATTGGCGGCCGCTCTCTTCCTCGGGTTCCTGGTCTGTGGCGGTAGTCACGTGGTATGCGGCGGAGGGCGGACTGTGGGCTGGAAGGACGGACTGCAGAAAGCTGCCAGTCATTACCGGCCGAGCCGATTCCCTGAGCGCCAGCACGTCCGATCACACAGCCTGCAGCGCAGACACAGCCCAGCTTGACTGTCTGCAAATATTTTATATCCGCGATTTTAACGGATAGAACACGTACTGATTTTAGTCTATGGGGCTGTTCACATGTCATAGTTAGGGTACTTTCACACTTGCGTTTATTTCCTTCCATTACAATCCGCCCTTTTGGAAAACAGCGGAATCCGTTAACGGATTCCGCTGTTTCCCATAGACTTGTATGGGTGACGGATTGTACCAAAAGGACCTGCGTTGCTTCCACTGGGCGACGCTCCGTTGCTTCCGCCCAGCGGGAGGAACGCAGCATGTAACGTAATTTTGAGCAGCGGAATCCTCTGGATTTCACTGCGCATGCTCTTTTTTTTTTTTCAATGAAACTTTATTTTGGCTCGCAGTGGACGAACGTTCAGCTGAGCGACCGGCCGCCAGCATGCCCCGGCAAGTCACAGCGCTCAGCTGAGCGCCGGCATGCCCGGGCGCCGGCAAGTGACAGCGCTCAGCTGAGCGCCCGCCCGCTGGCATGCCCGGCCGCCGGCAAGTGACAGCGCTCAGCTGAGCGCCCGCCCGCCGGCATGCCCGGGCGCCGGCAAGTGACAGCGCTCAGCTGATCACCCGGCGGCCGGCTGCAGGGAGCGATCAGCTGATCACCCGGCGGCCGGCTACTGGGAGCGATCAGCTGATCACCCGGCGGCCAGCTGCAGGGAGCGATCAGCTGATCACCCGGCGGCTGGCTACTGGGAGCGATCAGCTGATCGTTCACAATAGTCTGCGGCTGGTAAAACTGTAAAAAAAAAAAAAATCAAAACGAATTGCGTTTTGCAGCATCCGTTGCATCCGTTGTGCCACTATATGCAACACATCCGTTGCATCCGTTACACAACGCAATGCAACGGATACCGTACAACGCAAGTGTGAAACTAGCCTTATCTGTGTCTGGCCACTTTTGTGAGGGCTGAACTGTTCTTAAATTGGCCTGACCTATTGTCCTGACTCCCTTTGGTAAATCAAGAGACGTTTGCCATTGTTTCATGTCAGACTGACCGAAGCCATATTGTCAAATGTGGATTTCCTCAGCCCCTTTGACTACATCAATCAGAGGAAAATCATGCAGTCAATTGAACATGTGACCAATGATAGAACAGCCATCGCCCTCCAATCCTGATACAATACTCTGAAATGAGAACTGTGTGGTATAAAAAGAGCACATTCACTTTACAGAACTTCACTGTAGGATCTCCACAGTTCCAGCTGGAGGATCACAGAACTGCTTCACTGATCAACGCTGAGCCCACAAATTTGCTTGTTGAACTCACGTTCGGACAACTTAGTCACCTGGCTCCACATTTTGCTGTGCTCGGTTGGCTTCCTATGCTTGCCGCAATCTCCTCTCAGTGGGTGCATGCCGAAAGTGGGGTGCTTCTGTCTGGCATAGTTGGCCCTGGAAGTCCTGAAAGTTCTAATCCCCAGTGGAGGGGTGAGGCTCTGTTGCTTGTAGCATCTTGTGTTCTTGCTGGAAATGTACAATATGATTTTGCCTGTTGGTGACCCAATAAAGTCTTACCAATGTGTGGTTCCTTCACCATGTGGTGTCTGAGTAATGTTCTGCCCACGGGGAAGGAGTGTGAGCTTTAGGGTACGCTCACACGAGCGACAAATACGGACGAGAGCAATGCGAGAAATTCTCACATTACACTCGAACCAATGTTATTCTATGAGTGCGAGCAGTTGGGAGGATTAACCCCTCCCTCTCCTCCGCAGCGCCCGCACTCAGCTTCACAGCTGTGACCCGATCGCAAGATCGGGTTACAGTCGCATGACACTCGGCTCACGCTCGCAGCAGAGCCTGAGCCGGGGGACATTAGCATATCGCATCCGATGCCACACACTCATGTGAGTCCAGCCTTAGTGGGATCAGCCCAGATCTCTGCGCAGACGAGAGCACCCACTGACCTTCCTTTCTCCACACTGTGTCCACAAAAATGCCACGTCGACGTCCATTTTCGACCAGAGTCACAGATCCAGATTACTAATACAAGTCTATGGGATTAGTTTAACATCCATGTGAAATTTTTTGTTTATACTAAATTTGTGAGTATAGGTATACTCAGTGTGGTGAAAATGTACTAACCTACCACCGCCTAGCCCATTATCCAGCGTTCTGCTCCTTTTCTCAGTGACAAAAAACAATACAGCAACACTTTAAAGTGCTATAATACAGTATGTACACATTGAATATATGAAATTGGAACTGCACTACGACTGTAGAAACTATATTAAAAATGAGGTACATGGCTCTCTAATTGGCCAATTTATGAGAGCCCAACAGCCAACGACAAGGTATAACCCCTTTGTTAGGACCCTAACCTTATATGCCTGCCTTCCTCTGGTTTGCCAGGAACTAGAATCTTTGTGACTTCGAAGCTTCCAGGGCCAACTATCTCGGCCAGCAGCACCCCACTTTTAGCAGGCACCCACGGAGAGGAGATGGCAGCAAACTTAGGAAAATGACTGAGCACAGCAAGTTTTATAACCAGGCGACCAAATTATCCCAACCTGGGTTCTCCAAGCAAATTTATAGGTTCAGTGTCATTACGGCTAAGTTCACACGTCAGTTTTTTTTCCGTCAGGCAGAATCTGGCGTTTGTGTCCCGCAACGGATTCGGCAAAATTTGTGAAAAACCAGATGCGTCGGACCCTTTTTTTTCCGGATCCGGCAAAAACAAATCAGGTGCATCCGTTTTTTTCATCCGGCGCATCCGGATTTCTGTTCGTTTTTTGCCGCATCCGTTTTCTTGGTGATTTTTTTTAACTTTAAATTTATACATGTTTGGTGTCTACGAACTCACACTGACCTGAGGCATCATACGTACACATCAGTTTTACTATATAGTGAACACAGTGAATAAAATCTCAAAAACAATAGTGCTATCGCCCTTTTTTTGCAATTTTTCTGCATTTGGAATTTTTTTGCCGTTTTCCAGTACACTATATGTTAAAACTTATGGTTTCATTTAAAAGTACAGCTTGTTCCGCAAAAAATGAGCCCTCACATGACCATATTGACTGAAAAATAAAAAAGTCATGTCTCTCAGAAGAAGAATGGCGAAAAATCGGCTGGTCGTGAAGGGATTAAATCCCTCAATCGCCCCTTTTATTACATATATAACACATATGTAAGGTTTAAAAAAACCTTAATTTAAAATAAAAAAATGATTTTCCCCATTTGTATACACCATGTTTTTATAAACAAAGACCCCCAAAGTGTACCATAGGGGCTTTCCTTTGTGAAATAACCCAATCATGTAAAGTTACCTTAAAATGACACACCAAATACAAAGGTTTTGGAACAAGTTTAATATTTCTATTTTTAATCTTTTTTTCTGCAATGGAGGAGCTACATAGCTTTATATAGCTGTGTTGTGCCAGTTTGAGCATGCTCAGTTTAAAAAAACGGATCCGTTCATGTAATCCGGTTTTTGCCGTATCCCGTCGTCCATAGACAGCCATTATACATTACACTGCATCGCGTTGGATCCGGCAGCATGCGATTTTTCTCATGACACAAAAAATGTCTAGGTCTGCATTTTTTCGGCCGCCGGATCAGACCATTACGCCGGATCCGGCAAAAAACGGAGAGAACGCACGGCCATGCGGCACAATACAGCGCTAATGAAAGTCTATGGGGAAAAAAAAACGGATGCAGCGACAGCTATCACCGCATCCGGTTTTTCAGAAAGCACCAGATTGTGCTGCATAGCAAAAACCTGATGTGTGTACATACCCTGACAAAAAGATGCTGGAAGGTCTGTCCCTCAAATTCCCCCAGGTGCCCATGCTTTATTTACTTCCTAAGATCCATAAGGATGCTGTCAATCCCCCAGGGTGTCCGATCGTATTTGGCTTGAGGGTCTTTGTGAACCGGTGTAAATTAATAGGTCATTATTTGAAACCTTTGGTAGAAACTTTGCCCTCATATGTCAAGGACACGATGGATGTCCTCAATAGGATTGATGGCATCTTTATGGAAGACAATATGCTCGTCGTCAAAGCAGATGTGGAGCGCCTATATACTTGCACCAAACATGAAGATGGACTAGAGGCAGATGTGATTGGGGTGGCGAGATGGGTAATTTGATTTTAAAGCTGCTCCACTTTGCCCTAACCCACAATTTTTTTGTTTTTAAGGATGTGTTCTACCTGCAGAGGTGCGGCACTGCGATGGGCACGGCCTGTGCGTCCTGGTACACCAACCTTTTCCTGGGCTACTGGGATAGGCTGGTCTTTGGTGACGGGGCCAGCGCCCATGCGCTATGCTGGCTTCGTTATATAGATGATCTAATTTTTTGGCAGGGCACTGTGGAGCAGCTCGATACTTTTATGAGGTAACTAAACTCCAACACATTCAATATCAATTTGACATAAGTACAGTAGCAGCAAAATAGATTTTATTAGATATCAATATCACCGTGTATACTGATTGATTCATTCTGATGGATGTATTCTGAAAGGATACATCTGTCAACGCCTTGCTGCATGCCTCATCTGCCCATAACCCCTCTACAATCCGCGCCATTCTGACCGGTCAACACAATCTGCAGATTTAAGGCAACACTTTCAAGAACGTGGCTATAGTAATTATTCCATTAAGTGAGGGTACCTGAGGGCTAAAAACACCCAATGACACAACTATTGAGGTATATACCAAAAAGAGAGAGACTCGACCCCAATGTATGATTTTTAGGCATGTACAACTATGAGTGGGAAATCATGAGGTGAATTTTAAAGGGAACCTGTCACCACTTTTTTTGTGTATAAGCTGCTGTCACCACCACCGGGCTCTTATATACAGCTTTCTAACATGCTGTATATAACAGCCCAGGCCACTGTGAGAACATAAAAAATACTTTATAAATACTCACCTAACGGTTGCTCGGTTAGCCAGATGGGCGTCTCCGTTGTCCGATGCCCATCTTCGTCCTCTTTCTGAAGCCTGGGTGCATGACGCGTCTACGTCCTACACACTCGCCGATCCTGCGCAGGCACACTACAATACTTTTATCTGCCCTGCTCAGGGCAGATCAAAGTGCGCCTGCTCAGGACCTGAATGCCGGCGAGTGTGGATGACGTTGGACGCGTCATACGCCACGGCTGGAGAAGGAGGAGGACGAAGATGGCCGAAAGAGGCGGCACCGGAGAACAGAGGCACCCATCTGGCCAACCGAGCGACCGTTAGGTAAGTATTATAAAGTGTTTTTTATGTTCTCACAGCGGCCTGGACTCTTATATACAGCATGTTAGAATGCTGTATATAAGAGCCCGTTGGTGGTGGCCACAGCTTACACGCCAAAAAAGTGGTGATAGGTTCCCTTTAAATAAACATTGGCCGATACATATGCCAGAGTTGACCCTTGCCAAGGTGTTAACATGCAATCCCCTTATGACAGCTAAGCGTGCCAGGAATCTGAGACATTCTCACTGAGTCATTACGTGCCTTATATAAGCAGTCCCTTTGGATCCAGAAGACCCACTCATGGGTTTTTCCCATGCAGCCACTGCCTCGCCTGCAAAATTGATGACATCAGACACCACATTACATGTGGCAATACATGTGGCTTATTGTGCGACGTACCTCTGCCCCCTTATATACGTGGGTCTCACCTCCCGTGAGCTCCATGCAAGAGTCAGGGAGCACATCAGGAACATTGGTGCGGCCTGGGCAGTGGACGATATAACCTTGGTGAAAACCCTGCCACGTAATTTCAAGCTACACCATGGGTGTGATGCCTCATTAATAAAAATCCGTGGAATTGTCATACTTGGCGGTATCAGGGGTGGCAATCTCAAGAGAAGATTGGCGCAATGTGAGGCCAAATGGATTGCCACACACACTAGTCCCAAGAGAACTCAACGAAGCATTAAGTTTTATTCCAAATTTGTATAATTCTCACTACTCTCATCTCGTTTTTAATTTTTTCTTTAATATTTCTCTTAATTTTGTGTACACTTAATATGGTTACCTTCTTTGTGCCATGGCAGGTAACCCCCTTCGCGTGACCTCTGGAATCCAGTCATGTCACGTCAACTTCCTGTTGACCTGACATCACCGCAGCCGGCCCCAGTCTTCCTGAGTGACTGGGCTGTGAGCGGAGTTTCACCGCTCATCACAGCCCAGCATCACTCCTGCTTGCGGGGCTCTGCAGTGAAGGAGGACAGAGCAGGGAGATGCTGGGCTGTGACGAGCGGTGAAACGCCGCTCACAACCCAATCACTAAGAAAGACTGCGGCCCGCCTCAGTTGACGTGACATCACCAGACATCAAAGGTCACAGAGCCCGGGGGTCACGCGAAGGAGGTGAATGGAGCACAATAGCGCCGCTCAGAGGCACTATTGGCAACACAAGGTATTTGAGAGAAACCTTGTTTCTCAACAAAGTATCGATGTGGCCAATAATGAAATTGGGTGAACCACCTCTTTAAGGAAAGATGATGGACTACATAAGCTTGAAAGCATTGTTTATAATGTTACTTGGCAGTTATGTTTTGGTGCCTGGCCGCCCAAGGAGGCTGTGGTGCGTGCGCTGACCACAGATGCGACCGGCGTAACTAATTGTAAAATGCAATTAGTTCCTGAGGGACATAAAACCCCGACACATAGGGTGCATTAGCCATTCCTATTCCCCCGATGAAGAGCTGGACATCATAATCTGAAAGAAAAATATGAAACTAAATTGAGGCTTTTGTATGCTCATTAGTGGTGGCACCCCCCCCCCCCCCTTATCCCAATATTAACTTTGATGGGTATCTACATTTGACTTGTGTTTTTCTACTTTATATTTATGGGTTATGTATTTATTTCTCACTACATAAACTTACTCTCATGGTATTTGTCCGATACGCTTAATGTGCACCATTATACTTTTTATATAATTAATTGAGCTGGATGTACATGATGATGTAAAGGTTTAAAAATACATTCCTACCCATTCAAGAGATTTGTCCCATATAAACTGCAGCCACCATGAAAGCCCTTATTTATGGCATTCTAGAATACAGTATATAAATGCCTAAGCTGTATAACATAGACCTTTTATTATACTCACCTACAGGGCAGTCCGGTCCAATGTTCGTCGTTTGTCTCGGTCCGGCAGCTCCTCTCTTCTTGTGATCGCTGTCCTATTTCCCTGCTTCATGTGAATGACTCATCCCAAGTCATCCACACAGGGTCCTCTATCACACTCTTCCGCATGCGCACTTATCTCTGCCCTGTAGCGGGCAAAGCAAATAACTGTAAAGCGAAGGCGCGGGGAATGGTCAAAAAATATCCATGCATTACATTGATGTGCCCACAGCAGGGCAAAGAGAAGTGCAAGTGCACAAGAGAATAATGGTGGACACTGTAAGAATGACGTAGGAGGTGTCATCCACACAAAGCAAGAGAGGAAAAAGAGAGCGTATTCAAAAGGATCTAGACGCACTTCAACAATGGGCTGAAGAGAACAGGATGGTTTTTAACAGGGACAAATCCTACATCTGGGTAAAAAATGTTAAAAGCATATATAGTATGGGAGGAATAAAACAAGGTGATAGCAGCTGGGAAAAGGACTTGGGCAGAATAATGGATCCCAGATTCAACATGAGCCAACAATACGGAGCTGCGGCTAAAAAGACCAACAGAATTCTGGAATGTATCAAGACAAGCATTGAATCTAGATCAAGCAAGGTAATTATTCCCCTATACTCTGCCCTGGTCAGACCCCACCTGGAATACTGTGTATAGCTCTGGGCGCTCCAATTCAAGAAAGACATCGGTATACTGGAGCAAGTCTAGAGAAGAGCAACCAAGATGGTAGAAGGTCTGCTAACCATGTCATATGAAGACTGGCTAAAAGAACTAGGGATGTTTAGTTTGAAAAAGAGAAAGCTGAGAGGAGACTTAATAGCGGTCTACAAATATTTGAAAGGTCGTCACATTGCAGAGGGAACTACCCTATTCTCATTAGCACAAGGAAGTACAAGAAGCAACGGGATGAAACTTAAAAGGAGGAGATTCAGATTAGACATTAGGAAAAACGTTCTGACAGTGAGGTCAGTTAGGGAGTGGAACAGGCGACCACGGGAGGTGGTGCGCTCTCTATCAATGGAAATCTTCAAGCGGAAACTGGATAAACATATAGCTGCGATGATTTAGGAAAACCTGCACTCGCAGGGGGTTGGACCCGATGGCCCTTGAGGTCCCTTCCAACTCTACCATTCTATGATTCTATAAGCAAGAAGGACGATCTCGGCGATCTCAAACAGAGAAGCGGCATCAGAACAAGACCAGCGACGCCTATCGGACCGTCCTGCCGGTGACTATAATAAAAGCTCTTATTTATATTATACCGAACGGCCACTAATATACACTATTCTAGAATGCTGTATATAAGGGCTTACTGGTGGTGGCCGCAGCTTATAGGGGACAAATATGGCGACAGGTTCCCTTTAACATTTTGGGCTTAGAAATTTGGGTTAATATCAGAAACCCTCGTTATTGTGTTTGTCAAAAAATAAAGATCTTCTATATTTACCCAATCTTAAAAAAAAAAAAAAAAAGACATTCCAGCCCCGTGCCTTGATTAATTCACATACATGTGTCGGGTGCGAATATACAGAACAGGTACAAGTAAGCTAAATGCAAACACTTCAAGGTTTTTATTTTCCGACATTCAATACTGTACAGGGATTTTCTGAAACTTACCTTGAACTCTTATAGGAACCGCAGTGTTAAAAACTCCTTGTGTAATAACTTACTTCATATTTAATAAATGACGACAAGCATTCTTAAAGTATGAAAAATAACATCAAAGCTTATTTATTTTAATAGTCTTTATTTCCTTCCTTCCACCAAAATAATGTGATATCCAAATTTGGTCTTCACAGGGGGATCAGTGTAAACAGGTTTGTCCATAGTGCTAACAGGGAGAGCAAAAGCAGCTTCTTGGAAAGGTCCAACCATTGAGCCTCTTGTCATCCAGCCCAAATCTCCCTGTAAAGCATGAAGATACAGTTAGGCCCAGAAATATTTGGACAGTGTCACAAGTTTTTGCATTTTTGCTGTGTACCAAAACATAGTGAAGATATAGTTATATAATCATCAGGGCTGTGGAGTCGGAATTGGAGTTGCAGTCAGTGTCCATATTGGAGGAGTCAGTATAAAATGGGCCGACTCCTAAAATATATAATAAATTGGGTACAGCCGTTCAATGCAGGATGTGATAAATAGGTTCATAAGAATTTGGGAAAGTTATGAAACGTCCTATAAATGTCTGTTCTATTCCTGATCAAAGAATCTCGGCTTTTAGTTGAGATGAATCTGTGCTGCACGTCAGCTACATGATATAAGTAGTGATGTTACCATTTTACTACAGGAAATTTATCACAAGCATCAGTCATGTACAGTTGAAACCAGAATTTTACATCCACTATCTAAATACACACATCTGCAGGTTTTTCTCACTATTTGACATGAAATCAGAATACACCTTTCCCTTTAAAGTCAATTAGGAACCAAAATTATTTATATTTGCCAAATGCCAGAATAATGAGAGAATGTTTTAAGGCATTTTATTATTTTCTGCAAAGTCAAAAGTCATAAGTCCGCAGATGAAGAGGTGAAATGTGCGTTGGGACCTGGGTGGCTTCACATTAACAATTAATGGGTCAGTAGTATCATCCTGGTTACCTGCTAAACTGAGGGGATACATGGGTGGATATTGTTCAGGGTTTTTCATCCTAGTTGAGAGGCACTTACCGTATGTTTCGGACCATAAGACGCACTTTTTTTCCCCCAAATGTTGGGGGAAAGTGGGGGGTGCGTCTAATGGTCTGAATGTAGGGCATGGCTGCGGGGAATGAGGGTGCTGCGGTGGAGCGGGTCATCGGGGCACGAGCAGGCAGCAGCAGCGCCTGCCGTGACCACGTGGGCCCGCTCATTACATATGCACGCCCATCCTCCCGCCCATCTCTCAGCGCTGACAGGTGGGCGGGGTGATGGGTGGGGTGATGAGCGGGGACGCGCGCGAAGTAAACAGCCAGCCGTGATCACCCCTGGCAACTACAGCCAGGAGTGATCATGTGCGGCTGTATTCACTGCTCCCCGCGCATCATCATCAGCGCGGGGTGCAGTGAATCAGTGCACATTACTCACCGTTCCCCGCAGCACCGCGATGTCCTCCTGATTGCCGGCCGCTCTGTGTAGAGACTAATGGGGCTCACAGCGATGACGTCATCGCTGTGCGCACGTGTCCACACAGCATCGCCGGCACAGACAGAAGGAGATCGCGGTGCAGTAGGGAGCGTGGCCGGCTCCACACAGCGCTGCCGGCACAGACGGAGGAGGAGCGACGCTGCGTGGAGCGAGGAAAGGTGAATATAAATGTTTATTTTATTTTTTTGTGTGTGTTCCGCAGGATGATGGGGCACATATGAGCAGGATGATGGGGCAAATGTGAGCAGGATGATGGGGCACATGTGAGCAGGATGATGGGGCACATGTGAGCAGGATGATGGGGCACATGTGAGCAGGATGATCGGGCACATGTGAGCAGGATGATGGGGCACATGTGAGCAGGATGATGGGGCACATGTGAGCAGGATGATGGGGCACATGTGAGCAGGATGATGGGGCACATGTGAGCAGGATGATGGGGCACATGTGAGCAGGATGATGGGGCACATGTGAGCAGGATGATGGGGCACATGTGAGCAGGATGATGGGGAACATGTGAGCAGGATGATGGGGAACATATGAGCAGGATGATGGGGCAAATGTGAGCAGGATGATGGGGCACATGTGAGCAGGATGATGGGGCACATGTGAGCAGGATGATGGGGCAAATATGAGCAGGATGATGGGGCACATGTGAGCAGGATGATGGGGCACATGTGAGCAGGATGATGGGGCACATGTGAGCAGGATGATGGGGCACATGTGAGCAGGATGATGGGGAACATGTGAGCAGGATGATGGGGAACATGTGAGCAGGATGATGGGGAACATGTGAGCAGGATGATGGGGCACATGTGAGCAGGATGATGGGGCACATGTGAGCAGGATGATGGGGCACATGTGAGCAGGATGATGGGGCAAATATGAGCAGGATAATGGGGCACATGAGCAGGATAATGGGGCACATATGAGCAGGATAATGGGGCACATATGAGCAGGATGATGGGGCACATATGAGCAGGATGATGGGGCACATATGAGCAGGATGATGGGGCACATATGAGCAGGATGATGGGGGACATATGAGGAGGATGATGGGGGACATATGAGCAGGATGGGGGACATATAGCAGGATGATGGGGGACATATAGCAGGATGATGGGGGACCTATAGCAGGATGAGAGACCTATAGCAGGATGAGGCACATATAGCAGGATGAGGGACACACACTCACACATACATACACACATATATATATATATATATATATATATATATATATATATATATATATATATATATAAAAATAAATATAAGGATGGGGATTATATACAAGGCAGGAGAATCATTACCAGGATGGGGTACCTTACTAGAGAATTTGGGGACATTACCCCCATAATAGTGTGTCAGCAGCAGATCCTCGCCCCATAAGTGTGTCATGACCACATTTTTTGCTTAAAATTTTATTTTCCTTCTCTAAAACCAGGGTGCGTCTTATGGTCCGGTGCGTCTTATAGTCCGAAAAATACGGTAGTATATTGTACTTGTATACACTGATCAGCACTGGCAATTAAGTTACCCTCTATGCACGGTGTAGTTTACTCTAAAAAAAAATATATATATTTTCATTATAAAAAAAAAAAAACCACCCCCCCCTCTTATCGTTTTCAGTTGTATGTGACTCAGTTAGTGAATTGGCATTATTTGTTTGCTTATTATACTATAATTATGTGCGGTGAAGCCATCCTTATGGACTTCTTGCTTGTTTAATCTGATTGTAATACTTTAATAAAAAAAAATTCAAGTACCACTTTTTTTCTGTTGAGATGTTATAGAATAATTTGGGTGGTTCCTCATACTGAATAGTTAGGTCTATTATAGTGATCAAATTATAGAAAGTGAAAAGTTTACATACACTAAGAGTACTATGCCTTTAAACCATATGCGACAGCTCATATGATGATGTCATGTCTTTGGAAGCTTCTGATAGGTTTATTGGCAACATCTGAGTTAATTAGACACACCCCTGTGGATGTATTTTAATGCACATCTGAAACACACTGCTTATTTGTGGAGCATCATGAGAAAAAGAGAATCAGCCAAGCCCTCAGGAAGAGAATTGTGTACCTGCACAAGTCTGGTTCATCCTTGGGTGCAAATTTCAGATACCTGAAAGTGCCTCGTTCATCTGTACAAACAATTATACGCAAGTACAAATAAGATGGGAATATCCAGCCATCATACCGCTCAGGATGCAGATACGGTAGGTTTTGTGCACCAGAGACTGTAAAATATATGATAGCGCATATGAGAAGCACCCGTGAGATAGGAAATTTATGTTTGTTTAACAGAACTACTCACCTTGTCAGGTTGTGCGCCCTCGCACAACCTCGGTGATGGATGTGTAAATCCTCTGGGGAATGAGGGGCTGTCTCGGCTGGCGTTATCTGATGTTAGGCTGGGTGGACCTGGAGAGATGACCGCTGGAGGTTCCTGGAACTTCTTGCGGCTCTGTGTCCTCCCGCTGGAGTTATCAGAGTGAATGAATGGGATCTATTGCTTTCTGCAGCTCTATACCGGAATCCCTTTAGGGAGTGAGCATATGTGAAAAGTAAAAGCCGGTCTTTTGAGCGCTAGTAATAGATCTATTATTCGTTTTCTTGGAATTAATAGAGCTTTATTTGTAACAGAATAATAAAATAAAGCTCTTGTTTTCACAACGCGTTTCAGCAAGATTTGACACCTGAGGATAGCAAGTGGATCTTGCTGAAACGCGTTGTAAAAACAAGAGCTTTATTTTATTATTCTGTTACAAATAAAGCTCTATTAATTCCAAGAAAACGAAAGAATAATAGATCTATTACTAGCGCTCAAAAGACCGGTTTTTACTTTTCACTTGTGTACCAGAGAGGAACGTTCTTTGACCAGACATGTGCATATCAACCCAAGAACAAAAGCAAAAGACCTTGTGAAGGTGCTGGAGGAAGCTGGTAAGATTGTGTCATTAAAACATGCTTATGGTGTCTTTTAGAGAGTGGGTGGAAACTTCTTGTTTCAACTGTATGAGGGAGTCGGAGTTGGCGGTTTGGCTTACCAACTACACAGCCCTGATAATTATTATGGGCTTAACCCCTTCAGACCCGAGCCTGTTTTTTCCAACTCTTACCAGTGTCACTTTATGACGTTAACGCTGGAACACTTAGAATTTTTATGCACTTAAACCAGAAAATTATGTCACACAAAATAGTTAATAAATAACATTTAGCTACTGCTTTTATATCTACTTTACATCAGCACAATTTTTTAAACATTTTTTTTTTCGTTAGGAAGTTTGAAGAGTTAATATTTACAAGCAATTTTTCATTTTTGAACAAAATTTACAAAACCATTTTTTTTTAGGGACCACATCACATTTGAAGTGACTTTGAGAGGCCTAGGTGACAGAAAATAGCAAAAAGTGACCCCATTCTAAAAACTGCACCCCTTAAAGTGCTCAAATCCACATCAAAGTTTATTAACCCTTCAACTGCTTGACAGGAACTAAAGCAATGTGGAAGGAAAAAAAAATAAAATTTTAATTTTTTTCACAAACTTACTTTAGCCACAAATTTTGCATTTTCACAAAAGTAACAGGAGACACATCAAATTCAAATTGTATGGTGCTTTTTCTCCTGAATATGCCTATACCTCATATGTGTTGGAAATCAACTGTTTAGGCACATGGCAGGGCTCAGAAGGGAAGGAGTGCCATATTAAAGTTCAGATTTAGTTGGAATGGTTTGGGGTGCCACGTTGCACTGGAAAAGCCCTATTCTGGAAAAACAGATCCCCTACAAGTGACCCCATTTTACAAACTACATTCCTAAGTGAACTCATTTAGGGGTGCAGCGAGCATATTGACACCACAGGTGTGTTACTGAAGTTTATACCATTGGACAATGAATTTTATAATGGCTAATTAGAAAAAAAATAGACCACACAGTTTTTCATGCAATTCTTCCTGAGTGCGTCAGTACCCTTCATAGAATCAAGAACTACTTTTGAGGTACAGTACAAAGCTGAGAATGGAAGGAGCGCCATATTGGACTTCAGATTTTGCTGGATGGTTTGTGTGTGCCATGTTCATTGGCAGAGCCCCTGAGGTGCCAGAACAGCAGAAACCCCCCACAAGTGACCTCATTTTACAAACTGTACCCCTCATCAGATTTCCAATGTTCATAAGTGGATAAGTAAAAAATGCTCCATAATGCGTTACACAATTTCTCTTGAAAGTGGCAATACCCCACATGTGATTGTACAGTACTGTTTGGCCACACTGCAGGGCTCGGGAGGGAAGGAGCGCCATTTGACTTTTGGAGCAAAGATTTTCATAAAATAGTTTGTGGACTCCATTTACATATCCTCTGAGTGCCAGAACAGCAGTAACCACCTGAAGTGACCACACTTTGGAAATTACACGCCTCTGAGAAGTCATCTATGGGTGTAATGATGATTTTGTCTTTGAGAAACCACCCACGGAGTCAAATACAGTGAATGTTACAGAAGCGGGTCATTAAGTGGACAAGCTTCATAACTTGGCTTTGTCACAGTGGTTGGTTCCTGGTTAGATCTTGTTTGGTAGCTCCGTTAACGATTGTGTCCGTGTGGGCTCTCAGAGCCTGATATTAAAATCGACCAGCTTCATCACTCGTCTTTGTCACAGTGGTTGGTTCGTGGTCAGGTCTTGTTTCATGGCTCTTTTCGGGCCGATTCTTTGCAATCACTCTAACTGCAGTGCAAGTCCAGTCCTAGTGCTGTTGCGGGATCTTGTTCACATTGGTCGGTTTGATGTGTTTTGAAGGAAAAGGGGCGGTCACACCAAATATTGAGTTGATTTAGATTTCAATTTTGTAAATTCAATTTGCATTTTATTAAGTAAGAAAAATAAACTATAAACCCTTCTATTTCCACAGTACTGTACATCATCAGTAATGCCATACACGTAGCTCATTGGTGTGTAGACACAACAGCTAGTCCCAAGCTTCTATTGTCAGCCATACTAACAGCTGGTACTGAGAATCTCACACCCCATGGCCATTCTACTCCTCATACACTACAATTAGTGCTGATTATGGGGAATACAAAAGCAGGAAAATCACTAAGAGAGGCACAAATTTTGATAAAAATAATCAATGTAATATATTCAGGTTACCCCTTGTCTAGCTTTGTCCTCGCTGTACTGGGTAGCCACCTCACTAAATCGCACTCCAGATTTCAGCTTCTCCATGGCCTCCATAACTTTTCCGTGTTTCTCACACAGGATGTGTCTCACCTGAAAAACACCACCACATTATTCTACCTGGCTCAACATGATCATATCTCTGTAAAGTGTATCACTATTAATGGTAAGGCTAGGTTCACACATCCATTTTTTCCAATCAGGCACAATCCGGTTTGTGCCTGATGCAACGGATCAGTCTCAGATTGTGTAAAAACTGATGCGACGAATCCGGTAAAAAAACGGATCCGTTTTTATTTATTTATTTTTTTATGCTGAGAGAAAGAGAGAGACCCCATCATCACCGCACACGCTCCGGCACTACCTCAGTGACGTCACCATTGACAGCGTGATTCACTTCAGTTGCTGCGTGGAGTTGATAGAGAGCGGCGGTGTTCTACTGCCACTCCTGTCAGCTTCATGTAGCAGAGCTGAAATCATCGTGGGACCTCTGTGGATTACGTCGGACCTGGAGGAGTATTTGGAGATTTTAATAAAATGGTGAAAGAGGGTGTTTTTTTGTCTTTTATTCCAAATAAAGTCTTTTTTTGGGTGTATGTGTTTATTTACTTTCACTTACAGGTTAATCATTGGGGGTGTCTCATAGACGCCCGCCATGATTAACCCCTTATTATCCCGATTGCCACCGCACCAGGGCAATTCGGGATGAGCCGGGTAGAGTCCCGGGACTGTCGTATCTAATGGATGTGGCAATTCCGGGCGGCTGCTGGCTGATATTTTTAGGCTGGGGGGCTCCCCATAACGTGTAGCTCCCCATTATGAGAATACCAGCCTTCAGCCGTGTGGCTTTATCTTGGCTGGTATCAAAATTGGGGGGGGGACCGCACGCCGTTTTTTTAAATGATTTATTTTACTGCAAATATAGACCCTCCCACCCGCGGCTGTGATTGGTTGCAGTAAAACAGCTGTCACTCAGCGTGGGGGCGTGTCTGACTGCAACCAATCATAGGCGCCGGTGGGCGGGGGAAGCAGTGAATACGAGATTGAATAATGGACGGTTGGCATTTTCAAATCAGAAGCCGCCAGAGCTTTGTGACAGCCGTGCAGCGCCGCGCCGGTGATTGGTGAGAGTGAGTGAGTGATTCAGTGAGTGAGAGAGCGTGAGTGAGTGATTGATTGATTTTCTGACAAGCAATGAATTTATATCACTTTTGGGATGGCTCAGAAGTAAAAACCAGGTCCGGTACATGCTTCCGGCGTTTGACGCATGCCACCGTATCTGGTGCGCATAGACTTTCATTATGCACCATGCCGCACCCGGCGCTATGCAGTTTTTTGCCGCTGGCAAAAAAACGTTCCTCTCTGCGTCCTGTGCAGCCACCGGACTGACGATTTTTTTCCCGCATCCGGCAAAAACACGGATCAAACGCGAGTACATGCGGCACAATCCGTCACTAATAAAAGTTTAGGAGGAAAAACTTCACCTGGCGGCAAAAAAAAAAAAAAAACGGATGCGTTTTTCCCGCAAATCGCCGGATTGTGCCGCACAGCAAAAACAAGATATGTGAACATACCCTAAGAGAATTACATACCACATTTGTAGACTAAAACATTCAATTTTTATCAAGTGAATAGCTTGCTAAAACGTGCCTGCTTCTCTGTCCATACTGATCTGTGCAGGACAGAAGAAGCTGTTTATCCATTCTTCCTTGGGAAAGTCTTCCAGTTCTGTGAGATACCTGGCTCCTCTTGCATTCACTGCTCTTTTGAGGTCTAGCCACAAATTTGTAATGATGTTCAGATCAGAGGACTCTGAGGGACATTCACCCCCAATTTTCATACCCAGCCATGATACAGCCAGCTGGGAGCTGGTATTCTCAGCCTGGGAGACCCAGCCTAAAAATATCAGGCCCCAGGCGCCCGGCATTTTACCGGCTCTTCCCGTTGCCCTGATGTGTCTATGACACCCGCATCACTAATCTGTAAGTGAAAGTAAATAAACACAGACCCCGAAAAAATCCTTTATTTGGAATAAAAAGACAAAAAACACCTTCTTTCACCCCTTTATTCACCCTCAAACTCACCTACAGGTCCGAAGTAATCCACACGACTCCACGGTGATTCAACTCTACAACATCTGAATCTCACAGCGAGTGCAATAGAACATGACTACCTGCTGCGAGTGCAGACAGACCATAACAACCGCAATGATGTCACTCAGGTTACTTGCGGTCACAGCTGGAGATTCTCATGGGCCCCCATTAGTAACAGCAGGTAACCTGACCTCAGTAAAATCAGCTACCTCACCTCAGGTGACACCTTCATCTCCTGGCAGAAGACCACGGGGTGGGTTTGGGTTTTTTTTGCCAAGAGATGTAGATGTGGTGCTGAAAATTTTACACCATATTCCTGCATCCAATCTATACCTCCCGGCAAAAACTTTTTTTTTTTTACACATTTTTGTGCTGCAGTATCCTGCCAGGAGGTGCACATTTCATGCTGAAGTCAACTGCACCAGACTTCAGCACCAAATTTGCACATCCTGGCAGAAAAAAAAAAAACGTTTTTTTGGCCAAGGTATGCAAATTTGGTGCTGAAACCGCATCACATTGCTAGTTTTTTTTCTGCCAGGAGGAGGTGTAGATTGGGTGCAGGAATATGGCGTACAAATTTCATCACTAAATTTGCATCCCTTGCCCCAAAAACTCAAAAAAAAATTTTTATTTTCTGCCAGGAGGTGCAAATTTGGTGCAGACAATTTCAGCACCAAACGTGCACCTCCTGGCAGAAAACTGTGGCAAAAACCATGTAAAAAAATGCTTAAAAAACCCTGTTTTTTGCCAGAAGATGTAGATTGGGTGCAGGAATATGGTGTAAAAATTTCATCACCAAATCTGCATCTCTTGGGGAAATTTTTTTTTCTGTTGTCTGCCAGGAAATGCAGGTCTGTGAACTCAGTGACCTCACCTGAGGTCAGGTTACCTGCGATCACAGGTGGAAGGACCGTGAGAATCTCCAGCTGTGATTGCAAATGACATGAGTAACGTCAATGCTCATTGTGCAGCTCATTCATTCTGCACTCACAGCGGGCAGTCATGCTGCTCTATGGCCACTTGCTGTGATATTTAGATGTAATAGAGCTGGAATCACCGTGGAACCTCGTGTGGATTACGTCGGACCTTAGGGCTGTGTTGGGGTTAATAAAGTGGTGAAAGAGGGTGTTTTTGTTGTATTTTATTCCAAATAAAGGATATTTTCTGTGTTTGTTTGCTTTCACTTACAGATTACTAAAGAGGGTCTCAAAGACACTGCCATCACAAATCTAGGGCTTAGTAGCAGCTGTGCGTTGTTATTAACCTCTTATTACCCCGACTGCTACCTCACCAGGGCAATCAGGATGAGCCAGGAAAGGCACCAGGCTTGTTGCATCTAATGGATGCGACAATTCCGGGCGGCTGGACGCTGATATTTTTAGGCTGGGTCTCCCCAGCCTGAGAATCCCAGCCCCCAGCTGTTGGGCTTTATCTTGGCTGGGTATCAAAATTGGGGGGGAACAGCATGTCATTTTTTAAAATTATTTATTTAAATAGAATAAAAAAAAAAAGCCGCATGCGGTTCCTCTTCTTTTGATACACGGCCAACATAAGCGCAGGGCTGGGCCTGTAGCCGTTATCTGTGCTGATATCAGAATACCGACCCTGCACCAATGTTTTTATTTAATTTTATACCACGATACCGACGGTAGATGTTAAAGTGTATGGGCTCCTTCAAGATATGATGTCATTTCAACACCCCCCCTATTACATGATAAGGGTGTGTTCAAAATGCCGTTTGATATGTTTCCAGCCAGACTAAACATTCTTTTTTTAACTCCACGTGGGAATGGAGTTGTTTATAATAGAAGTGGGGGTGAGACACATAGATAAGGGGAGCGCAGGGGGGTAAATGAAGCCCCTGTTGCATGATTACAGTGGACGGGAGGAAACATCACCACGCCCACTAACCAAGCCAGTCACGCCCACTAACCTGGAATGAGCCCGTACATTCTAGGCTTATGGTAGATGCTAGAGTGTATGGGATCCTTCAGTTATACTGCTTTCCCCGCCCACTGGCTGTCCTGGCGCCTGTGATTGGCTGCAGTCAGCTGACACGCTGTCACTCATGGTGGGGGTGTGTCTGACTACGCCTATGACTGTAATTAGCGGCCAGGAAGTAAATGCGAGGCCTGGGAGCAGTGTACAGCTATATCGGAGCCTTGGTAGGCCCACCGCTTGCACTCACATTCCTCTACCCTTTCTACCACCATTATTAATCTCCCGATTCTGATCCCCATAGACTTATATTGGGACAGATTCCAGACCGGATCCGGGTTTTCTTTTAAAAAGAGCAGGGACCCGCTAGTCCCGGTTTTCTATGAGTCCACTGAGCTATAATCATTACCCATTTATAGAAGCTTCCTGTTTAGCTTTTTTTTTTTTTTTTTTACAGATGGTGTAGGTTTGCATCAAGAATTTGTTAAAATTTCATTGAATCCATTCTTCCCTCCACTACTCTACTCATGAAATATTGCCCGTGCCATTGGCTGCAACACAACCTCAAAGCATGATTGATTCCCCCCATACTTAACCACTGCCATTTGGGAGTGTCAGATTTCCTAGTCACCTCTTCCTTGTTACACATTAACAGTATGTTAAAGGGGCTCAGTCTTGTCCACTGTGGATGAGAGCACCATTGAACAAAAGGGGATTTGGGATTATCGTTAGCTCTCCATGATTGGATTCATTACTCTCATTTAATCATTAAAAAGCTACTCTGTCAAAGTTAAAATTGTGTGAATTATGCTTTCCCGGCTCCAATGAGCCGATTGATAGCTCAACAATCCTGTCTCTGTGGGGCCGATCACTCTAACCCACTCATCAATCCTGTCTCTGTGGGGTCGACCACTCTAACCCACTCATCAATCCTGTCTCTGTGGGGTCGACCACTCTAACCCACTCATCAATCCTGTCTCTGTGGGGTCGACCACTCTAACCCACTCATCAATTCTATATCTGTGGGGCCAACCACTCTCAGCCACTCATCAATCCTGTCTCTGTGGGGCCGACCACTCTCAGCCACTCATCAATCCTGTCTCTGTGGGGTCGACCACTCTCAGCCACTCATCAATCCTGTCTCTGTGGGGTCGACCACTCTCAGCCACTCATCAATTCTGTATCTGTGGGGCCGACCACTCTAACCCACTCATCAATTCTGTATCTGTGGGGCCGACCACTCTCAGCCACTCATCAATCCTGTCTGTGGGGCCGACCACTCTCAGCCACTCATCAATTCTGTATCTGTGGGGCCGACCACTCTCAGCCACTCATCAATTCTGTATCTGTGGGGCCGACCACTCTCAGCCACTCATCAATCCTGTCTCTGTGGGGCCGACCACTCTCAACCACTCATCAATCCTGTCTCTGTGGGGTCGACCACTCTCAGCCACTCATCAATCCTGTCTCTGTGGGGTCGACCACTCTCAGCCACTCATCAATCCTGTATCTGTGGGGTCGACCACTCTAACCCACTCATCAATTCTGTATCTGTGGGGCCGACCACTCTCAGCCACTCATCAATTCTGTATCTGTGGGGCCGACCACTCTCAGCCACTCATCAATCCTGTCTCTGTGGGGCCGACCACTCTCAGCCACTCATCAATCCTGTCTCTGTGGGGCCGACCACTCTAACCCACTCATCGATCCTGTCTCTGTGGGGCCAAACCACTGTAACCCACTCATCAATCCTGTCTCTGTGGGGTCGACCACTCTAACCCACTCATCAATCCTAACAATGGGGTTCTGAAATGCTGCTAAAATTAAATTTGTATGTCTAGCAGTTATGGTCAAACATATCAAACCATCCACTACCACCATACAGCACACAAGACGCTCACACAAATCACTGAACCACCTGCTCTTTCCCAGTTTTCTCCTTCTAGTCGCTGGCGACATCTCCCCTATCCTTGGGCCTTCTTCCACTAATCTATATAATGCTCTGTTGTACAGAGAAACCCTGCTAATCTTATTATCACACAGAGCATCCCTTCTCCTGTCTCTTAAATGTGCCTCTGGAACTCAACGTCAGCATGAAACAAACTCCCCTACATCCAAAACTTCAAATTCCTTTACCTTCCTCTCTCACGGTGACCTGGATCAAGCAGTCTGACACCAAAGCTGCATTCTCGTTAGATGGACTTCAATTTTCACATACCGCCAAACTGTAGAACTGACCAGGTGTAGGTGTTGATGCATTCCACATTATCTGCATGTAGCCTAACTTATGTTTCTTTCCTTCAAAGGCCACACCGTTATTCACAACCTTCTCCCTACGAGTGGTGGTTGTGTCGCCCTCTGGACCCCCCGTCAGTTCCTGGATCACTTTGCCATCTGGCTTTTAAACTTTCTATCCTGACTTTCTCACTCTCATCAAGGGGGACTTTAATATCCCATTGATGATCCCATCTCCCGACCTGCCACACATCTTCTTTCTCTAACCTCTTCTCTGGACCATTCACAGTTTACTAAGGCTATGTGCGCACGCTGCATTTTTTTTTAACCACAAAGATGCAGCGTTTCTATCTTTGTGGTGACTACAAGGAGCAGTTTTTGGCCTAAAAAAACCCCAAAAAAACGCAGGAGTCCTTCACCTGTCAGGCCTCTACTGAAGTGAGCTGCGGGATTAGCGCTGACGTCACTCAGGTGATGTCTGGCGACACCACAAATCACATGAGTGACATCACCGCTGATCCCGCGCGGCTCACTTCAGTCGCGGCCTAATTTGCGGTAACAGGTGGAGGACTCCAGTCAGGTGATGTGCGGTGATAGCTGGAGTCCTCCACCTGTTACCGCAAATCTGGCTGCGACTGAAGTAAGCGGGAGATCAGCGGTGACTTCAGTCAGATGATGTGCGGTAACAGCTGAGGCCACCGCTGATCCCGCGCAGCTCACTTCATTGCGGCCTGACCCTCTAAGCGAGCAGTCATGTTATATGGCCGCTCGCTGTGATTGTCAGATGTTGCAGAGCTGGATGCATCGTGGGACCTCGTGTTGATTACATCGGACCTGGAGGGGTGTTTTGGTGGTTAATAAAGGGGTGAAAGAGGGGGCATTTTTTGTGTTTTATTTCAAATAAAGGATTTTTTGAGTGATTGTGTTTATTTACTTTCATTTACAGCTTAGTGATGGGGGTGTCTCCTAGACGCCTGCCATCACTAAGCTAGGACTTAGTGGCAGCTATGGGCTGCCATTAATTTGTTATTATCCCGATTTCCACCACACTAGGGTAATCGGGATGAGCTGGGTAGCGTTCCGGGACTGTTGCATCTAATGGATGCTGCATTTTTAGGTGGCTGCTGGCTGATGATATTTTTAGGCTGGGGGGCTCCTCAAAACGTGGGGGGACCGCACACAGTTTTTTTTTTAAAAAATTATTTTTTATTTTATTGCCCGATATAGACCTGCCCACCGGTGGCTGTGGTTGGTTGCAGTGAGACAGCTGTCACTCAGCGTAGGGGCGGGTCTGCCTGCAACCAATCACAGCCACCGGTGAGCAGGGAAGGAGTGAATATGTTATGAGCCTAATGAGCAGCCGGCTCTGGAAGATGAAAGAGCTGCCCCAGCAGCAGTGTGACAGCCGACTGGTGATTGGGGAGTATGCAGCGCTTGCTCCTACCCCTTTGTGCCCGACTCTGGGCCCCCTAGACTTTATATGGGGAGCAGTATCTGGCCAAATACCAGCGATCATTCCCCGCCGACCCAGAGTCTAGTCAGAAAAACACACCAAAACGCATGTAAAATAACATCTTGCGTTTTTCATTGTAGTTTTCCACACCTCATGGAATGCAATGGGTGAAAAACGCCAAAAGAATTGACATGATGCATCTTTGTGGTCACCACAAAGACGCACCCAACAAAACTGAAAGGTGCATACAGCCAAAATGAAATCTCATAGACTTTGCTGGGGAAGGAAATTCATGCAGTTTTGAGAGCAAAACTGCACCCAAAAAACGAGCAAAAACGCGTAAAAAAAACGCAACATACGCACATAGTCTGATTTTCCTACACATGAAGACACAAATACGCTGGACTTAAGGGTACTTTACACGCTGCGACATCGCTAGCGATCTCGTTAGCGATGTGAAATTCTAGATCGCAAGTGCGCTCTTTCGGGATCGCACATAGGTCATTTTACGCATGTGCGATCTCGAAAGATCGCACTTGCGATCTAGAATTTCACATCGCTAACAGGATCGCTAGCGATGTCGCAGCGTGTAAAGTACCCTTAAGTCTTCTCCCGGCTTTGCTCAGTGTATGACTAAACTACGGTAATTCCAAGCTCTCTGACGACAACCATCTTCCATCTCTGTTAAGAGCTGTCTCCTCGCCCAGGACAACCCTACTTATCACACATACCTGTACAGAAATCTGCGTTCCTTCAATACTCAGTTGCTTATGAACAATATGCAGTCATCTTTAGCTCTCCTGTCCAGACTCCGCATTTTCACATTATAATGATACATTGCAGTGCCCAGGATGAAGCAGCTACTCGCTCTCTCATTGTTCTCCTATCATCTCTCGGACAGCTACCTTACTGTATCTTTTGTCGGCTCTTGGGCCTCTTACTATTTGGGTTCTTCAAGGCTCAGTCCTATCCTCCCTCCTCTTCTTTTTATACATTGCCCCTATTGGAAAACCCATCAGCAGATTTGGTTTCCAATATCATCTCTATGCTGATGACACCCAACTGTACACCTCTTCTCCGGCCATCACCCTCACCTTAATATAAAAGCCAAGGGATTGTCTATCTGCTGTCTCCAACATCATGTCCTCCCTCTTCCTGAAACTGAATCTCTCTAAAACTGAACTTCTCTGCTAACCTACCTACACCTTATATTACAATTACATTGGGTGGTTCAACCATCACTCCAAAGCAGCATGCTCGCTGTCCATCAGCGTCCCTCTAACCCAGGGGTCTCAAACACGCGGCCCGTCAGGCTGCTTCGTGCGGCCCCCAGGCCCGTGCCCCTGTTCACTATCGCGGCCGGTGCAGGGGCCGCAGCCAGTCTGCACTTTTTTAGATGAGTGTTTTGCCGGCGCTGCGCTCTCAGAAGCAAGGACCGTGCGCGCGCAGCGCCGGCAAAACATTCATCTGACATAAATCACTGCCAGGGGCTGCGGCACCTGCAGCGGCCGCGATAGTCACCGGGGCACGGCCTGCAGACAGCAGGACTCAGAGGTGAGGAGCCGAGGGAACGCGGGACAGGTAAGAAGAATGGTGTTTTTTTATTTTTTGTGTATGTGAAGGACGGCACATTAACCCCTTAGCGACCTATGACGTACGGGGTACATCATGGCTCCCTGGTACTTAAGGACCCATGACATACCCAGTACGTCATGGCGAGATCCCGGCCCCGGTGGCTGCAATCGCTGTTTGCATTGCAAATAGCAAATACCTTAGATTCGGGGAGGAGGGGACCTCAGGAGGGGTGGTGTCTCCTCCCCGGACCTATGGAGGCTGTGATTGGCTGACGAACGCCGCACAGCCAATCACAGCCACTGTAATGTTTCAGCCACTGATTGGAGAGACCGGCCTTGTGACCGATCTGTCCAATCACTGTGGATCTGGGGCCAGAGACCGCCCCCTCACCTTCACTCAGGAATCTGTGGGTGGAAGGAAGCCGAGAGAGATCGGTAAATTATCACCTTTCCCCCGCCGCCGCCACTGCCCCCACCACCCATTACTACAGGATGGGCACATGTCTATAGGATGGGGACAAGGTGGGCACATGTCTATAGGATGGGGACAAGGTGGGCACATGTCTATAGGATGGGGACAAGGTGGGCACATGTCTATAGGATGGGGACAAGGTGGGCACATGACTATAGGATGGGGACAAGGTGGGCACATGACTATAGGATGGGGACATTACTAAAAGATGGGGACATTACTATAGAATAGGGACAAGGCTGGGGTCATTACTATAGGATGGGGACATAGTGGGCACATTACTATAGGATAGGGAACATTGCTAAAAGATGTTGGCCAAAATTTCTATATAGTGATAATTGTAACACTATTAGTTACAAGAAAGGGATAAAATGTAAAAAAAAAAACAAAATAAGGCATGACTTTTTTTTAACATCAAATTATTTTTTTTAGATTTAACCAAAGAATGTGCACATTTGTTATAATAAACAAGTGAAAAAATGTTGAAAATCAGTCATCCAAAAGGTGTGTAAAAAAAATATATGGCACCAATAAAAATGTCACTTTGTCCTGCAAAGAATGCGGCCCCCCAAATTATTTTTTTCCTCTGTGCGGCCCATACACCCAGCCGAGTTTGAGACCCCTGCTCTAACCAAACTTTCTCCACTCTAAATCGTCCTGAACGTAGCAGCTGGGGTCGTATTTCTGTCCAGCAGCTTCACCGATGCCTCCACTCTGCCAGTCATTGCACTGGTTACCCATTCACTACAGAATACAATACAAACTTGTCTCACACCTACAAAGCTGTCCAGAGCTCCGCACCGCCCTATATCTCATCCCTCATCTCTGTCCATCACACTACCCTTGCCCTCCATTCTGCAACTAATCTAAGACTAACATCCTCAGTAATCTGAACCTCAAGACTTCTTTCGTGAAGCACCAGTTTTCTGGAATGCACTTCCCCAGACAATTTAACTAATACCTAGCCCCCTCATTTCAAGCATGCTTTAAAAAAACATTTCTTTAAACTAGCCTATAACCTCAACTCTCCCCAGTTCCTTCTTTCTAAACATTCATTATAATCTGTCCCCTACTATTCATCTGTCATCCTCCATGCACCAAATAGCACACAATAACTGCACTTAGCCAGATTCTGTCTGATGACCGGATCAGTGAAAACTGTGGAAAAAGAAAGCGCAATAGGGTCTTACCCCAATATATATAGGGTGAAGCAAAGAATAATCCTACTCACCAATTCGGGTTGTGACAGTCACAACACCTATAGCAGCATGTAACACCAAGTCCCGGCAGCGGTCCCCAAGAGGCAGATAACAGAGAGTAGTAGAGAATGGGTTTCACAGCCGCGCCAAAAGACTACTGGATTCTTCTCAGATTAATGTTTCTTTTATTTCATAACAGGTCAAGTCTACGCGTTTCAGAAGGACACAGCTCCCTTCTTCAGGACAAACCAGCAAAGAATCATCAAATCTCTGATTTGATGATTCTTTGCTGGTTTGTCCTGAAGAAGGGAGCTGTGTCCTTCTGAAACGCGTAGACTTGACCTGTTATGAAATAAAAGAAACATTAATCTGAGAAGAATCCAGTAGTCTTTTGGCGCGGCTGTGAAACCCATTCTCTACTACTCTCTGTGATGACCGGATCATGCAGGTTTATATTAAAACCCCTATATAATGATGGCTGGACCATAAATAACAAGAACTTTCTACTTACTATGTCCCCCTATTTCTTTATAGATTGTAAGCTTATGAGCAGGGCCCTCATTCCTTCTGGAGCTGTTGTACTATGTATTATCTTGTATTGTCTTTATTGTCTGTATATGTCCCCACTTAATTGTAAAGTGCTGCAGAATATTTTGGTGCTATATAAATAAAATTATTATTTTTGATAAAATCACAGTTTTATCAGCAGAGGATTATCATTAGAGGACTGGTAAACCTGTTGTCATAAAGTCCTCCATATTCATAAGCTCTATAACCCCGCCACCATCACAGATTGGCAGTTTTATGCTTACGCAGAGAGTACACCGAAAGCCGCCAATTAGTGGTGTGGGTGGGATAATTTCAAACTCCGTATTCAGAGAACTACTAGATCAGCAGCAAATAAAACTGTGATTTTATCGAATCTGCAGCCAACAGCCCAGTAAGCATCAAGGTCTCATCCCCTACATCATGCTGATGCTGCTCTCAGATGGGGCACCAAAAACCTGCTGACTTATTGCCCTTAACCCCTTTACGACCAAGGGTATAACAGTACGTCCCTGGTCGCCTTCCTCCAGTTACCATGGGTTTTGGTGGTGAGCCCGTAGTAATCCCCTCACAGCTCTATTGATTTGATCACCATAGATGTATGGCTAACAGGTGCAGGTGGATCGGAGATCCACCTGCGCCTGTAAACCTATTAAATCGCGCAAATACTGACAGTGCGATTTAAATAGCTACAGCGGGATTGTGACGTTTTCCACCTCCAACGGCAACCTCATGACGTGATCATGGGGCGCCGTGGTGTTGCCATGGTAGCACAGTGGCTTATGACCCTTGATGCTACCATGACTCACTTCCTGTGAAAGCCGACAGAGCGGCGGCACTCACAGAAGATCAGCATTTCTGCTGATCAGAGCAGCAATGCACAGGTGATCGAACTGTGCAGTGAAAAGTTCCCTAGGTAGGGAGGAGCAAAATAAATACATTAAAAAAAAAAAAGTTTTTAAAAATATGAACAAAAAAATAAAAAACCCTAAAAGTTCAAGTCACCCCCCTTTCACCCCATTAAAAATAAAACTGTTAAAAAAAAATGCATATTTGGTATTGCTGCGTTCAGAAATGCCCGATCAAAATATAAAATCAGTTAAACTAATCGTTAAACGGCGTGGCGAGAAAAAAAATTCCAAACTGCAAAATAATGTTTTTTGGTCACAACAAACTTTTTTAAAATGCAATAACAGGAGATCAAAAAATAGCATCTACACAAAAATGAAAAAATTAAACACGTCCGCTCAAGACGCAAAAAATAAGTCATCACTGAACCCCAGATCCCGAAAAATGAGAATGATACGGGTCTTGGAAAATGGCGACAAAAGCGCAATTGTTCTTTTTGGACAAAATTCTGAATATTTTTTCACCTCCTTAGTTAAAAGTAAGCCTATACATGTTTGGTGTCTGTGAACTCGCACCAACGTGAGGCATCACACCCACACATCAGTTTATAGTGAACATGGTGAATAAAATACCCCCAAAACAATCATGCAATCGCACTTTTTTTGCAATTTCACCGCACTTGGAATTTTGTTTGCCATCTTCCAGTACACTATATGGTAAAACTAATGATTTCATTCAAATGTACAACTCATCCCACAAAAAATAAGCCCTCATATGGCAATACTGACGAAAAAAATAAAAAACGTTATAGCTCTTGAAAGAAGGGGAAAAAAAAATTAAAACGAAAAACGCCTGGGGTTAAAGCTTGGTTCATCAAGCGTCGGCTGTGCACACTAATACCTTAACGGCATTTCCACCTTTTGGGGTTTGGCTTTTCTTGTCGGCAGCTTCAGCTCCAGCAGCGCTGGCCCCACCTGGTCAAAGAAGAAGAAAAGGACAGAATGTGACTAGAACCTGTGAGAGGTGAATACACATTGTGATCTAATTCTACACAAAGCCATGCCCTTCACTGGTGAGACGCTATGGAGCAGAATCCCCTAATATAGTGTCATGTGTACACAGATCGCAGATCACTTGTGATATTCCAGTTATAGCGTGGCCATCGCCTGCTACGCAGAGAGAGAAAGCGGCCGTCGGCTGCTGCGCAGAGAGAGAGCGCGGCCCTCGGCTGCTGCGCAGAGAGAGAGCGCGGCCCTCGGCTGCTGCGCAGAGAGAGAGCGCGGCCCTCGGCTGCTGCGCAGAGAGAGAGCGCGGCCCTCGGCTGCTGCGCAGAGAGAGAGCGCGGCCCTCGGCTGCTGCGCAGAGAGAGAGCGCGGCCCTCGGCTGCTGCGCAGAGAGAGAGCGCGGCCCTCGGCTGCTGCGCAGAGAGAGAGCGCGGCCCTCGGCTGCTGCGCAGAGAGAGAGCGCGGCCCTCGGCTGCTGCGCAGAGAGAGAGCGCGGCCCTCGGCTGCTGCGCAGAGAGAGAGCGCGGCCCTCGGCTGCTGCGCAGAGAGAGAGCGCGGCCCTCGGCTGCTGCGCAGAGAGAGAGCGCGGCCCTCGGCTGCTGCGCAGAGAGAGAGCGCGGCCCTCGGCTGCTGCGCAGAGAGAGAGCGCGGCCCTCGGCTGCTACGCAGAGAGAGAGCGCGGCCCTCGGCTGCTACGCAGAGAGAGAGCGCGGCCCTCGGCTGCTACGCAGAGAGAGAGCGCGGCCCTCGGCTGCTACGCAGAGAGAGAGCGCGGCCCTCGGCTGCTACGCAGAGAGAGAGCGCGGCCCTCGGCTGCTACGCAGAGAGAGAGCGCGGCCCTCGGCTGCTACGCAGAGAGAGAGCGCGGCCCTCGGCTGCTACGCAGAGAGAGAGCGCGGCCCTCGGCTGCTGCGCAGAGAGAGAAAGCGGCCCTCGGCTGCTGCGCAGAGAGAGAAAGCGGCCATCGGCTGCCGCGCAGAGAGAGTGGCGATCGGATATTATATAGAGAGTGGTGATCGGATATTATATATAGAGAGGTGATCAGATATTATACAGAGAGCGGTGATCAGATATTATATATAGAGAGCGGTGATCAGATATTATACAGAGAGGTGATCGGATATTATAGAGAGGTGATCAGATATTAGAGAGGTGATCAGATATTAGAGAAAGAGGTGATCAGATATTAGAGAGGTGATCAGATATTAGAGAGGTGATCAGATATTAGAGAGAGGTGATCAGATATTAGAGAGAGGTGATCAGATAGAGAGAGAGGTGATCAGATAGAGAGAGAGGTGATCAGATAGAGAGAGAGGTGATCAGATAGAGAGAGAGGTGATCAGATAGAGAGAGAGGTGATCAGATAGAGAGAGAGGTGATCAGATAGAGAGAGAGGTGATCAGATAGAGAGAGAGGTGATCAGATATTAGAGAGAGCGGTGATCAGATAGAGAGAGCGGTGATCAGATATTAGAGAGAGCGGTGATCAGATATTATATATAGAGAGCGGTGATCGGATATTATAGAGAGCGGTGATCGGATATTATAGAGAGCGGTGATCGGATATTATAGAGAGCGGTGATCGGATATTATAGAGAGCGGTGATCGGATATTATAGAGAGCGGTGATCGGATATTATAGAGAGCGGTGATCGGATATTATAGAGAGCGGTGATCGGATATTACATAGAGAGCGGTGATCGGATATTACATAGAGGGGTGATCGGATATTACATAGAGGGCGGTGATCAGATATTATAGAGAGCGGTGATCGGATATTACATAGAGGGCGGTGATCGGATATTATAGAGAGCGGTGATCGGATATTACATAGAGAGCGGTGATCAGATATTATAGAGAGCGGTGATCGGATATTACATAGAGAGCGGTGATCAGATATTATAGAGAGCGGTGATCGGATATTACATAGAGGGCGGTGATCGGATATTATAGAGAGCGGTGATCGGATATTATAGAGAGCGGTGATCGGATATTATAGAGAGCGGTGATCGGATATTACATAGAGGGCGGTGATCGGATATTATAGAGAGCGGTGATCGGATATTATAGAGAGCGGTGATCAGATATTATAGAGAGCGGTGATCGGATATTATATATAGAGAGATCAGATATTATATAGACAGAAAGCGATAAGACTATGAGACCTTACAGTGGAGGACACCTGACAGCATCACGCAGCAGCTCCATCCCACTGACATGTACACGTTGGTGAAGCATGATGCTGCTGGAAATCCACATAAACCATTTACCTTTCGCGCCCCCCTTTCCACCTTTTCCTTTGGGCGGCATGAATTGGTGATATGTGACTAGAAAGGAGCTGCGCCTGCGCAGGAGATGTCACAGGAAAAGGCGGGGCTAAATTCATTACAGTGAGGCGTTCATAGCAGGAAGCAGCAGACTGATGGTTACAGTGGACGGGAGGAAACATCGCCACGCCCACAAACCAAGCTGATCGCGTCCACTAACCTGAAAGGAGCCCATACATTCTAGGTTCGACCAGCAGCAATAACGCTAGACTGTACGGGCTCCTTTCAGGTATCACGTGATAGAGGCGTGTTCAAAACGCAGCCCGATGTCTTCCAAAGGGAATAAACATTCTTTATCTGAGTCCACGTGGTGATGGAGTTGTTTATAATAGAAGCGGAGGTCTGGGGGTAAGACCACCAGATGGAAAATGCAGGGTTTCATGCGTGATTATAGTGGGCAGGAGGTATCATCGCCACGCCCACTAACCAAGCTGGTCACGCCCACTAACCAAACTGGTCTGGTCATACTAACCTGGAAGGAGCCTATAAATTCTAGACTCAACCAAGGAAGCAATGGTGCACGTTTACTGCTTTTTCTGGGAGCAGTGAGGAGTTGTAGGATGGAGCTATGTATAGATGAGGAGTGAGGAGCTGCAAGATGGGGCTTGTCACAAACCACCGGGGGGGTCACTCAGAAATCCCCCGCGCTGGCTACCAGTACGTCACAATCGGGGGGTAACAAGTGGGGGTCACCCCTCCTTTATACCTCCCGACCGACAGACAGAGCACGTGACGCGCTCTCTAGCGCCCCTCTTATAGTCAGGCCAATTATGGAATTGCCCGACCATAAGCAAGGAGGCCGCTATACTACTTATGCCGATTATTGAAGGGTCCCCGGTGAGAGTAGGATATATATTCCCCCGACCTCCGCGGGCGGAATATATAAAATCTCCCCGAATCTCACTGGCCTCCCCACAATAATCCTTGGCACAACTCGCTGCCACCAACCGCTTCACGGTAACTATTAGCCGAACACACAGACGTGGGATTCAAGATCGAGATAACAGAACAGCCCAAGATTAATTATATAATTTAATCAGCCTAAAGCACACTAGAAACTACAATATATACAATAGGGAATCTACAGAATATACAGTTATGTCAGAGTACAGTTACAATCAAAGCATGGGTTACAAACAGGCATACACAGTTCCAGCAGTTACCTTGTTGCGTCTGGCCACAGGGGGGCGCTGTAGACCAGGTTTCCAGGAACTCCCTCACAGGTCTTTCCCAACCAGGCCCCCGAGCAGAAGAACACTGGAAAATGGCCGAAGTAGGGTTATCAACCTGGGCAATCCAGGTCCCCTCCTACCTTAGTGACCTCACAGGGAAGCACTGCTCCACCCCCCTGCATGGATCAGAATTATCCAGCAAAGGGGATATTGGCCATAACTTTGCCTGGGAGCGTCGTAGGCGGACGCCAATGCTCTCATTGTGACAGTTATGAATTTAGCTACAGAACGAGGGGACTCATGACCTGTCTGCCAGTTCCCCATTGGCTGATATCACGCCTGGGGCATTTCCCAATGTCCTGCTCCCATAAAAAGGGGGTGCCGGCATCGTCCACATGCGGAGACACCATTTTTATGGTTGCCATATTTATCGGAAATATGGCTTGCGAGATATGAACCATTTTTTACTGGAGTCGTTCTGTCTGGCTATTTCCATAGCCTTGCTAATGAGATACAGCTCTTGTTACAGGGTGACGGCAGGGAGTCATCCTGTGTCCATTGTTCCCACACCACCTCATTTCCATATCACAGGACATGGCCATGGAGTTTGTTGCTAAACCAGTTGTGTGAAGGAAAGGGGGGTGACACCAGGAGAGGGCTTCCTGACATACTTGAATATCATGATTTATCGTCATATCTCCGGATTTACCTCACACCTCCCCCCTTTTGAGGGCGCTAGGGGGCAGCACACTCTGGTGTTCCCCCGTGCGCCCGTCCGCGACCTCTCCTTGTCGGGACAGCCCGTCTGCGTTACCGTGGTCACGGCCCCTTTTGTGGCGAATGGTGAAGTTGTATTGCTGGAGCGCAAGGCTCCATCGCAACAATCGCCCATTCGTCCCAGAGACGGTGTGCAACCAGCTGAGGGGATTGTGGTCCGTCTCCACGATGAAGTGGCGCCCGTATAGATAGGGTTGCAGACGCTGCAGGGCCCACACTATGGCCAGGCACTCCTTCTCCATCGTGGAATAGGCAACTTCCCTTGGTAACAGCTTCCTGCTCAGGTACAAGACTGGGTGCTCTTGGCTCGCAGAGTCCACCTGGCTGAGCACCGCACCGAGGCCGAAGTCACTGGCGTCGGTCTGTACTACAAACGGCCGCGTGAAGTCGGCTGCCTGTAGCACGGGCGGGCTGGACAGGGCGTCCTTTAGGGCCCGGAAGGCTGTCTCGCAGTCCATTGTCCAATCGACTGCAGAGGGCAGCTTCTTCTTGGTGAGGTCCGTCAAGGGCTTTGCCAGGCTACTATAGCATGGAACAAACCTCCTATAGTACCCAGCGGTCCCCAAGAAGGACATCACCTGCTTCTTGGTCCTGGGGGTGGGCCAGGATGCGATGGCTTCCACTTTCTCAGGCTCGGGCTTCAGTGTTCTCCCGCCTACCCGGTGACCGAGGTACTGGACCTCGCTCATGGCCAGCTGACACTTTCCCGGCTTGATGGTCAAACCTGCCCGGTGGACCCGCCTGAGCACCTGTGCTAGATGCTCTAGGTGATCTTCCCAGGGGGGACTGAAGACGGCAATGTCATCCAGGTACGCGGCCGCGTACCCTTCAAGTCCCTTGAGCAGGGTGTTGACCATCCGCTGGAAAGTGGCAGGGGCATTCCTCATCCCGAATGGCATCACCGTGGACTCGTACAGTCCAAATGGGGTAATAAAGGCAGAGCGTTCCCTGGCCTTGCGAGTCAGGGGGATCTGCCAATATCCCCGGCTCAGGTCCATGATGGTCAGGTACTGAGCCCCGGCCAACTGATCGAGCAGGTCATCGATGCGTGGCATTGGGTACGCATCGGCGACCGTGACAGCATTGAGCCCCCTGTAGTCCACGCAGAACCGAGTGGTTCGGTCCTTCTTAGGGACGAGGACTACAGGCGAGGCCCAAGCGCTGTTGGATGCCTGGATCACCCCCAGCTTCAGCATCTCGTCAATCTCCTGGCGCATGTGTTGCTGCACCTCCAGGGAGACCCGATATGCTGAACGCCGGATCGGGGGATGATCCCCAGTGTCCACGTGATGGACAGCCAAGTCAGTCCTTCCGGGCTGGTTGGTAAACAACCCCCGGAAGGGGAGGAGGGTGGCCCACAGCTGGGACCGTTGGTCTTCCAAGAGCTGGTGGCCAACCTCCACATCCTCAATGGATCCGCCTGCCCTAACCTGGGCTAGCATATCCAAGAGGGTTTCCGCTTCTCCCTCCTCGGGCAGGTTGCACACTGGGAGCGCACATGCCTCCCGCTCATGATGTGCCTTCATCATGTTCACATGGAAGGGCTTCCGCCTTCCACGGGCAGGGTCCAGGGTGACCAGGTACGTCACAGGGTTGAGCTGCTGGTACACGAGGTATGGGCCTTCCCAGGCTGCCTGAAGCTTGTCCTGTGGTACGGGGACCAGTACCCACACCTCTTGACCCACTTGGTAGGTCCTCTCACAAGCGTTCTGGTCGTACCAACGCTTCTGATCGGCCTGGGCTTGAGCCATATTGTCGTGTACCAGTTGCGTCAAGGCCTGCATTTTGTCCCGGAAGCGCATGACATACTCGATAACCGACACTCCAGGGGTGGCCAAATCCCCTTCCCAAGCCTCTTTCACCAGAGCCAGGGGGCCCCGCACACGTCGCCCGTACAGGAGCTCAAACGGTGAGAATCCTGTTGAGGCCTGTGGAACCTCCCGGTAAGCAAATAACAGGTGTGGGAGATACCGCTCCCAGTCACGCCCATGGGAGTCGACCAACATCTTAAGCATCTGCTTTAAGGTGCCATTGAACCGCTCGCACAGGCCATTAGTCTGTGGATGGTACGGGCTGGCCACCAGATGTCGCACCTGGACTTGCTTACAGAGGGCCTCCATCAGCTGGGACATGAATTGGGTCCCCCGGTCAGTGAGCATTTCCTGGGGAAAACCCACTCGGGAGAAAATCTCCAGCAATGCGGTGGCCACCTTGTCAGCCCGAATGGACGACAAGGCCACTGCTTCTGGGTACCGGGTGGCATAGTCCACTACCGTCAGTATGAAGCGTTTCCCGGAGCTGCTGGGGATGGCCAGCGGGCCGACCAGATCCACAGCCACCCTCCTGAAAGGCTCATCGATGATGGGCAGAGATACCAGTGGGGCTTTGGGGCGTGGCCCCGCCTTCCCCACTCTCTGACAGGTTTCACACGAACGGCAGTAGGCAGCCACATCGGCCCCCATTTTTGGCCAGTAGAAATGCTGGTTTAACCTGGCCTTGGTCTTAGCGATCCCTAGGTGTCCGGCCATCGGAATCTCATGTGCGATCCGCAACAACTCCGTCCGGAACGGATAGGGTACCACCAACTGTCGGTCCCTGGGCCACGCCTCCGGTGAACCCTGCTGGACCGTGGCCCGGTACAGCCGTCCTTGGTCCCAGACCACTCGCTCCGGGTCCGAGTCCGAGGGAGGCTGTGCCGCCTGCTCCTTAAGAGCTTTCAGGCTGTCGTCAGCTTCTAACGCTGCCTGAAACCCCTGACTAGATGTGGCCAGAATCGACGAGACTGTCACATCTTCAGTCAGTACCCCGGGACCTGTGTCCTGGCCTCCACCTGACTCGGCTGCCACTTGGTCAGAAGGGGAAGAGCTATCGGACCTCCGGGAGGCCCCTTGGCTTCCAGCACTCCCACTGCGGGTGACAGCGGCCACAGCCGCTGCGACCGTGGGTCGTGCCTGCTCCTCCTCCGTTCCTGACCAAGTCGCCGGTTCAGGCAGACCTACCTGGCTTCCTGACGCCCCGGTTGTGGGGGAACCATGCACCGAGATCTTACCTGGGAGCACTTCCGCTCCTGGACCGGCCCCAATCTCACCTGCCTGTTCCCCTCCTGCAGCAACAGAACCCCGCTGTGAAATCTCTGGGGACCCCACATTTGCTGTGGTAGCCCCCACCCCACACACTGGTCCTCCCCCTGCAGCACCCTGCTCTCTGCTTATCCCTGCAGAGGGCAACAGATCCCAGCTCACAGGCTGGTTACTTGTAGAGGCATTGTCACACCTTCCTCTGACCCCCTCCCCTGTCACAGCGGCAGCTGTGTGTGTGTCTATGGTGTCTATGCAAGCAGAAATATCAGAGTTCACTCCCTCCTCCCTTACATCATTCATAGATAACACATTAACATTGTTAGGAGTCATGTCAGTACGGGCTGAAGGTTCAGCCCTCGGTTGGGGCCCAAACTGGGAGGTTATCTGCCCCAAATCTGTCCCAAGTAGCACGTTTGCAGGGATCCGATCAGTTACCCCCACCTCCCTCACCCCTCGCCCTGCGCCCCAGTCCACATAAATGTCAGCAACAGGCAGCGCCGGGTCAGTGCCTCCAATCCCGGAGACAGCGAGGGTTTTTCCAGGGATCAAGTCTTGGGGGGACACCATCTCAGGTCGCACCAGAGTCACCTCCGAGGCGCTGTCTCGCAGTCCTATGGTCACAGACCGGCCGACGGTGACAGGTTGGAAGCTGTCCAGGGACCTACCACCACCCCCACCCACACAATACACCTTGGGCGGCCCTTGGGACGGGGACGGAGCCGGGGCCTTGGGACGCTGAGGGCACATGGCCTTGAAGTGTCCAGGTAGGTTGCACTGGTGGCACCGTCTTGGTTCTGCCACGGGCCTGGAGAGGGGAGTTGAGGGGGACACCCCCTGCAGTCTAGGGGCAGGTGGGGCAGTCGCAGAGTTCATCTTACCCCCTCTCCAGGTGCTGCTGGTGGCTGCTCTCCTGGCCTCAGGAGCACGATTGTTGGTGTAGTCATCGGCCAGGGCAGCTGTAGCCGTGGACCCCTTTGGCTTCTGGTCTCGGATGAACTGGCGGAGATCCTCAGGGCAGTTCCACAAGAGTTGCTCCGTGATGACCAAGTCCAGGATCTCTGGTCCGGTGGAAAGCTGCAGGCCTTGGGTCCAGTGGTCGGCAGCTCGGGCAAGTGCCCGCCGGTGGTCAGCCCAGGAGTCCTTTGGTCCCTTCTGTAGGCTCCGGAACTTCTTGCGGTAGGACTCTGGAGTGAGGTTGTACTGTTGGATCAGGGCCCGCTTGATGGTGTCGTAGCCCTGATCTGCCTCAGCAGGCAAGTCCCCAAGGATATCCAGGGCCTTACCCCTTAAACGGGGGGTCAGGTATTTGGCCCACTGGTCCTTGTCCAGATGGTGCTGCAAGCAAGTCCGTTCAAAAGCAGTCAAGAAAGAGTCCAAGTCTCCATCCTTCTCCAGCACTGGGAAGTCCTCAACACGGACCTTTGGAAGTTTGGTGTCTCGAAGGTCACATGTGGCTGATGAGGGCCGGAGCTGAGCTAGCTGCAGCTGGTAGTCACGGTCTGCCTGTCGCTCTCGCTCTTCACGCGCTGCCTGCCGCTCTCGCTCCGCAGCCTCACGCTCTGCGTGCCGCTCTGCCCTGCGCTCTGCCAGGAGTTCCTTGTAGCCCTTCTGGTCTCCAGCCTGGAGAAGGGCCATAGCCATTTGAAGAAGGCTATCCGAGCCTCCCAGGCTCGGTGGAATGGCACGTGGTGATCTGCGGCACGCTGCGGAGCCTGGTGATTCACTGTCCCTTTCAGAGCGGAGGGCTGGCATCTGGCTCGTTGAGGAACCTTGGGTGAGCTCCTCCTCATCTTGTCCAGCAGTGCCAGGTTGCGCAATGTCCTCTGCAGAACGGTTTTCTGGCGTCGAGCTCCTGGAGGACTCGTGGGCAACCTCCTCATTGCTGTCCACAGCACCGTCCTCCCTCTCTTCGGCTCCTGCCTTAGCATTGGCCAGTTGCATAGCTCTGCTCCTGGTGCCATCAGCCATTCTTGCAGACTTTTGGTCACTGACACAGAACTGACACCTGATGCCTCCACACACCTTACAGTATCTGCACTCTGACACTCTAGTGTTGAGCTAGTCTGAAGACCCCAGCAGCCACAGCTGCTGCAGGCAGTCTTTAGTGTCTGGGAGTATGGGTCTCACACTCACACACACTATTATCTCGATCCCACCGCTATGCCACCAATATGTCACAAACCACCGGGGGGGTCACTCAGAAATCCCCCGCGCTGGCTACCAGTACGTCACAATCGGGGGGTAACAAGTGGGGGTCACCCCTCCTTTATACCTCCCGACCGACAGACAGAGCACGTGACGCGCTCTCTAGCGCCCCTCTTATAGTCAGGCCAATTATGGAATTGCCCGACCATAAGCAAGGAGGCCGCTATACTACTTATGCCGATTATTGAAGGGTCCCCGGTGAGAGTAGGATATATATTCCCCCGACCTCCGCGGGCGGAATATATAAAATCTCCCCGAATCTCACTGGCCTCCCCACAATAATCCTTGGCACAACTCGCTGCCACCAACCGCTTCACGGTAACTATTAGCCGAACACACAGACGTGGGATTCAAGATCGAGATAACAGAACAGCCCAAGATTAATTATATAATTTAATCAGCCTAAAGCACACTAGAAACTACAATATATACAATAGGGAATCTACAGAATATACAGTTATGTCAGAGTACAGTTACAATCAAAGCATGGGTTACAAACAGGCATACACAGTTCCAGCAGTTACCTTGTTGCGTCTGGCCACAGGGGGGCGCTGTAGACCAGGTTTCCAGGAACTCCCTCACAGGTCTTTCCCAACCAGGCCCCCGAGCAGAAGAACACTGGAAAATGGCCGAAGTAGGGTTATCAACCTGGGCAATCCAGGTCCCCTCCTACCTTAGTGACCTCACAGGGAAGCACTGCTCCACCCCCCTGCATGGATCAGAATTATCCAGCAAAGGGGATATTGGCCATAACTTTGCCTGGGAGCGTCGTAGGCGGACGCCAATGCTCTCATTGTGACAGTTATGAATTTAGCTACAGAACGAGGGGACTCATGACCTGTCTGCCAGTTCCCCATTGGCTGATATCACGCCTGGGGCATTTCCCAATGTCCTGCTCCCATAAAAAGGGGGTGCCGGCATCGTCCACATGCGGAGACACCATTTTTATGGTTGCCATATTTATCGGAAATATGGCTTGCGAGATATGAACCATTTTTTACTGGAGTCGTTCTGTCTGGCTATTTCCATAGCCTTGCTAATGAGATACAGCTCTTGTTACAGGGTGACGGCAGGGAGTCATCCTGTGTCCATTGTTCCCACACCACCTCATTTCCATATCACAGGACATGGCCATGGAGTTTGTTGCTAAACCAGTTGTGTGAAGGAAAGGGGGGTGACACCAGGAGAGGGCTTCCTGACATACTTGAATATCATGATTTATCGTCATATCTCCGGATTTACCTCACAGGGCTGTGTATAGATGAGAGGAGTGAGGAGCTGCAAGATGGGGCTGTGTATAGATGAGAGGAGTGAGGAGCTGCAGGATAGGGCTGTGTATAGATGTGAGGAGTGAGGAGCTGTACGATGGAGCTGTATATGAGAGGAGCGAAGAGCTGCAGGATGGGGCTGTGTATAGATGAGAGGAGTGAGGAGCTGCAGGATGGGGCTGTGTATAGATGAGAGGAGTGAGGAGCTGTACGATGGAGCTGTATATGAGAGGAGCGAAGAGCTGCAGGATGGGGCTGTGTATAGATGAGAGGAGTGAGGAGCTGCAGGATGGGGCTGTGTATAGATGAGAGGAGTGAGGAGCTGTAGGATGGGGCTGTGAATAGACGAGAGGATTGAGGAGCTGCAGGATGGAGCTGTGTATATAGATGAGAGAAATTAGGAGCTGCAGGATGGGGCTGTGTATAGATGTGAGGAGCTGCAGGATGGGGCTGTATATATATGAGAGGAGTGAGGAGCTGCAGGATGGGGCTGTATATATATGAGAGGAGTGAGGAGCTGTAGGATGGGGCTGTATATAGATGAGAGGAGTGAAGAGCTGCAGGATGGGGCTGTGTATAGATGTGAGGAGTTGTAGGATGGGGCTGTGTATATAGATGAGAGAAATTAGGAGCTGCAGGATAGGGCTGTGTATAGATGTGAGGAACTGCAGGATGGGGCTGTGTATAGATGAGAGGAGTGAGGAGCTGCAGGATGGAGCTATGTATATGTGGCGCCCCTGACCTGGTCAGGCACCACTGAGTACTGCACCCATGCTGGGGACAGTGCAATACAGGTAATCCAGAAGGCTGACCGAGGTGTGACTACACAGGCGCATAGTGATCAGGTCTCACACATGTACCTTTGGGAGGACCCCTGGGGATCCCAGGAGGGGGCAAAGCCTTCACCTCCACTGGAATAGTGGAGGGGGCCAAAAGCCTTCATCTCCACTCAAGGGGTGTGGTAAGAGAGCCTGGTTGCTAGGTGGCGTAGGCAAGAACAGGAGAGGAGGAGCAGTGAGCCGGTTTAGTGCAGAGTCCAGGAAGCTCCGAGGAGAGCAGACCCCTGGGGCTGTTGCAGTCTAACAGCGCCCGCGCAGTGGCTACCGACGGGGGAGAACGGTCACCTAGGAGTGCTACCCGAAATCCATCTTCAGCTAAAGAGAGAGCACGGAGTGGGAAGTAAGGAGACTGCTAGGGAGTACCAGGCCCAAACGGGCGGCAGATCCCGGAGCGGGGATAGATCTACCTTTCCTCGCTAAACCTGCCGGTGTGGGGCCCTCAAAGCCCACACCACAACACCCAAAAGCCGCAGCCACGTAGCCACAGTTAGGGCCCATAGTTCACAGGAGGCAAGCAGCTGGAGTGATCTGGTCCAGGCGACAAGCAAACGGCAACCAAACGAAGGGGAGAGAGGCTTCAGCAACTTCCCTGGGTGACCCCCATAGGGACTAAAAGTCGGGGTTACCCCAAACCACCAAGGGCTAAGGAAGGCGAGTCGGTAGTCACCATCATCAGTCAGCCTGAAGGATACCTGGTTCCAGCCTGGTTCATCCCAGCTACGCCCGGGTTACTCACCCTGCCATCAACTGTGAGTAAAACCCCTTAAAGACATCCTGATTGTGTGGAGTTATTCTGCGCCTTGTGGTTCTACACACCTACACAGGGCCCTGGGGCTTGCCTCACTCTCAGGAGGCCACTACAACTGACTGCACCCACCATCAGCCCCAGGTGTCCCTTTACCTGCAGTGGCGGTCCGCACTGACCGCAATTCTGAGAGTGGCGTCACGACAATCCTACAAGAAGGTTTCCTACCTGTGACCAGACTGAGCCAGTGGAGTCCCTGAAGGTAATGCACCGACACAGCGTTCTCGGGGCTTCACATATATAGATGAGAGAAATTAGGAGCTGCAGGATAGGACTGTGTATAGATGTGAGGAACTGCAGGATGGGGCTGTGTATAGATGAGAGGAGGGAGGAGCTGCAGGATGGAGCTATGTATATAGATGAGAGAAATTAGGAGCTGCAGGATAGGGCTGTGTATAGATGTGAGGAACTGCACGATGGGGCTGTGTATAGATGTGAGGAACTGCAGGATGGGGCTGTGTATAGATGTGAGGAACTGCAGGATGGGGCTGTGTATAGATGTGAGGAGCTGCAGGATGGGGCTGTGTATAGATGTGAGGAGCTGCAGGATGGGGCTGTGTATAGATGTGAGGAGCTGCAGGATGGGGCTGTGTATAGATGTGAGGAGCTGCAGGATGGGGCTGTGTATAGATGTGAGGAACTGCAGGATAGGGCTGTGTATAGATGTGAGGAACTGCAGGATGGGGCTGTGTATAGATGTGAGGAACTGCAGGATCGGGCTGTGTATAGATGTGAGGAGCTGCAGGATGGGGCTGTGTATAGATGTGAGGAACTGCAGGATGGGGCTGTGTATAGATGTGAGGAACTGCAGGATGGGGCTGTGTATAGATGTGAGGAACTGCAGGATGGGGCTGTGTATAGATGTGAGGAACTGCAGGATGGGGCTGTGTATAGATGTGAGGAGCTGCAGGATGGGGCTGTGTATAGATGTGAGGAGCTGCAGGATGGGGCTGTGTATAGATGAGAGGAGTTGTAGGATGGGGCTGTGTATAGATGAGAGGATTGAGGAGCTGCAGGATGGGGCTGTGTATAGATGAGAGGATTGAGGAGCTGCAGGATGGGGCTGTGTATAGATGTGAGGAGCTGCAGGATGGGGCTGTGTATAGATGTGAGGAGTGAAGAGCTGCAGGATGGGGCTGTGTATAGATGTGAGGAGTGAAGAGCTGCAGGATGGGGCTGTGTATAGATGTGAGGAGCTGCAGGATGGGGCTGTGTATAGATGTGAGGAGTGAAGAGCTGCAGGATGGGGCTGTGTATATAGATGAGAGAAATTAGGAGCTGCAGGATAGGGCTGTGTATAGATGTGAGGAGCTGCAGGATGGGGCTGTGTATAGATGTGAGGAGTTGTAGGATGGGGCTGTGTATAGATGAGAGGAGTTGTAGGATGGGGCTGTGTATATAGATGAGAGAAATTAGGAGCTGCAGGATGGGGCTGTGTATAGATGTGAGGAGCTGCAGGATGGGGCTGTATATATATGAGAGGAGTGAGGAGCTGCAGGATGGGGCTGTATATATATGAGAGGAGTGAGGAGCTGTAGGATGGGGCTGTATATAGATGAGAGGAGTGAAGAGCTGCAGGATGGGGATGTGTAAAGATGAGAGGAGTGAAGAGCTGCAGGATGGGGCTGTGTATATAGATGAGAGAAATTAGGAGCTGCAGGATAGGGCTGTGTATAGATGTGAGGAACTGCAGGATAGGGCTGTGTATAGATGTGAGGAACTGCAGGATGGGGCTGTGTATAGATGAGAGGAGTGAGGAGCTGCAGGATGGAGCTATGTATATAGATGAGAGAAATTAGGAGCTGCAGGATAGGGCTGTGTATAGATGTGAGGAACTGCAGGATGGGGCTGTGTATAGATGTGAGGAACTGCAGGATAGGGCTGTGTATAGATGTGAGGAACTGCAGGATCGGGCTGTGTATAGATGTGAGGAGCTGCAGGATGGGGCTGTGTATAGATGTGAGGAGCTGCAGGATGGGGCTGTGTATAGATGAGAGGATTGAGGAGCTGCAGGATGGGGCTGTGTATAGATGTGAGGAGCTGCAGGATGGGGCTGTATATATATGAGAGGAGTGAGGAGCTGCAGGATGGGGCTGTATATATATGAGAGGAGTGAGGAGCTGTAGGATGGGGATGTGTAAAGATGAGAGGAGTGAAGAGCTGCAGGATGGGGCTGTGTATATAGATGAGAGAAATTAGGAGCTGCAGGATAGGGCTGTGTATAGATGTGAGGAACTGCAGGATAGGGCTGTGTATAGATGTGAGGAACTGCAGGATGGGGCTGTGTATAGATGAGAGGAGTGAGGAGCTGCAGGATGGAGCTATGTATATAGATGAGAGAAATTAGGAGCTGCAGGATAGGGCTGTGTATAGATGTGAGGAACTGCAGGATGGGGCTGTGTATAGATGTGAGGAACTGCAGGATAGGGCTGTGTATAGATGTGAGGAACTGCAGGATGGGGCTGTGTATAGATGTGAGGAACTGCAGGATCGGGCTGTGTATAGATGTGAGGAGCTGCAGGATGGGGCTGTGTATAGATGTGAGGAGCTGCAGGATGGGGCTGTGTATAGATGAGAGGATTGAGGAGCTGCAGGATCGGGCTGTGTATAGATGTGAGGAGCTGCAGGATGGGGCTGTGTATAGATGTGAGGAGCTGCAGGATGGGGCTGTGTATAGATGTGAGGAGCTGCAGGATGGGGCTGTGTATAGATGTGAGGAGCTGCAGGATGGGGCTGTGTATAGATGTGAGGAACTGCAGGATAGGGCTGTGTATAGATGTGAGGAACTGCAGGATGGGGCTGTGTATAGATGTGAGGAACTGCAGGATCGGGCTGTGTATAGATGTGAGGAGCTGCAGGATGGGGCTGTGTATAGATGTGAGGAACTGCAGGATGGGGCTGTGTATAGATGTGAGGAGCTGCAGGATGGGGCTGTGTATAGATGTGAGGAGCTGCAGGATGGGGCTGTGTATAGATGTGAGGAACTGCAGGATGGGGCTGTGTATAGATGTGAGGAGCTGCAGGATGGGGCTGTGTATAGATGTGAGGAGCTGCAGGATGGGGCTATGTATAGATGAGAGGAGTTGTAGGATGGGGCTGTGTATAGATGAGAGGATTGAGGAGCTGCAGGATGGGGCTGTGTATAGATGAGAGGATTGAGGAGCTGCAGGATGGGGCTGTGTATAGATGTGAGGAGCTGCAGGATGGGGCTGTGTATAGATGTGAGGAGTGAAGAGCTGCAGGATGGGGCTGTGTATATAGATGAGAGAAATTAGGAGCTGCAGGATAGGGCTGTGTATAGATTTGAGGAACTGCAGGATGGGGCTGTGTATAGATGTGAGGAGCTGCAGGATGGGGCTGTGTATAGATGTGAGGAGTTGTAGGATGGGGCTGTGTATAGATGAGAGGAGTTGTAGGATGGGGCTGTGTATAGATGAGAGGATTGAGGAGCTGCAGGATGGGGCTGTGTATAGATGAGAGGAGTGAGGAGCTGCAGGATGGGGCTGTGTATAGATGAGAGGAGCTGCAGGATGGGGCTGTGTATAGATGAGAGGAGCTGCAGGATGGGGCTGTGTATAGATGAGAGGAGTGAGGAGCTGTAGGATGGGGCTGTGTATAGATGAGAGGAGTGAGGAGCTGTAGGATGGGGCTGTGTATAGATGAGAGGAGGGAGGAGCTGTAGGATGGGGCTGTGTATAGATGAGAGGAGTGAGGAGCTGTAGGATGGGGCTGTGTATAGATGAGAGGAGGGAGGAGCTGCAGGATGGAGCTATGTATATAGATGAGAGAAATTAGGAGCTGCAGGATAGGGCTGTGTATAGATGTGAGGAGTTGTAGGATGGGGCTGTGTATAGATGAGAGGAGTGAGGAGCTGTAGGATGGGGCTGTGTATAGATGAGAGGAGGGAGGAGCTGCAGGATGGAGCTATGTATATAGATGAGAGAAATTAGGAGCTGCAGGATAGGGCTGTGTATAGATGTGAGGAGCTGCAGGATGGGGCTGTGTATAGATGAGAGGAGTGAGGAGCTGCAGGATGGGGCTGTGTATAGATGAGAGGAGTGAGGAGCTGCAGGATGGGGCTGTGTATATAGATGAGAGGAGTGAGGAGCTGTAGGATGGGGCTGTGTATAGATGAGAGGAGGGAGGAGCTGTAGGATGGGGCTGTGTATAGATGAGGAGGGAGGAGCTGCAGGATGGAGCTATGTATATAGATGAGAGAAATTAGGAGCTGCAGGATAGGGCTGTGTATAGATGTGAGGAGTTGTAGGATGGGGCTGTGTATAGATGAGAGGAGTTGTAGGATGGGGCTGTGTATAGATGAGAGGAGCTGCAGGATGGGGCTGTGTATAGATGAGAGGAGTGAGGAGCTGCAGGATGCTATGTTTAGAGACCTTCCTACAAGTCATTGGGTATGGTGGCTGCGTGGAGTCCACGCTCCCCTTCTGACCTGATCCCGTTGGACTTCTTTCTGTGAGGTCACATCAAACAGCAGGTGTATGCGACCCCTCCACCAACATTGCAGGACCTACGACGACGTATCACAGATGCTTGTGCAAACGTGTCACCTACCATATCGCACAACGTGCAGCAAGATACAGTATGCTGTCCAGAGTCCAGATGTGCATTGCAGCTGACGGGGGCCACTTTGAGCATCACAGTTAAATGAGCGCCATATGCGTCACCAGCATTCACTGTTTTTTTGGGGGGTCATGGGTTTCATATCATAGCATTTCTGTATGCTAGGTGTCAATTCGTATTGTATTGATGATGCCCTACAATTTTTTAATTCACTTTATTTCCTCTATCGCGTTCCGTTTTTATAGATGAAAATGCTAACTCCGTTGTTTTCCACCAGATGGCGCTATAGATGGCTTCATTGCGTAGCGCATGGCTACTTTACTATACCTAGACAACACTTCTATACCTTTAGCTGCCACTGTTCTCAAGTTAATGGCAGTGGACAGGATATGGGTGGATACACTAAATTTTATATATATAAAATATAAAAATTTCTCCATATACACGGTTTCCCAAGAAAGAAGATATTGTGGAAGGTTTGAGGGGCGGAGGCACAGCCGGGGTGGCGCCTGGGTGGACTCTCAAAGAGGCCCAAACATTTTGCCAGTATGGGGCCCTGAAACTCTTAGTGGTGACCCTGCCATGGCTTATTTGCAATTTTTTATTCTATTTATTCTGCAACATTCACTGTGTTTGACACCATGGGTGTTTTCCACAGAATATATTGTTAGTACACAGTAATTTCCAAAAATTGGTCACTTGAGGGGGATTTCTTCTGTTCTCGCACTTAGGGGCTCTGCAAATGGAGTTCACAAACTATTCTAGGAACATCTGTGCTCCAAAAATCAAATAGCGCTCCTTCCCTCCCAAGCCCTGCCGTGTAGCCAAACAGTACTGTACAGTCACATGTGGGGTAGTGCCACATTCGGGAGAATTTGTGTAACACATTATGTGGCCTTTTTTACCTATTCTTTTGTGAAAATTTGGGGTTAACACAACATTTTAATGGTAAAAATATAATTATTCTTTGTTCAAAGCCTAAAGGGCCCGTTACACGCTACGATATATCTAACGTTATGTCGTTGGGGTCACGTCATTAGTGACGCACATCCGGCGCCGTTTGACATATCGTAGCGTGTGACAGCTACGAGCGACTGTGAACGAGCAAAAATACCTTATCGTTGCTCGTTGACACTTCGCTAATTTTCAAAAAATCGATCATTCTTCTGCGCGGCGGTTGTTCATTGTTCCCTAGGCAGCACACATCGCTCGTGTGACACCCCGGGAACGATGAACTGCAGCTTACCTGCGGCCACCAGCAATGTGGAAGGAAGGAGGTGGGCGGGATGTTTACGACCCGCTCATCTCCGCCCCTCCGCTTCTATTGGCCGGCTGCTGTGTGACGTCGCTGTGACGCCGAACGTCCCTCCCCCTTCAGGAAGACTATGTTCGCCGCCCACAACGAGCTCGTTCGGGAGGTAAGTACGTGTGACGGGGGTTACCGACTTTGTGCGACACGGACAACAAATTGCCCATAACGCACAAACGATGAGGGCGGGTGCGATCGCACATGCGAACGCACGATAAATCATAGCGTGTAACGGGCCTTTAATAGTATAAAATTGTGTGATCCACCTGTAGTGTCAATATTCTCACTGCACCCCTGGATGAATTTATTGAGGGGGTGCAGTTTGTAAAATTGGATCACTTGTGGAGGGTTTTTGTTGTTATGACACCTCATAGCCTCTGCCAATACAACATGGCACCCGCAAACCTTTCCAGTTAAATCTGAACTGAAATATGGCGCTCCTTCCCTTCTTCACTTTGCCCTGTGCCTCAAAAGTAGTTTTTGACCACATATTGGGTACTGGCGTACTCAGGAGAAATTGCACAACATATTGTATAGTCTATTATCTCCTGCTACCATTGTAAAAATGGAAGATTTGGGGTTAAAGCAACATTTTTGGGTAAAAATGCATTTTTAGATTTCCACAGCTCAACATTATATAATTCCGTGAAGCCCCAAGGCGTTCAAGGTGCTCGCCAAACATCCATATAAATTCCTTGAGGGGGTTAGTTTTCAAAATGATGTTTAGGTACATCAGGGTCTCTCCAAACCCAACATGGCATCCGTTATCTAGTCAAGAAAACTTTGCAGTCCAAAATTCGAATAGCGCTTCTTCCCTTCTTATCCCTGCTGTGTGATCCTAAACAGTAGATTTCCACCACTTATGGAGCATCGATTTACTCAGGATAGGTTGCACAACCAATTGTGTGGTGCATTTTTTTCTTTTACCTTTGTGAAAATGCAAAATTTGGGGCTAAAGTAACATTTTTTGGGGGAAAAATTAAACTTTTAATTTTCTACTTCCAAATTGTTTTAGTTCCTGGGAGACACCTACACTATTAGGCTATGTGCCCACGGGACAACATACCCGTGGACTTTGCCGCAGGTTTGTCCGCAGGTTTCACGCAGCTGCTCCCCGGAATCCGCAGCTATCCATTGCTGAGCAATTCGAGCATTTTTGTTGCGGTAAACCTGCGGGACAAGTGCGGAAATACCTGCGCACGTCCTGCCCTCTATCTGCATGGTTGAGAGGCGGGACATTCGCAGATATTTCCGCATGAATAATTGTAATAATTAATTATTGTAATAATATTGTCCCGTGGGCACATAGCCTTAAAGAGAACTTGCCAGCAAGATTTAGCAATATAAAGGAAAGACATGGCCATAATGGTGCTGTTATTACCGATTGGTGGATTTTCCTGATGAAGACATAAGGACACACTTTGAAACGCGTAGAATAAAACCACCTATACTTTAGTATTTTTGGATTTGCGCCATTCCTACAGCAGCGCAGAAATTGTTCCAACATTATTTGTGACGCCCTGGCAAAACCAGGTAGTCACACATAGGCCCCCTGCATAACACCTTCCCTCACCTACAGTAGGTCACATACAGCCGACCTGAAACCCTAGTCACCCCCCTCAGGGCAAGACAGGCACACCAGTGGGCGGGACAAGGCGGTTAGGGAACGCCCACCTAGGGATCTAGACAGCCCGGGGCAGGAAAACAAACAGTTCTAGGCAGTAGTTCAAGTTGAGAGGAGTGTGGGCTGGAGCTAGGTATAGCTCCAGCAGAGGAGAAGTTCAAGTTGAACAGTGCCAGGGTCGGAGCCCTGGTACTTTGGCTAGGTGGCAGACGGTGGTCTCCGTCACCAGGAGACGGGAAGACGACTTGGCAGATCCAAGGAGGACCAGAGCAGGGTTGGAGCCCGCCGGTACCGACAGCGGAGACCCGACCGGAAACCTTGCACAGAGGGGGTACTCGGACCCTGAAGCCAGGACCAGCACCAATGGCTTAGCTAATCAACCGATTGAGGGCAGGATTGCAGGTCCTGTCCCAACCAAAGTCCCAAAAGCAGACAACCACCCACAGATAGGGATAGGGCAACCGCCAGGGTCCATAGATCCCACGGCTCAGCGTCAGCGGGCACGGCTCCTCAGGCACACAGCAAGCCGGGAGCGGACTCCCGTGTTCCACACCGGGAAGTCCAAACACAACCAGTGCAGAGGGAGAGATGGCGACCACCAGCCCGGGTGGAGGACCAGAGTACAACCGGCTGCGGCGGCCGGCCACCAGCACCTTGGTTTACCAAAAGACTCGTGTGATTCATTTACTTGTGAGTAACCAAACATCCCCTGGTACGTCCGGGCGTGCAGGCCCATGCCATCGCCATACCTTGCACGGAGACACTGGGCCCCGGGGCAACCATCCCTACCCACGGAGGGGTTAACATCTGGCTGCCATTACATCTCCCCCGGGTATCCCATAACAGCAGCGGTGGTGTCCCACTTCACCACACACCGTGGGTGGTGTCACAAACCGAATATGGTCAAGGCCATACAACTACATCCCCCTTTTCATTCGGTGTGACCCCCGGGTCCGGAGGATCCCTTGAGCCACGCAGCGGGTCCGGATCCGAGCAGCGCCGGCTGCTGGCACGCGGCGGCACACCCCGAAACTTGGCGTCACGAACAGGATTCAAACCCATCTACTTAGCTGGTGGCAGTGCGCCTTGAATTGGACAGTCAGCGGTGATCTGTTGAAAAAGAGTCTGAAGCATGTGACCCGAGCAGATAAGGGCAGAGACGGCAGGACTCTGCGACCTTTTTGTTCCTGGACACCAACAACGAAACATGGCCGACCAGTCTGGCAAACCAGCAGTGGAGGAACCCGTGCCCGGAACAGCCGATTGGGTGGACGCCCAGACCGAGCGTATGTGCTGCAGGATCCAGGCTCAGGCTAGGTTCTTGCTGAAGCGATGGACGATGGCGGAGCTGGCTGCAGCCGTTCGGGCCCGTGAAGTGGAGGCGACCTTGGAGGAGCAGGTAAGCGACCCACGCCCCTATGTCCCACCGGGACCGGCCCACCAGGCTGATGGGCCCGGTCTTCCCCCATCCGCCACGCCGCCTCCCTCACTGCCCGTACCTGCGGCCGACACCCCTCTCAGTCCGTTGCCACAAGCCACAGCAGCGGTACCCATTCCATCTGCCCGTGAGAACCCGCCAGCGGAACCCTCAGGCCGCGAGCACGTCACCGCTCCGGCACCCGTACCAGCTCCACGCCAGACTAAAACCCAGAAGACACCCCGTCAGGCCCCGAGCCAGGCTGGGAACCTGATGACATCACCCCCGGTCCCGGAGAAGGCAGCACCCGCAACGACGGTGGCCCCGGCAGTCCGCCCGGAGGCAGCCCCCGACCGGAAGTCAGCGCCGCCAGAGACGCTGACCACTCCCAAGTCCCCGGCCTCAGCTGAGACGCAGCGGGGATGGACCTGTGCGGCAGAAGAGTGGGCCATGGCACAGCGGAGCCTTCCATTGCCAGTGGTGCCGGTCGTAGCCGGCACGGAGGGAGTCCGGCTGGGCCCAGCCCCCGCGCAGGTGGAAGCAGAGCATGCAGCAAGTGCTCCATATTTGGAACAGTAGCGGCGCCAGCTGAACAAAGAAATAGCGGCCTTGGAAAAGAGAAAGGCGGAGGTACTGTCCCGGACATATACTGAAAAGGGTCATCTCCGGAATGCCACCTTCCAGGTGCGGGGCCCAACATACCAAGGGCAGGTCCAGCACTTCAATGCCCAGAGAGGCTGGGGCTTCATCTACGAGCCGGGCCTGGAGGACGAGATCTTTGTGTCCCGGAGGGATGTGGCCCCTCATCTACCTGTTGGCCACCCAGACCAAGTCCTGGAACCCGGAGAATTGGTCTCATACCCAGCATTGCGGAGAGCGGGGGTGGTTCGCCCTGGATGTCAAGAGATGGGTGAGCGATGGAGAAAAATTCTACCATTCTCCAGCACAGAGGATGAAAGTTAGGTAGCAAAACCCCGGCTACCCCAAGTGTGAGTCCCCGTTGAGACTGTTAACCCTTTAAAGTTCCCGTTTAAAAGTTTTAAAAATGGACCATGGCCTGTGAACTGGCAGGCCAACCCAAAAACTATTGGGCCTTGTAAATAATCCCTGACCAACCTTCTCACCCTGCTTCAGTCTCTGGAGAGGCTGATTGGAGGAAGGGCCTGCGGTAGAGTCGGCCGAGGCCCAGTCACCACCAAAACCGGTGACAACCCTCCGGGTCAGGGGTCCTCTGGACATGGGGCCCTTGAAAAAGACTGCCGGGTAAGGAACTTTTTACCCGGCCCGTAAGGGCAACACCCGGACCTGTCCTGGACTTGGGCAAGGGGTGCGCACCATTGCTTAGCGGTGGCACCAGGGGGCAGGTTCCGTCCCGTCCTGGTTTTGCATGTATAACGTTTAAGAAAAGTGCCTCCCATAAGGGAAGAAAAACAAAATGTACCACTGTTATTATACTTGTAAAATGTTCCTTTTCTCTTTTCAGTTCCTGTAAAATAAATGTTGGTGGTCGGACAGCCCGCGGACGGTCTGTATTAAACCAAGGGGGAATGTGACGCCCTGGCAAAACTAGGTAGTCACACATAGGCCCCCGCATAACACCTTCCCTCACCTAGGTCACATATAGCCGACCTGAAACCCTAGTCACCCCCCTCAGGGCAAGACAGGCACACCAGTGGGTGGGACCAGGCGGTTAGGGAACGTCCACCTAGAGAGGAGTGTGGGCTGGAGCTAGGTGTAGCTCCAGCAGAGGAGAAGTTCAAGTTGAACGGTGCCAGGGTCGGAGCCCTGGTACCTTGGCTAGGTGGCAGACGGTGGTCTCCGTCAGCAGGAGATGGGAAGATGCCTCGGCAGATCCAAGGAGGACCGGAGCAGGGTTGGAACCCGCCGGTACCGACACCGGAGACACGACCAGAAACCGTGCACAGAGGGGGTACTCGGACCCTGAAGCCAGGGCAGGATTACAGGTCCTGTCCCAACCAAAGTCCCAAAAGCAGACAACCACCCACAGATAGGGATAGGGCAACCGCCAGGGTCCATAGATCCCACGGGTCAGCGTCAGGGGGCACGGCTCCTCAGGCACATAGCAAGCCGGGAGCGGACTCCCGTGTTCCACACCGGGAAGTCCAAACACACAATCACAACCAGTGCAGAGGAAGAGACGGCGACCAACAGCCCGGGTGGGGGACCAGAGTACAACCGGCCGCGGCAGCCGGCCACCAGCACCTTGGTTTACCAAAAGACTTGTGTGATTCATTTACTTGTGAGTAACCAGACATCCCCTGGTACGTCCAGACGTGCCGGCTCCTGCCATCGCCATATCCTGCACAGAGACACTGGGCCCCGGGGCAACCATCCCTACCCACGGAGGGGTTAACATCCGGCTGCCATTACATCTCCCCCGGGTATCCCATAACAGCAGCGGTGTTGTCCCACTTCACCACACACTGTCGGTGGCGTCATGAACCGAATACGGTCAAGGCCGTACAACTACGTACCCCTTTTCATTCGGCGTATCCGCGTGACCCCCGGGTCCGGAGGATCCCTCGAGCTACGCAGTGGGTCCGGATCCGAGCAGCGCCGGCTGCTAGCACTGGGGCGGCACATATTTAGTTCCTGATTTATTACTGATTAACCTGATACCTTTGAGCAAGGAATCTGATTTTTCGTTCTTGTTTAATCAGCATCTGAAGTTTTCTTCTAACGATATATCTGTGCATCGGGGCTGGACTGCAGTAGGGTCTTCTGGTCCTTTGCCCCTCCACCTGCGTTCTGTGTTTCTATGAAAAGTAAATGATTATTAAGTGACCTGCTTCCTTTTTGAAATTTTATCTCAATTAACACGGCAGCTGCGTGTGCACTGTGTGATTCCCTGGCTGGTCTTCCATAAAATGGCACCAGAAGCAGCACATGCTCAGTTCGAGATTTCAGTTTAATGAAGACATCATTGAGCTGAGATTTTGATCTTGTGCCGCTCCTGGTGCCATTTTATTGAAGACCAGGGTGGAATTGTAAAGTGCCAGAGAGGAGCAGTTGTGGGCAAGGGTCATGGCAGGTTTTCAACCCACCCCAGCACAGTACAGACACGGGGGAGGCAGAATGGAGTGGGAGTTATGTGGTGTGGAGGTGGTACCTGCTGACTGCCGCACTATAATTTCTTTCCCCAGCTTCTCCGGATCCCGCACACATCCGTGGGCCTCATGCCCCATGTGGTCAGTAAGCAGAGGACTACCAGGTAACACTTGAATGATTTTGCTAAATAGATGCTTTACATTTACTTTCCAATTTCTCAGGACAGAGACATCATCATCATAATCATCATTTCTCATACACATCGACTTCTGCAACCGGCTCGACTCTACAGTGACGGCCATAATGGGGCGACTTATCCTCTCACTTCAGACCCACACCCCCAGCGTGGTGGTGGATCGTTCAGCTCGGCTCACAGACGGATGGACCCACTTGCCCTTCCGCTGCAACTGCTTTCCCACAGGTACCGGCAGATAACGCCTAAGGTATGGGTGTCCCAATTTCTCCTTTACGTTTCCATGACACGATGGACTTGCATTCACTGTAGATGAGTCCCCTTCAGATATCTCTGCTGCTTTCTGATTCTTTCTCCTTCTTGTCCTGTCTCTATCCTACGTCAACCACCTCCACCCTGTTCGCTCCACTCTGCTCTCCTGACCCTTCTGGTCCTTGTCTCCTGTTCTGCACACTATTGCAGCTTTTTCGGAACTGACTGAACCAGGAAGTTCCTTGCCCTATATCTTTTCCTGTGCTGGGGACCCTCCTCCTCCCCTCACTTAGTTCCTGCCACTCCCTATGCATTCCCCCACACTAAGGGACCTAGTGACACCTAGTGGCAGAGCCGTATTACAGGAGGATACATTTACCAAATATAATGCAGAAAAACACAAAAGTACAATACAATTCACAGTTTGCATGTTGTTGTTCCAGTAGTCGCCATCGAGGATTGGGGGCGGTAGGGCAGTAGTCACCCTAATACATAATCACACTGTGTACACGCTGACCCAATTACATCGGTGTGAAATTTCAAAGAAGAGGCAGATCACTGAATAATCAGTGACCTGTCAAAGAAACACAGGAGGCAAGTGGAGGAGCGTAGTAACAGAAGACCCTACCCCCAGTCCTGCCTCAATGCTCATATACACTGGCATGCAAAAGTTTGGGCACCCCTGGTCAAAATTACTCTTATAGTAAACATTTAAGCAAGTTGATGATGGAATGATCTCTAAAAGGCATAACATTAAAGGGAACTTGTCAGGTCCCTTATGCGTTCTGACCTACAAGCAGGGTGATGTGTGGCCTAGTAACCCCTTCCTACCCATCCCTGTGTTGTAATATTGTGTTTATATGAATGGATAAAAAAAACCAAAACATTTTATTACTTACCTGTTCCCTATATAAATGATAAGAGGGACTAGTCCCCTGGGCGTCCCTCTGTGTGGGCCCCCTCTCCACCGTGACCTGAACGGTATGTGGGACACCCCTCCCCCCCACTCGATCTGTATGTGCCCTCCCCGCCCCCGATTTATGGGCCCCGGTTAACTGTATCAGCTTCTCCCCCACGAGATGTATGCCCTGCTCCCCCCTCCTCCCCGAAGTCGTATGTGCTGGCCCCCGGAGCTGTGTGTGTGGGCCCCGCAGAGCAAGGTGTGTGTGCCCCGCAGAGCCGCGTTTGTGGGCCCCGCAGAGCTGCGTGTGTGTTGTCTGTCTGTATGTATGTATATATACAGCAGAGCAGTATGTGTGTCTGTCTGTATGTATGCAGCAGAGCAGTATGTGTGTGTCTGTCTATATGTATGTATGCAGCAGAGCAGTGTGTGTCTGTCTATATGAATGTATGCAGGCAGCAGAGCGGTATGTGTGTGTCTGTCTATATGTATGCAGCAAAGCACTGTGTGTCTGTATGTATGTATGTATGCAGCAGAGCAGTATGTGTGTGTCTGTCTATATGCATGTATACAGCAGAGCAGTTTATGTGTGTCTGTATGTATGCAGCAGAGCAGTATGTCTGTATGTATGCAGCAGTGTGTGTGTGTCTGTATGTATGCAGCAGAGCAGTGTGTGTCTGTCTGTAGCAGTGTGTGTCTGTATGTATGCAGCAGAGCAGTGTGTGTGTGTCTCTGTATGTATGCAGCAGAGCAGTGAGTGTCTGTATGTATGCAGCAGAGCAGTGTGTGTGTGTCTGTATGCATGCAGCAGAGCTGTGTGTGTCTGTCTATATGCATGTATGATGTGTATCTAAGTATGTCAGTGTATATGACTGTATAGATTTGTCTGTGATTTGTCTATGTATTTTTGTGAGTTTGTCTTTAAATATGTATATGTACGTGTACGTATCTGTGTATGTGTGTGTGCATGTGGATGGGGCCCACTGGGACTCTTCCGCCCGGGGCCCACAAAAAGCTGGAGCCGGCCCTGGGTATTGGATCAAATACTTATTTCTCTCTGCAAAATGCAAATATATTTATATAATTTATACAATGTAACTTTCTGCATTTTATGTTTGATATTCTCTCTCTCACTGCTAAAATTACCTACCCTTGAAATTATAGAATGTTCATGTCTTTTGTGGGCAAGCTTACAAAATCAGCAAGGAATCAAATAATTATTCCCTTCACTGTATGTATATATAATATATATATATTTTATTTTTTTTCTCTAAAATACAAAGGAAATGTGTCATTTTAAATTTGATGCCTTTTAGATATCATTTCATCTTCAACTTGCTAAACTGTTAACAATCACAGAAGTATTGACCAGGATTGCCTAAACATTTCCATGCCACCGTATATCATAAGAAGAAAACTTCAGAGGCTAATTAAACAAGAACCATAGATTTGATTCCATCACCAAACGTATCAGTTTAAGACCCGCAACACACATCCGTGTAATTTGTATGTGTGCGGTACGTATTTGCACGTACCGGAGACACGTACACACGGAGACCCATGTTATTCAATGGAAGATGGCACACGTACGTAAAATCACACGGAACGTGTGTCCGTGTCGTAAGTACGTGTGTGCGCTTTTCAACACGGACGACATGTCCGTTTTTTGCCGGCAACATGCAGGCACGGACCCGCTTTAGTCTATGGGTCCGTGCCTGCACGGACGGCACACGGAGTATGTCTGTGTTCAGCACGTTTCGTCCACATCCGTTTTTCATCACAAAATCTTAAACACTTGTTACCAATCTATCAGGTCAATTGATGGCCATTAATTCTGGCGCCAAACATACATTTCCTGTCTCATTTGCACGCCAGACAGCAGCTGGGCACCTGTCCTCTCACTGCAGGGGAACTTTGAGCACAGAGAACACAGGTACTGAGCATGGCGCCCAGAATCGATACAGAGAGGCTGATTGGAGAAGTAGAGAGGCATCCAGAGCTGTGGGACACACGTGTTGATGGCTATCATGACAGGTTAATGGTGGAACGAGCATGGATGTCTGTGGCAGAGATAGTCTACCCTAGGAATGGATGGTCTCAATGTACCCCTGGAAAGAAAAATAGATATGGTGAGTACAGATATTTGCCTTGCTTCTGTCTTTACCTACATGTGCACATTCTGTAGGCAGATTAGATCCATATTTGTATAGTTTGTTTTGCATGTATTAATGGGCCTGACTCATTTTGAGATACACTGGAGACTCACAAACAGGAGAGTGTAGTTTTTTGGCCTTTTGAAGTATTCATTGCAGTTTACTAGTAATGTCAGCATGTGTATATGTGGCCTGCAAAGCATGTTATGCATGTACAAAAGGCACTTCAGGGTGGTCAAGCCACTATTAACCCCTTAAGGACGAAGCCAGTTTTGTACTTAATGACCAGGCCATTTTTTGCAATTCTGACCAGTGTCACTTTATGAGGTCATAACTCTGGAACGCTTCAACGGATCCCGGTGATTCTGACATTGTTTTTTCGTGACATATTGTACTTCATGATAGTTATAAATTTAGAACGATATTTTTTGCTTTTATTTGTGAAAAAATCGGAAATTTGATGAAAATTTTGAAAATTTTGCAATTTTCAAACTTTTAATTTTTATGCCCTTAACCCAGAGAGTTATGTCACACAAAACAGTTAATAAATAACATTTCCCACATGGAGAAACCTATATTGACCTCCATATATAAAAATTATGCTCACTTATGAACAGACAATATTGTAAGATTTTGAAAAATTTGTTCATATATTACAAAGGGATACAAAAAAGTGCAACACAAAGTGCAATGTGCATAAAACCAAGTGCTGACAGTCAGGGCAGCATGTCAGAATAAAACAGACCACAAAGATCAGGAAGCCTTGCAGGGCATGAGTATAACAGATGGTGACACTCTATGTCTTTAATGACTAGGATGGACTGGAATATTCAGTTTTGTTTTCTTTTCTAACATTTCCCACATGTCTACTTTACATTAGCGCAATTTCTGAAACAAAATGTTTTGGGGTTAGGAAGTTAGAAGGGGTCAAAGTTCATCAGCAATTTCCCATTTTTTCAACAAAATTCACAAAACCATTTTTTTAGGGACCACATCACATTTGAAGTGACTTTGAGAGGCCTAAGTGACAGAAAATACCTAAAAGTGACACCATTCTCAAAACAGCACGCCTCAAAGTACTCAAAACCACATCCAAGAAGTTTATTAACCCTTCAGGTGCTTCACAGGAACTAAAGCAAAGTGGAATGAAAAAAAGCAAAAAATAAAATTTTACCTAAAATGTTGCTCTACCCCAAATTTATTCACTTTTAGAAGAAATAACACAACAAAATGAACCCCAAAACTTGTTACCCACTTTCTTATGAACGCGCCGATACCCCACATGTGGTCAGAAACCTTTGTTTGGACAAATGGGAGGGCTCGGAACAGAAGGAGCAATATTTGAATTTTGGAAAGCAAATTTGGCTGAAATAGATTGCGGGCACCATGTTGCATTTACATGTCCGCCAAGGTACCTAAACAGCAGAAACCCCTTACAAGTGACACCATTTTGGAAACTAGACCCCTTAAGGCTTCTATCTAGGGGTATAGTGAGCATTTTGGATCCACAGGTACTTCACAGATTTTGATAACGTTACGTTGTCACATTGAAAATTTTCATTTTTTTCTCAAAAATGTTGCTTTAGCATCAATTTTTTCACTTTTTCAAGAGGTAATTCCAAAAATGTGACCCCAATGTTTGTTACCCACTTTTTTATGAGCGCGGTGATACCTCACTTGTGGTCTGAAACCTTTGTTTGGAGAAATGGGAGGGCTTGGAACGGAAGGAGCAATATTTGAATTTTGGAAAGGAAATTTGGCTGAAAAAGATTGCGGGCACCATGTCGCATTTGGAGGACCCCTAAGGTACGTAAACAGCAAAAAAACACCACAAGTGACCCCATATTGGAAACTAGGCCCCTCAAGGAATTTATCTTGATGTTTGGTGAGTACCCTGAACCCCCAGGTGCTTTACAGAAGTTTATAACGTTGAGCCATGAAAATAAAAAAATAAAATTTTACCACAAAATTGTTACTTCAACCAGGTAGCTTTTTTTTTCACAAGGGTAACAGGAAAAAAATCACCATGAAATTTATTGCGCAATTTCTCCTGAGTTTGTTGATATCTTGTATGTGGTGGAAATCAACTGTTTGGGCACACTACAGGGCTCAGAAGAGAAGGAGTGCAATTTGACTGCAAAATTGGCTGGAATCAATAGCGGACGCCATGTTGCATTAGGAGAACCCCTGAGGTGCCTAAGCAGTGGAGGTCCCCCACAAGTGACCCCATTCTGGAAATAAGACCCCTCAAGGCTTTAATCTAGGTGTATATTGAGCATTTTGAATCCACGAATACTTCACAGAATTTGATAAGCTTAGGTTGCCATATTGAAATTTTCATTTTTTTCACAAAAATGTTGATTTAGCGACACATTTTTCACTTTTTCAAGAGGCAACAACAAAACGTGTACCCCACAGGTTGTTATCTAATTTCTTGTGAGCGCAGGGATACCACACATGTGGCCAAAAACCTTTTTTGGATAAATGGGAGGGCTTGGAATGGAAGGAGCACCATTTGAATTTTGGAAAAGTTGAAGTAAATTGCGCGCACCATGTCACATTAGCAGGGCCCCTTGGGCACCTATACATCAGAAACCCCCCACAAGTGACCTCATTTTGGAAACTGGACCCCTCAAGGATTTTATTCAGGAGTATAGTAAACATTTTGAATCCACAGGTACTTCACAAAACTGTTGCTGTATCAAAAAATTTCTCACTGTTAAGGGGGCTTTACACGCTGCGACATCGCTAATGCGGAGTCGTTAGGGTCACGGAATTGGTGACGCACATCCGGCCGCATTAGCGATGTTGCTGCGTGTGACACCGATGAGCGATTTTGCATCGTTGCAAAAACGTGCAAAATCGCTCATCGGTGACATGGGGGTCCATTCTCGATTATCGTTACTGCAGCAGTAACGATGTAGTTCGTCGCTCCTGCGGCAGCACACATCGCTATGTGTGACGCCGCAGGAACGAGGAAGCTCCCCTTACCTGCCTTTCATGTGACACTAAAGGATGCCTAGCCTTGTATTTAGCCCAAAAAAAAAAAAAAGAATTAAAATAAATGACGTGGGGTCCCCCCTATTTTTGATAGCCAGCTAGGGTAAAGCAGACAGCTGTAGCCTGCAAACCACAGCTGACAGCTTCATCTTGTCTGGTGATCAATTTGGAGGGCTCCCCAAGCTGTTTTTTTTTTTTAATTATTTATAAATAAATAATTAAAAAAAAAAAACAAACGTGGGGTCCCCCCAAATTAGATCACCAGCCAAGGTGAAGCTGACAGCTGGGGTCTGGTATTCTCAGGATGGGAAGAGCCACGGTTATTGGACTCTTCCCAGCCTAAAAATAGCAGGCCGCAGCCGCCCCAGAAGTGGCGCATCCATTAGATGCGCCAATTCTGGCGCTTCGCCCCAGCTCATCCCGCGCCCTGGTGCGTTGGCTAACGGGGTAATGAATGGGGTTGATACCAGGTGTGTAATGTCACCTGGCATCAAGCCCAGCAATTAGTTATGTCACGGCGTCTATCAGATACCCGACATAACTAATTGACAGTAATAAAAAAAAAATTGACAACAAAAAAAAATTTATTTGAAAAAACACTCCCCCAAACATTCCCTGATTAGCCAATTTATTGAAAAGAAAAAAAAAAAATCCACAATAATCCATTTGGATGTCCCACGTCGCCTCTGGACCTTCTAGAATATGGGGGACACGTTCAGGGAACGTATCCCCCATTTTCTAGGAGGGCAGACCCTCCATTTGAGGAGAGTGGGTGCAAAGAATCTGCACCCACCCTCCCTGGGTCACAGCTGCAGAGTGCGAGCAGCCTGCGTCCTGAACACAGGAAGCTGACAGCTGCGCTCTGCTCATGTGACCGGAGTCTGCAGAGAAGGAGCCGGAGGAGGGGGCCGCGGGGGATCAGCGCTCCGGTATGTATGACACCGGGGGACACCGGGGGACACCAGGGGGGGGTAGGGGGGGACCCGGCAGGGCCTAGGGAGCAGGTTTCTGTCGTATGTGTTATGGCACATACGACAGAAACCATAGGAACACTGTAAATGCGGCCGGCGCGCTGCTGTGATCGCCGGTGCGCGCGGCCATCTTGGATTTTCGGGAGGGGGTTGGGGGTCGGGGGGGGCACTTTGGGGACACCGGGGGACCGGAGGGAACCGGGAAAAAGATTTATCTCCCATCTGGCATATTTGATCATGCCAGATGGGAGATAAATCATTTTTTACCGGCGCGGTCATTTACTATAACTTGATGATCGGTATACGGTGTATACCGGTCATCAGGTGAGCGGGGACCGGAAAAACCGGCCCGAATCATGATCTCCAGGGTCTCAGCTACCCCCGGCAGCTGAGACCCCGGAAATTTTCTGACTCTGGGGGGCGCTAGACCCTTTTTTCCGACCGCCGTTAAAAAGCGGCGGATCGGAAAAAGTACCCTTATTTACCGCCGTTAAAAGGCGTATCGGCGGTCGTAAAGGGGTTAAACATGTTTGGGGTTTGTTTTGGTTACCATTTCTGTGCTTTTTCTATTGCAAATGTGCTGAGATTTCTCTATACATTTTGAGTTGTATTTCTATGTTTGTTTTATTATGCAAGTTCCTTGGTGTCACCATGTCTGGAATGGGAACAGTAATGTGTAGTGTATAATGGAAAATATATGTGGAACATATGGCACTTCATAGGTTAGTAGTCATTTTGTTGCTCATGGCTTTCTGTAGGTTTTTTTATTTTTTTATTTTTTTTAACAATTAAAAGGAGATGAATGATTATTCAGTGGTTTATGATTTTTACTGCTGAACTTTTTTTCTTTCCCTTGGTTATTGTGTTATTATGTCACTATATGAATGTTATGGGTTGTTGTTTTCATACACATGGATGTGTGTTCCTATTTTTTACAATTGCTGCAATACCAGACTAATGTCTAATTTTTTTGATTCTACAATTGTTAGAATTTGTGACCTTATTTTATTTTTATTTATTTCTTTTTTTAACAGTGGATCTTGTCAAACGGCGATGGCGCTCAGCCCGTGACCAGTTCCGCAGAGAGTATAACCCAGTGGCCACCACAGCTGCCGCTGCCAAAAAGAAAAAATATATCCATTATGAAAAACTGAGCTTCCTTATGCCCATTATGGAAATACCAAAGTAAGTTTCTACCATTACATCATATGGTGGTTTTATTTAAAAGGCACACACTAATTTTTTTTTTCATCAAAGTACAGAGGGTAACCTGGAAGATAGTGAGGAAGCCCAGTCAGCAGTATTAACAACGACCTCTGCTTCCGAGATGGAGCCTACCTCATATCAACCTCCACCAATCCCCAACACCAGCCAGCCAGACGCAGAAGAAATGTCATCTGATTTGGGTTTGGGCACAAGTCAATCCACTAATGTAATAGCAGGCCAGTCTACAGGGCCCTTCACCAGTTCTTGCAGAGAGTAGTCCACAGCAACATGCAGGCACACAGCCAAGAATATCAACTAATACCATGCGCACAGTAGCCCAATCTATCCGTGGTCGCAGACATAGGCGTTATGAAGATTTACATTCCCTGCCAGATATCATTGATACCAGAATTATACACATGATGAATTCACTGATACCAGAGAGTGATGGAGAGAGATTTTGCCGCTCCCTTTCTCTCTCTCTAGCATTGGTTGCACCAGATAGGCAGGACAGATTGAGGGCGTTCTTAATAACACTAATATCTGCTACCCAACGTGAGCCAGAACCCATTTATTGTTTTGAAGTGATAGAACAATGGAGAGCCAATCCACGTGGCCCACACACAAACACAACTCAACAAACTGTGGAAACCCATGCAGAGGAACATTTCTCAAATTTTCAACTTAATCCTGTAGTGCAACAAACACATATACAGTGTCCATCTTCTTCTATGGTAACTGATGTACAAATTAGGCCAACAGTTGTCCCACACCAAACAGGTACATTAATGACACAAAGGCCATCTCAACAGCCAACATTTGTCCAACAAATACCCCAACAAACACCAATGCAAACCTCTTCTAACTATCCTAGTATTGTTAGTAATGTTCATAGACTACCTCAAATGTTTCAACAACCAACATCCTACCATGTTCCTAATAATCCACAGCAACAGTACTTTCAACAACAGACTTACCCAACTAACTTCACATACACACATACTCAGCCTCTTCCAACACATCATTATGTACCACCTACACTTGGTCTTCCATCTGCTCAAACAACTGCATCATTATTTGTTCCAAGTACAACAACTGTTACTAGTGGAAACACTGATCAGACACTCACTACAACATCTACTGTTGTGCAGCAAACATATTCTGTAGATGTCAATGCAATGGAGACTACACAGGAAAGCATCACTAGCCTAGAGGATTTAGTTGAATCATAATGTGTTATTGTATGTTTTAGTTTACATTTTGGTATGTGTTCTAGGGTATTGCTGGTGGGAAAACATATCAAAATGTAACGCATTACTTACTCTATATGCATGTGGTCATATTTTTTTTTCATTTACAACAAAACAGTAGCAATTTATCTATCACTTCAAAAACAATACATGCCTGTTAGAATGATGCCTAGCTCTGGACATGTTGTTTGGACCATCTATTAGAAAACAACTGGGTTTAGGGATAAGATGCACGCACATAAACTACTACACTAACATTCAGACACCTTTATTATTATAAAACCAGCCACTGTGCAGTATCTGCATATGGTCTGGTCCCATACTTGTATTCCAATAGTGTCAAACAAATTATGTTTGCGTGACATTATTGCATAATAAAGGATGGTGTTTTGTATGGGCTAAAGTCCCTGACAAAATTGTATATATAAAAAAATACAGGGTGCAAAAGAGAACATACATACATAGGTAAAATAATAATTCTGGACTAACTTTTTCATAACAAATTTGCCATAATTTTATTAGTCATGTACATTCAGTAGTACTGTTTTTAGAATAACAAAAATTCCTGATGTCATAACAATATTGTTATATCACAATGACTTTTGGGGACCACAAACACAACCACCCAACCAAAAAAACAAAAATTATACCTATGTATAGTCATTTTCTCTTTTGTATTACATACGTGTTTGTGCTTATGTAACCAAGTGTTAACAAACTTTATTAATGTCAAAATTATACATGACTATGGCTATTTAAACTAAAAAAATCTTTAAAATTCCTCACTTGTAGACCAGAAATGGACACAGTGGTTCTGACACTACCGTTCTCTACAAATGGTGCATTTAAAGCAGGCAACTCCTCAATGTCTTCGTCATTGCTTTCATGTAATCTACAGTAATTATGTAACACTACTGTCGATTTAATGACAGCCTTGACGGTGGTTGGTTGGAGTTGGATGGTGGTTTGATAAATGCGCCATCTTGAGGCCAAAATGCCAAAGGAACGTTCTACATAGCAACGTGCTCTTGCCAATTTGCTATTAAATAGGGCTTTTGATCTGTCCAGCCCCCTTCTGGGATATGGACGCATCAAATGCCTTGACAATGCAAACCCCTGATCTGCAACCATTACAAAAGGGACAATTGGGCCATTAGTACCAGGCAATGGTCTTGGTGCAGGCAAACTTAAACTATCAGACATTAATCGTCTTGCTAAACGTGAGCTTCTGAAAATGCGTGCATCTGAGGCCCTGCATAGGCCCCAATATCCGCAAATAAAAAGCAGTAGTTTGTATCTACCATGGCCAAAATAACTACAGAAAAAAACTTATGATAATTAAAATATCTTGATGCAGAGTTAGGTGGTTTCTTCACTCTAATGTGTTTTCCGTCAATGGCGCCAATACAATTAGGGAAAGCTGTTTTCTCCAAAAATTCATCTGAAATGTGCATCCATTCCTGTGTTGAAGGCAGCTGCATGACATGATGCCTAAGGGTCTCCCAAAGCACAGTGCAGGTATGCAGGATAATCTTGCCAATTGTGAATCTTCCCAATAAGAATTCGAAATGCAGACTGCTGATGGATTGGCCAGTTGCAAGGTAACTGAAATAGAATAATAACATGACATTACTTTGACTATTCATGTAATTTATATTTCACACCAAATATTTGTAACATCCAATGACTGGCGAGATACTGTGTATGTTTTTTTATAATTTCTTTGGTTGGGAAAAGCATATGTGATCTTTACTTTCCATATTGGAAAAATATCTAATTTTGTGTTTAATAAACAAGTTTGTTTGAGTTAAGCCTCTTGTTTCTTTAATTTTGGTGAAGATAGAATGGAAGAAGTGACTTCTCAGTTTTTAATTTGATTTTGCAATGTGGTTAAGTGAGCAATATAAGTTTTCTACAAAAAACATATTTTTATATTTAACAATTTCTACAAAACGATGCTTAAGCAACTTAACATGTATTTCAAAATGACAGATAAAGCATGAGTATACATGACAACACCTACCGTAAAGTCACCAACAGTCGTTCCTCAGGGGAGATGCTGAGGCGCATAGAGGTGTCCTGATGCTTCAAACGTTGGTACACAAGGCCAAGGATGTTGTCAAATGAATTCATGGTGAGATGGCAGTAGGCTTGGAATTTAGGTGGAAATTTCCGCATTTCCCCATATAAAATATTAAAATGGCCATGTGTTTTCCTGAGCTTCACAAGGGGGTGAATCCACATCCTTTTCTCCAGTGGTGGCTCTTCTTCAATCATATGTCGCCTAACCCCAAATCTCCTAGATATCAACCAGAGCAAATACATGGTTGCTTCATTGGAGAGAGACATTTTGGAGTGTGTCTAATGTGAGAATGAGCTTTGAAGCCATGTTTTTAAGGGTATTTAAGCAAACTAAACAAATTGGGTAGTTAATTGACCAATTTAACACACCAGGAGCACATTATCAAGGTCTAACAAGGTTTTTTGTGTGAAAATACGTATCTTAAAAAACGGACGGCACACGGACTGCACACGTACGTATTTAATGACAATACGGACATTCCACACGTGCACATGGCTCGCATACGCCATCACACGGATGCCATACGTACCGGAGAATTGCCCCAAAAATACGGAACACGGACCCAAAAAACGGACCGTGTCATACGGACGTTTTTTTTGCGGAAGTGTGTTTTAGGCCTAATCGATATAATTGTGCCAATATGTCCATGCCTTTCCTTTATAATGCTAAAGCCTGCTGATAGATTCTCTTTTAAGCTTTCTATTAGAGAAATGATTTTAGCATCTAACAAATTTTCAACAATTACAAGTTATTCATTGTCTACAGGAAAGTTAATATATACATTAAGTAATATGATCGGCAGTGATTGAAAATTCACCGGGAACATACAGTGCCTTGCGAAGTATTAGTCCCCCTTGAGTTTTTCAACCTTTTTCCCACATTTCAGGCTTCAAACATAAAGATAAAAATTTTAATGTTATGGTGAAGAATCAACAACAAGTGGGACACAATGGTGAAGTTGAACGAAATTTATTGCTTATTTTTAAACGTTTAAAAAAAATAAATACCAGAAAAGTGGGGCATGCAATATTATTCGGGCCCTTTAAGTTAATACTTTGTAGCGCCACCTTTTGCTGTGATTACAGCTGCAAGTCTCTTGGGGTATGTATCTATCAGTTTTGCACATCGAGAGACTGAAATTCTTGCCCATTCTTCCTTTGCAAACAGCTGGAGCTGAGTGAGGTTGGATGGAGAGTGTTTGTGAACAGCGGTTTTCAGCTCTTTCCACAGATTCTCGATTGGATTCAGGTCTGGACTGTGACTTGGCCATTCTAACACCTGGAAACGTTTATTTGTGAACCATTCCATTGTAGATTTTGCTTTATGTTTGGGATCATTGTCTTCTTGGAAGACAAATCTCCATCCCAGTCTCAGGTCTTTTGCAGACTCCAACAGGTTTTCTTCAAGAATGGCCCTGTATTTGGCTCCATCCATCTTCCCATCAATTTTAACCATCTTCCCTGTACCAGCGGGGATGTAAAGCAGGCCCAAACCATCATGCTGCCACCACCATGTGTGATACCAATGTGATATGACTGAAAGAATGTGTGATTAGATAGGAATCAAATCATAATCATAAGATAGGAGTGATCCCAGATATTATTTGATCCATCAATAATTCAGTATCAAAGATGATGTCCTTTGGAGGGCCAAAATGATGACCAAGGAATACATGTCTTGAAGCAGTTGAAGATAAAGGAAGTAACATTTACAGTTCCACTTACAGGAAACTTGTGGTTAGCTTAAAGACAGTTTTAAGGATGAAATTTACGGCTCATTGCAATATTTCTCTAACACTGGTCAAACTGTGGTCAGCCAGTTGTCAACTGGCAGGATGTGCAAGAAATGTGCAGTAAGCTGCCGTTACCTACAACATTTTGTGGTCAAGTTACATGAACATGACTCAGCTGTCATATGCTGGTGACCATGTAAACCCAACCTACAATATTTTCCTATAAAAAATACACCGAACTCGCTTAATGTTAGGGAAATACCTTCCAGGACATTGAAGTGTACGTACGCACTGTTCCTGTGATGCCATGCCATGTTGATTCCTTATCTTAACTCGAGTTCCCTCCGATGTGAAAGGATTGCTACAACATAACGGTAATGTTGATGCATATTTCTGTTATTGTATAAGTTTCTATGACTATAAGATTCTAAATGCCTATGTACCATTGATTATATTCATGTGCTATTAAAATAAATAGTATCTTGCTATAAAGAATATTAGTATTCGTGCCTGATTAGGATATCAGTGAGCGCTTCGTAAGTACGGGCTTTCAGCCCCCTTTTTAGTAGAATTTAGCAAGACATAAATTGGCGTAGTCGGCAGGATTACTTCTATTAGAGGTAATTAACGAATTTTTGTAATTTAGAAGTTAAAAACATATATTTGGCAAATTTCCAGATATTTTTCAATCTTTTTGCATAGTGTCAAAATGTTCAGAAAACGTAAGGATAATGTTAAGGAGGTTGTTGTGGAGATCCCCGGCTGGACTGAGGCTCCCTACAATCTTATAGCACATGAATTGGTCAATTGTGGATTGGCAGAACAATGGCAGAATAAGCTCAAGGGTAGTGAGATTACTGATGTTGTTAATGTACTCAGTGGTGTCCCTGTGAAAGCAGGTGATGTAGTGTCTTTAGGACGGCGCATCTGGATTTTGGCAAGTGCATATCGCGAGATGCATGAGCGTAATCTAAAGATGCAGAAGAAATGTTCCCAAATGGAACAAAAGATGATAGCATTAGGTGGCCAGAAAACAGTTCTGGAATGTAATACCAGACTGTTGAAGGATAAATTGGAACATTATCAGAATGTGGCAGAAAAAGCTGCCGTAAAAATCGCTCAAAATAAGTACAAGAAAAGAAGAGGAAAAGTAAATAAAACCAAAGTACATAAAAGTATCGCCTCAGCTTCTGTAAACTGGGATCCCGATACTTGGGATGGGGATGTGTGGGATTCATCTTCATCATCTGATGAGGAGGATTACCATAAAGGGAAGATTCAGGCTAATCCCGTGAGGAGGCGCTTAGAGAGGACAGAGAATGAGATCATCCGGGAACATGTCCAGGATGGTCAGGGAAATCTGCAATATGACGAAGATGGTAATGCCATCACAAATGAGAGAACGATTCCTCATGTAAAAAATCGAGTAACCATTGAAGATTACTCTCAGGGAGAAGTTGATAGCATTTTAACACAGTTTAGACAAAAACCAGGAGAAGGAGAAATTCCCTGGTTGGTCAGGGTGCACGATCTCGGAGGAGGTGGAGTGCACTTTGACGCCGGAGACGTGGCAAAATTTGTCACCATGTCTCGGGACCCAGTAATTCAGAGATCAATAAAAAATTATTTTGTTGATCATAATGAGCATGGTACTCAAAACTTAATCATGATCTTAGCCCATGCTTTTCTGGACAAATACCCATCAGAAGCAGACTTTCCTATCAATGATAAACCTTGGTATACCTTAAAAGATGGTATGGAAAGGCTGAAGGAAGAGGCAATGAGAAATGCTCTTCCTCTTTTGGGAATGGATGATGATTATCTCCAGTACCCATTGACAGCCAGCATAAGAAATAGGCTGGTTAAACATGCTCCTCCAGCATATAAAACAGTCATTTTAACCTTAACTGTAGCGCTGACTGGAGAATCAATCGGTGTAGTTCTAGGGAGGATGAGGGAGTTACAGGATATGGGACAGTGGGATAAATCGTCCCCTGGAGGCCATGTTGGTAACAGTAGGCCAAACAATCCTGATTGGAAAAAGAAATCAGTAGGGGAGGCCCCACGGGTGTCTCGCAAAGACATGTTCCAGGCTTTGCTTAAAGCCGGGATCAATAAGGAAAGGATTGATGGAAAGGAGACAGGAGAATTATGGAAGTTGTACAAACAGAAAGTTCTATCCACAAAGAAAGTGACCACTACAAATGTGGAAGGGGGCTCAAAAACCCCCAAGGTAAAGAAATCAGAGGGAAAAGGGGAAAACCCCCCAAAGAAAGTGTCTTGGGAAGATTTTCAGTCAGTTTATCCATGGGAAGAACTGGCTGCAGCCGTGGCCACAAAGGTCACGGAAGGAAGGGCTAATACACAGACTGAAGTCTGTGTAAATGAAAGTTCAGAAGGAAGTGATTTACTATAGGTAGCCAGCCAAGCCCCCCTATTGATAAAAAGGGACGAACGTCCCTACGTCAATCTTGGCATACATTGGAAAGGGGGAAATGTTCAAAGAGTCCCAGCTTTGATTGACACGGGGGCGGAGGCTACTTTAATTCATGGAAACCCAGAAAAAATAAAAGGACCTAGAGTAAAAATTGCTGGACTAGGTGGTCAAGTGATCACCGGGGTTCAGACACAGGTAGCTTTGAAGATAGGTAATTTACCTATCAAGAAGTATACGGTGCTGGTAGTTCCTATACCAGAATATATTTTGGGAATTGATGTCCTAAAAGGGATGACGCTTAATCTAACAGAAGGAAAATTCTCCTTTGGGATTAAGTCTTGTCATAAGGAAATGCGACCAGTGGTGGTGGGCAAAATCAAAATGCCCCCTGTACATGTGCCTCCAGCTACAAAAATGGTAGCTATGAAACAATATCGAATACCAGGAGGTCACAGAGAGATAGGAGAAACCATTAAAGAATTGGTAGAAACTGGGGTAATGCGCCCTACTACTACCGCATGGAATAATCCTGTCTGGCCAGTTAAAAAGAGGGATGGCTCCTGGCGCATGACAGTTGATTATAGGGAGTTAAACAAGAATACTCCTCCCTTGACAGCTGCAGTTCCGGATACAATAACGATTGTGGAAAATATTCAGACTCACTCCGGAACTTGGTATGCAGTAATTGATTTGGCAAATGCTTTCTTTACTATACCTATAGAAGAGAAGGCTCAAGATCAATTTGCATTCACTTGGTTAGGAAGACAATATACCTTTACCAGGTTACCCCAAGGATGGCTACATAGCCCCACAATCTGTCACCGGACGGTGGCAGAGCATTTGGATGGATTTGATCTACCATCAGAAATGCAGATCTCACATTATATCGATGATATAATGATACAAGGACAAGATGAGCAAAGTGTGAAAGATCAATTGACAAAACTGATTGCTCATATGAGAAGTAAAGGATGGGAAATCAATGATGCCAAGGTTCAAGGACCGTCTCAGGTGGTAAAATTTCTTGGGATTCAGTGGAACAAGGGGCACAGAGAGATCTTGCCCAATGCCAGACAGAAAATTATTAATTTCCCGGTCCCTAAATCCAAACAAGAGACTCAGTCTTATATTGGATTGTTTGGTTTTTGGAGACAACATATCCCTCATTTGGGACAAATGTTGGCTCCTTTGTACAAAGTAACGAGGAAAAAATATGAGTTCCACTGGGGAGAGGAACAGCAAAATGCGTTTGAGATGGTCAAGGAAGCGATACAACAAGCCGTGGATCTATGGCCAATGTTGTCAGGACCCGTGGAGCTGCATGTGTCAGTTCAACATATGTATGCCAATTGGTCACTTTGGCAAAAACAAGGGGGAAAAAGAGTTCCTCTTGGATTTTGGAATAGAAAATTACCAGATGCTGGAGAAAAATACACTCCTTTTGAACAGCAATTGTTAGCTTGTTATTGGGCTCTGGTAGAGACCGAACAATTAACCATTGAACATGAAGTATTGCTGAGACCAGCAATACCCATAATGCAGTGGGTGTTGTCCAATCCTAAAACCAATAGGGTGGGGCATGCCCAGGAGCAAAGTATCATTAAATGGAAATGGTACATTTCGGAAAGGGCCAAGAAGGGAGAAGGCGGGATCGCCACTCTACATGAGAAAGTGGCAGAGGTAGCTGAGGAAACATCTTTTCCCAGCAAAGCTGCCATGCTAGAGGAGTCCCCGGTGAAGTGGGGGAAAGCATATGAAGATTTAACTGAACCACAACAAACACATGCATGGTTCACAGACGGATCAGCCCGTTATGTGAGTGGGAAAAGGTTGTGGAAAAGTGTTGCATATAATCCCAGATTGGAAAAATTTCTGTCAGTAGAAGGGGAAGGCAAAAGTAGCCAATATGCAGAACTCTATGCCATATTCTTGGCATTATCTTTTGAACAAGGAAAAGAGTGTCATCTTTTTACTGATTCCTGGTCAGTAGCAAATGGATTAGCCACATGGATGATGGGATGGAAAAAACACAATTGGTTAATTCATGGAAAAGAGATTTGGGGCAAGGAAGTGTGGCAAGAGATTGAAGAGATTATTCAATTTACCAAGACCACTGTATTTCATGTCGATGCTCATGTCCCTACTAACTCACTTGAACGTTTGTTTAATTCAGAAGCAGATAAAGCAGCAGCCATCAGACAAGTCAGTCCAACAGTTGACAAGGCAAGGTACAGCTGTTTGGGCACACCAGAAAGAGCGACACCTTATTCAGCAGGTTTAGACCTCAGTACATTGGAAACTGTCGTGGTACCCCCAGGTAAGGTAAAACCAATTTCAACAGGATTGGGTTGCCATATACCAAAGGATCATTATGGTCAAATAGCCACTAGTTCTAGTTTAGTGTTAAAAGGAGCCATAGTGGTGGGAGGGGTAATAGAGGAAGATTATCAGGGAGAAATCAAGGTACTGATGCTAAATTTTGGAAATGAACCTTTGATATTGATGAAACACCAGAGGGTGGCTCAGATGTTGATTATCCCAATAAACTTGCCTGAAATAAGAGAAGGAACTGCCCCAGCAGAATTAACAATACGGGGTACTAAAGGTTTTGGATCCTCTAATATTACAAATGTAGGAGCAAAAATATGGATTCAAAACCTCCAAGGACCGCCCTCAGAGACAGAGGTAATAGCGGTCGTTAAAGATCGTACTCTCCTGATAATGAGACCAGGAGTGGGGAAGTGGGAATATGTCCCACAAGAAAAATGTTATTTACGAGAATAATAGTGTATCTTTATTTGCAGAAGGTGTTGTAAATAAGCGGAATCCATGGTATCGGTTACTGGGAAGAGCTCGATAGTGATGAGATGGAGAAATTCCTGTGTTTGATGTTTGCCTCTCTGGTCGTTGGATGGACAAGTCTACATCAGGAGGAACCTATGGCGAATGAATTTCTGATGCACCATCACATTTTCAACACACAGATTGCTGGATCTGTACACATTCTCCGGTTACAGCCACCAGTATCCCTTATCTGGATGTCCCGGTATCGATGGAGGAAATCTTAAAGTAGAAAAGTTGTTCTGATCATCTTGCTTATAAAGACACTCAAAGTGTTCGTCTATAGAATACTACAGTACCCATTTCCATAGTGGGATGGATCAATCTTCCATGGTGGCAAGGAAATTTGAATGCAACAGTCACCAATTTGCAATATCTGGCTTTTAAGGGAGGAATTTGGGTACTAAGATATAAGACTGGACTGACTAACCTGGGATTCATCTCTATGGACTGTAGATGCTTTTAAACCCAGCTTAGTGGAAAGGACAATTCATGATATGTTATGGCCTTATGCCAATATGTTCATAAATGGGACTAGTGAAACTTCTAGTAACATATCGGGAAATGTAATGTGTAATGATTCCTTTGAATATCGAGCAAATGCCAAAACACATGATGTTCAAGGGAGCTTTTCAGATAATATTGCTTTTAGTTTTAATATACTGTACAAAAGTAGTGAAAGTGATTATATTTGTGATTCAACGTTTATCCAAACAAACCAAGAAATCAAAATCTGTGGCAAAGTCAATGTTAGTGTCCTATTAAAAGCGATATTTCTTGGTCATGGTATGGTATATTCCGAGTGATCTTCTTCTAGTGGAATACTGATGATGGAAAATAATCCCTGGGATCAAGGACCGATTGTGATACCAATGTGATATGACTGAAAGAATGTGTGATTAGATAGGAATCAAATCATAATCATAAGATAGGAGTGATCCCAGATATTATTTGATCCATCAATAATTCAGTATCAAAGATGATGTCCTTTGGAGGGCCAAAATGATGACCAAGGAATACATGTCTTGAAGCAGTTGAAGATAAAGGAAGTAACATTTACAGTTCCACTTACAGGAAACTTGTGGTTAGCTTAAAGACAGTTTTAAGGATGAAATTTACGGCTCATTGCAATATTTCACTAACACTGGTCAAACTGTGGTCAGCCAGTTGTCAACTGGCAGGATGTGCAAGAAATGTGCAGGAAGCTGCCGTTACCTACAACATTTTGTGGTCAAGTTACATGAACATGACTCAGCTGTCATATGCTAGTGACCATGTAAACCCAACCTACAATATTTTCCTATAAAAAATACACCGAACTCGCTTAATGTTAGGGAAATACCTTCCAGGACATTGAAGTGTACGTACGCACTGTTCCTGTGATGCCATGCCATGTTGATTCCTTATCTTAACTCGAGTTCCCTCCGATGTGAAAGGATTGCTACAACATAACGGTAATGTTGATGCATATTTCTGTTATTGTATAAGTTTCTATGACTATAAGATTCTAAATGCCTATGTACCATTGATTATATTCATGTGCTATTAAAATAAATAGTATCTTGCTATAAAGAATATTAGTATTCGTGCCTGATTAGGATATCAGTGAGCGCTTCGTAAGTACGGGCTTTCAGCCCCCTTTTTAGTAGAATTTAGCAAGACACCATGTTTGGCAGTGGGGATGGAGTGTTCAGGGTGATGAGCTGTGTTGCTTTTACGCCAAACATATCGTTTGGCATTGTGCCCAAATAGTTCAGTTTTGGTTTCATCTGACCAGAGCACCTTCTTCCACTTGTTTAGTGTGTGTCTTAGGTGGCTTGTGGCAAACTTTAAACAACACTTTTTATGGCTATCGTTGAAAAATGGCTTTCTCCTTGCCACTTTTCAGCTGTAGATCTCTACAGTTCATCCAGAGTGATTGTGGGCCTCTTGGCTTGCCGGCCGGATCTTGGTAGATTTGCAGTGGTATGATACTCCTTCCATTTCAATATGATCGCTTGCACAGTGCTCCTTGGGATGTTTAAAGTTTTGGAAATCTTTTTGTAACCAAATCCAGCTTTAAACTTCTCCACAATAGTATCACAGACCTGCCTGTTGTGTTCCTTGGTCTTTATGATGCTATCTGCGCTTTATTCAGAACCCTGAGACTATCACAGAGCAGGTGCATTTATACGGAGACTTGATTACACACAGGGGATTATATTTATCATCATCAGTCATTTAGGACAACATTGGATCATTCAGAGATCCTCAATGAACTTCTGCAGTGAGTTTGCTGCACTGAAAGGAAAGGGGATGAATAATATTGCACGCCCCAATTTTCAGGGTTTTTTTTGTTTTTTTTTAAGTTTAAAATAAAGCAATACATTTCGTTCAACTTCACAATTGTGTCCCTTGTTCTTGATTCTTCACCATAACAATAACATTTGTATCTTTATGTTTGAAGCCTGAAATGTGGGAAAAGGTTGAATAATTCAAGGGAGCTGAATACTATCGCAAGGCACTATAAATACTAGTTGGTGAGTTTCAGGGTAAGCGTGTACACAATTGTTCACATCATTAGATTTTTTTAAATATAAAGGATGCAAAATTATTTTTCAGATAATCGTGCTGATTTAAATACTGGATTATTCAGTTTTTGGGGGTAAATTGTTTTGTTTGTGCCTGACTTCAAGTTTCCTTGACTGCCTTCCTAGATACCACTATGAAAACATATATATACAATTCTAAGGAAAAATCAGACTTAAGATATTGCAGTTTATAGTGATGTAAATTAGTGTTTGAATTGGCTAATAAAAAAAACCCTCAAATGTAAATGTTCGAACATGTCTCATGTTTTAAACAAACCCACAAGACATTCCTAACCAGAGCAGATGTATCCAGAATGTCTTGATGTTACTTTTTACCCCTAAGGCAATCTCTTGTAAGAGCAGGTAGAACCTAAAGGTGTGGCATTTTCCTTCAGAATGTACATTCCATTTTAAGGTGGATTGACAACATCAGACAAAAAAGGGTCCAGAGATGAGTACAGATAACAGAAATTAATGAAGCTATTTTATTATCCTAAAGTTGTAAAGTGGTAAAACTATGCTGAGCTTTCTTTCCAGTTACATAAAGGACACTGATCCTATTATTTTTTTTTTACATTATTATGTACAGTATGTGAAAATAGTTATTTAATCATATCTGTACGATATAATATTACAATGCAGAGGAAAAAAATACTGATCTAGTTTTCATATAGTTTTTTAATATTAGACTTAATATTTTATGAAACAGTTAGAGATGAGCGAGTACTGTAATATTCGTATTCGCTATACTCGTAACGAGAACTTTGTAATACTCGTGTATTCCTTCCAAATAGCGAGTACAATGCAAGTCAATGGGAAATGCGAGTAATTTTCTTCTGGACGCAACAAAGAGGTCTGGGGGCCTGAGGAAAAGGCTGAAATGGATGGGAAAGTGATGAAACTGAATGGGGAGAGCCTGGAGAATATGCCTGCATGCATTTCTGACTCACATATGGTTTCTGGGAATAAGGATGTCATAATGTTACGCCACTTATTCTTTCTCTCTTTCTCCAAGTGCTTCATACTCACCGATCGCCGGTGCGGCGGTCACACCGCTCCCATGGCCTCTCATATTTCTTCTTCCCTATCTACTCATTAGGCTCATACTCTGGGGAGATGGGCTTCTACATCCCGCTGGGACACAAATACTTCCCTACTAAGTCCCGGTTCAGCGATGAACCCCCACCCCTTGCTTAGGTCAAACTTGGTCACAGTACCTTTATGAAGCTCCCTCCAGGTCGATTGACGGGCCTGTTGGAGGCGCTCTTTGTCTGTCAGGTTCCTACTTTTCACCTTCGCCAGCCGAGTCCGTCGCTGACTTTCCTCAGCAGCTAGCTGAACGAGGGTGGCCTGACGGTCCTCCTCCTCGTTGATGTCCACAGTCATGGCATCCCCCTGCTGCAGTGGCAAATGGGTTTCAATAGGGTTTTTTCCCACACCAGTCCCGGGTGGGTGCCCTCCGGTTGTCCGGTGTGAGCCTCAGCTCCTGGTTTTCCATTATCTCCCCATTCGGAGGCAACAGGTTCCTCTGCTATCAGAACAAGGAAAACGTTGCAGGCGGCCTGGTCAACAGCAGCCCGTTCTGTGGCTACCTGTAAGCGTCAGCTGGATCTTGGTTAGGGTTAGCGGTCTGGTCTTCCCCACTCTGGTCATCACTGGCCTGGACGGTGGCTGCTGGGTTGGAAGCAGCGGGATCTTCGGCTACCGGGATATCGGCTACCGGGTCCTCAGCTGCCTGGTTGGCATCGGCCTGGACGTTGGCTGCCGGGTCGGAAGCAGCGGGGTCTTCAGCTATCGGAGCATCAGCGGCCGGGTCCTCAGCTGCCTGGTCGTCAGCTCGTATCACCGCCACCGAGCCCATCATGGAAGCTTCCCATTACTTGATGGCGTCCAGCTGCCCCGCAGCACCTCCGCCTCCAGGTCCTCTGGTGTCCACATGCATAGGTGCACCAGTGTGCCCCCTTGGCGGCCTGGGTCTATCATCCTGAATACTCTTCAGTACATGAAGTTAAGGTACAACCACTTCCTTTGAGCTCCAGGTCAGACTCCTTTTCTTGGTCATCTCCCTGGCTCTCTCCAGGTGAAGTCTCTCCTCTCCCCACTCCAGTTTTGTTTCTCCAGTTTCTCGACATCAGGGACGGGGCTCAACTTTTGCACCACTCCAGCTTGCCAAGTGCGGGAATTTTCCCACCAACTGTCGTCCGTAATGGCGGCTGGTTTCAGATTTTAAATAAAGTCTCACTTTCAAAAGGCGCACAGTACCCGATTGTTGCAGGCATGAAGATCCTGTTTGTGACGCCAAATGTAACACCCTGAGGTCGAGGGGTTAATCCGACTCGTTGCTGGGTCGGGGTTGCAGATCCCCTGTGTCGTCTCGTGGTGGTTTGGCCCAGTTTCATGACCCCGAGGTGTATAGGTGTGATGCCCTGGCAAAACCAGGTAGTCACAAATAAGCCCCCGCATAACACCTTCCCTCACTAGGAAACATACAGCCAACCTAGAAACCCTAGTCACCCCCCTTATAGAAAGATAGACACACCAGTGGGCGTGACCAGGTGGTTGGACACTCCCACCCAGAGACACCGAGTCCCAGGGCTACCGTGTTTCCCCTAAAGTAAGACAGTGTCTTACTTTCTTTTTACTCCCAAAAGTGCCACTATGTCTTACTTTCGGGGTATGTCTTATATTGGAAAAAATCCCACAGCAATCGCAGCAAGTCTCCATGCAATGTACCGTATGGGGACTTGCCGCGATTGCGCCTTAAGTGTACCGCAAGTTAAGGAAACTTAACCACCAGCGGCTACACATGAGGGCACTGAGGCTGTGTGATTTTGTATGTTGTCCATGGTCCTGATGGACCACGGACAACATTACTGCAACATTTCAACATTTCTCGGTAGCCGAGCGCTCAGCTGAGCGCCCGACCACCGGCATGTGTCAGCTCTCAGCTGAGCGCTAAGCCGCCGGCATGTCAGGGCGTTCAGCTGAGCGCCAGACCGCCGGCATGTGTCAGCTCTCAGCTGAACGATAAGCCGCCGGCATGTCAGGGCGCTCAGCTGAGCGCCAGACCACCGGCATGTGTCAGCTCTCAGCTGAGCGCTTTGCCGGCAGCATGTCAGGGCTCTCAGCTGAGAGCTGTCACATGCCGGCGGCATGTCAGGGCGTTCAGCTGAGCGCTCGGCTGCCGGCATGTTAGGGCGCTCAGCTGAGCGCTTTGCCGCCGGCATGTCAGGGCTCTCAGCTGAGAGCTGTCACATGCCGGCGGCCTCAGTGTGCTCAGCTGAGCGCTCGGCCGCCGGCATGTTAGGGCGCTCAGCTGAGCGCTTTGCCGGCGGCATGTCAGGGCGCTCAGCTGAGCGCTTTGCCGCCGGCATGTCAGGGCTCTCAGCTGAGAGCTGTCACATGCCGGCGGCATGTCAGGGTGCTCAGCTGAGCGCTCGGCCGCCGGCAATGTTAGGGCGCTCAGCTGAGCGCTTTGCCGGCGGCATGTCAGGGCGCTCAGCTGAGCGCTTTGCCGCCGGCATGTCAGGGCTCTCAGCTGAGAGCTGTCACATGCCGGCGGCATGTCAGGGTGCTCAGCTGAGCGCTCGGCCGCCGGCATGTTAGGGCGCTCAGCTGAGCGCTTTGCCGGCGGCATGTCAGGGCGCTCAGCTGAGCGCTTTGCCGCCGGCATGTCAGGGCTCTCAGCTGAGAGCTGTCACATGCCGGCGGCATGTCAGGGTGCTCAGCTGAGCGCTCGGCCGCTGTAACTGTACTGTAAAGAGGAAAATAAATAAATAAATAAATTTTTACTACGTCTTACTTTCGGGGTACGTCTTACCATTAGCCGACCCCCCCCCAAAACCCCCACTACGTCTTACTATCGGGGGTGTCTTACTATCGGGGAAACACGGTACTATCCCTACCCACGGAGGGGTTAACTAGCTGCACAACATCTCCCCCGAGTGCCCTACAACAGCAGCGGTGGTGTCCCTCTTCACCACATACTATGGGTGGCGTCACGAACTTACTACGGCCTTAACCCGTACATTTACGCCCCCCCCTTTTTATTTGCCGTGTCCTCCAGACCCCCGGGTCCGGAGACCCTCGAGCCACCACCCCGGAAGGCCCGGACCCGAGCAGCACTGGCTGCTGGCAAGGGGGCGGCACACCCCGAAACTTGGCGTCACGAACATGATACTTACCTTGTGGAAGTGCGCCTTATATTGGACAGTCAGCGTTGAACCGTTGCAAAATTTTCAGAAGTCGCCATTTTGGGCACAAAAACTACAGCCCAGCATTTTCTTCCCCGAGAAAAGGGCGCGAAAGCCGAAGCCCCGCTCCCTGGGAACGCGGCCGGAAAGCGAACCCGGGAGTCGAAGAAACGGAACTAACAGACCGCAGAAAGAAGTGCCGGCAAAAGACCAAGGGGGGGGGGGGGCGCGTGAAGATTCTGCGACATGTGACTAAGCAGATAAAGGGCAGGGACTCCAGGACCCTGCCACCCTTCTTGTTCCTGGATACCACCAAGCCCGTAGTGAAGAAGCCCGTGCCCGGAACAGCTGACTGGGTGGAAGCCCAGACGGAGCGTATGTGCCGCCGGATCAAGGCACAAGCGAGCTTTCTGCTCAAAAGATAGACGGCCGAGATGGCGGAGTTGGCCACAGCCATTTGGGCCCGTGAAGTGGAAGCAGCCTCGGAGGAGCGGGTAAGCGACCCATGCCCCTATGTCCCCCAGGGACCAGCCGACAGGGGCCCGGTCTGCCCCTGCCCGCCACGCTGCCTTCCTCGCCGCTCGTACCTGTTGCTGACACCCCGCTTGGTCCGCTACCACCCGCACCGGCAGCGGTGCCCATTCCGTCGGCCTGTGAGGACCCGCCAGCGGAAGCCGCCAGCAGCAAGCGCAGCACCGCCTCAGCATCCATACCGGCTCCATGCCAGACCAACGCCCGGAAGGTGCCCTGTCTGGTCCTGAACCCGACGTCGACCCCGGACCCGGAGGACGCAGCGCCTGAGATGACAACGGCCCCGGCAGTCCGCCCGGCCACAGCGGAGGCGGTCCCCGACTGGAAGCCAGCACCGCAAGCAACGCTGGCCGCTCCCAGACTCCCGACCTCAGCTGAGGCACAGCAGGGAAGCAAAGCGGGCCACGTCACAGCGGGGTCCCCCATTGCCGAAGGTGCCGGTCGTAGGGCACGGAGGGACTCCGGCTGGGCCCGGCCCCCGCGCAGGTTGAACCGGAGCAGGCAGCAGATGCTTCGTACTGGGAGCAGCAGCGGCACCAGCTGGGTAAAGAGATTGCCGCCCGGGAGAAACGGAAGGCGGAGGTTCTGTCCCAGACCTACACAGAGAAGGACAACGTGAGAAACGCCACTTTTCGGGTGAGGGGCCCGACGTATGACGGCCAGGTCCGGTACTTTAACCACCAAAAGGGGTGGGGCTTCATACACAAGCCGGGCCTGGAGGCCGAAATATTTGTGTCCCGGAGGGACGTGGCCCCTCATCTGTTGGCCACCCTGACCGGGACCTGGAACCCGGAGAGCTTGTGACATACACCTGGCACTGCGGAGAGAGGGGGTAGTTTGCCCTCGATGTCAGGAGGAAGGTGAGAATGGGCGCCCAGCTGCTTACCCACCCCTCTCCGCCACTCTCCAGTCCCGAAGATGATGATGTTTAGGTAACAGTTCCAGGCTACCTCCTCTGCAAAGTCCCCATTGGGACCATTTGTTGATCCTGTTACATTTCCCGTGTTTCAGTTAAAAAGACAATGGCTTTGAACTTGCAGGCCAGCCCATAAACGTTTGGGTTTTGTAAATAGCCCCCGACCAACCTTCACACCATGCCGCAGTCTCTGGAGAAGCTGATTGGAGGATGGGCCTGCGGTAGTCAGCCAAGGCCCTGTCCTCACCGAAACCGGTGACTACCCTCCGGGTCAGGGGTCCCCTGGACGTGGGGCCCTTGAAAAAGGACTGCCGGGTAAGGAACTTTTTACCCGGCCCGTTTGGGCAACACCCGGACCTACCCTGGACTTGGGCAAGGGGTGCTAACCTGTGTTTTAGAGGTGACATCAGGGCTAAGTTGTTTTGGGTGTGTGAGGTGAGAAGAACCCAGTCCGTCCCATCCCGGTTTTATATGTGCAACGTTAACGTAACATGCCGCCCGTAAGGGAAGAAACCAAAATATGCTTGATTGTAAATATGTTATTATAATTGTAAACTGTTTACCCTTTTATTTTTTCCAGTTCAATAAATGGTGGTGGTCGGACAGCCCGCGGACGGTCTGTATTAAACCAAGGGGGAATGTGACACCCTGGCAAAACCAGGTAGTCACAAATAGGCCCCTGCATAACACCTTCCCTCACTAGGAAACATACAGCCAACCTAGAAACCCTAGTTACCCCCTTAGGGAAAGATAGACACACCAGTGGGCGTGACCAGATGGTTGGTACACGCCCACCCAGGGGTCTAGACAGCTCAGGGCAGGAAAACAAGCAGTGAAGTTTGTAGTTCAGTTTGGAGAGGAGTGTTGGCTGTAGCTAAGTGTAGCCCCAGCAGGAAAGTTCAAGGGTGCCACTGGCTAGGAGGCAGACGGTGGTCTCTGTCAGCAGGAGACGGGAAGACGGCTCGGTAGAACCGAGGTGGACCGGGACAGGGTTGTAGCTCGTCACACGGGGGAACCGACCCGGAAACCGTAGCACAAAGGGGGGTACTCGGACCCTGAAGCCAGAATTGGAAACAAGCGGACTGGGTAATTCACTGATTGAGGCCAGAACTAGAGGCTCTGTCCCACCCAAAGTCCCTCATAGAAGATAACAGCCCACCGATAGGGATAAGAGGTCACCTCCAGGGCCCATAGATGCCACGGGCCAGCGTCTGCGGGCACGGCTCCTTAGGCCACATCCAGCCGGATGTTTCACGCTGGGAAGTTCACCTTACTCAAAACAGTGCAGAGAAAAAGATAGCGACCACCAGCCAGGTGGGGGACCCGAATGCAACCGGCTGCGGCACCGGCCACCAGCACCTTGGTTTATCAGAGACTTGTGTGGTTTATGAACTGTGAGTACACAAACACTCCCTGCGGTCGCTATACCCTGCACAGAGACACCGGGTCCCGGGGCTACCATCCCTACCCACGGAGGGGTTAACAACTAGCTGCACAACATCTCCCCTGAGTGCCCTACAACAGCAGCGGTGGTGTCCCACTTCACCACACACCGTGGGTGGCGTCACAAACTTACTACGGCCTAGCCCGTACATTTACGTCCCCTCCCCTTTTTATTCGGCGTGTCCGCGAGACCCCCGGATCCGGAGACCCTCGAGCCACCACCCCGGAAGGCCCGGACCCGAGCAGCACCGCGGCTGCCGGCACGGGGGCGGCACACAGGAGGGAGGGAAGGCGGTGGACGGGAGGAAGGATTGAGGATGGGGGTAGTGACGGTGAGGAAAGTCTTTTTAGATCGTGACCCCACCTGTGGTCCGCAGCCAGAGATGGGTCGCTACTGTAGGTGCTGCTGTCCGGGGTTGATGGTGAAGGTCTCAGCCGGGATGGTGTCGCTCCCCACAGGCGGAGCAGGGTTTCCCCGGGGAGGATGATGGAGGAAGGACGGGGGTGGTGGTAGTCCCTGTTGGTGCCACAGTGGTTGGCGATGGCACCGGCAAATGAGAGGCAGAGACAGGGGCTGCGGTTCCAGGTCTTTTACTCACTTGTAGTTCAGGCGCTGTCCCAGAGTACCAGTCTCCACCACGATGGGCTCCAGCCGATCCCGAATCCATGGAAGGTCAGGTCCGATGTGTCAGCCTATGGGCCCTTCCTCCTTTTATGCTCTAAGTAATGGATCCCCGTGGCGTGAAGCACTTGGGGATCCCGGTGTCAGTAAAGTGTCTCATCCTGTATGCTGATAGCACTGTTCTGCCGTGGGGCCGGTCAGCCCCAGATTCTATATGCTATTTGGCTCCAGGAGTAGTGGGACAAGTCCGGTGACTTTTCTAGCCTGTTCCCGCAACCCTTGCAGAGTTGGTAGACAACTTGAAGTATGCCTGACCTAGGTTTCTGTACCCCGACAGCACCAGTCCTGTGGAAGCAGCCGCCTGCTTCTCCCCAGCGACCGTGTTAAAGCGCCTTGGCCCACAGAGCTGCCTCGTGACACGTCCGCTCTGCTCAGCATCTCTAGCCGTTCTCCCTTTCTAAGTTGTGTTGTGTGTTGGAAGCTGTTGCCCCCAGCCACTGCCACCGGCTGGTTCACTACTCTCCCTAGGTCAACCTGCTTTTCCCACTGTGTGGTCCTCACTCCCCCTGGTGGTTGCTTCTCCCTGACCCTGAGTCTCGGTTCCAGTGGATCGGGAGCCCCTAGGTGCAGTGGTATCCTGTAAACCCAACCGCAGTAGTGATCCCCTTCTGTGACCCAACCCTGGCCCGCTCCCCATTGGGGAGGGCAACCCACTGTAACTGTATGTGTAATGGGGGCAGGGGGCGCCTCAGGGGGTGTAGTCGGGTCACCTCGCCTTGTGGGCCGCAGGCTGAACCCCGGCCCAGCCGTTACTTGCAAAGCAGGTGTGTTTTTGGGGCAGAGTGTGGATGCATGGGGCCCATTCATGACAGCGTTCTTTCTGTGCTCTCCAGCTCCTTCTTCACTTTCGGTAAAGAGACAATTGCAGGCAGCGGGTAAACCAAACACCGTTTTATTAAACAAAGCTTCCATCTTTCTGTTTGCAGCAGGCTTACTTTAGTACGTTACAAGTTACAAGTCCTTTTCTACGAAAACGGTTTCCTTTTTCTCTACGGGCACTTTCCTTTGCCTGCAGGGGCCAATTGTTATCCCCCTAGCAGTGGTACTCCTATCCCGATTTTAGTCCAGCCCTTTCCCAGGGATTTGTATTGAACTAGGGGACGGCTCCAGTACTCACTACCGGCTCCGGATTAGCTCCAACTTCTTCGCTCCACTGCCACAGCACCCACTCCTGCACTCTGCCCCGGCACTTCTCCTCAACTCCCTTTTCTCCTGCAGACTTCCCTACTCTCCCCTCCTAGGCTGCCCTGCCCCTTCCTTCCCTGTCACTGTTACCAGGGGAACCACTCACTACACTGGCACCTAGGGGGGGAGAACCGTACATAACACATAACATTGTACAATGTGCCACCATACTCCTGTGGCGTCTTCAGGGAGGGGGGAAACGTCTTGTCCACACTAGGGGTCCGTCCACCCCTTACATTCCTCCCCTCTTTAACCTTAGCCTCCCGGCAAGGTTCGCACCTGCAAGACAGATCAAGAAAAACAACACATACACAAGGCTGCAAAGCAATCTTCTCTTTTTATCTCATAAAACTTTAAAACCAGGCTATAGAACACTCCACACAACTACAGAATACAACTACAGAACATTCAAAACACATCAAAAAGGCACCGAGTTCAGTGCCGGAGTCCCTCCAAGGGAGCCCCCGGTCTTAGTAGTAACACTGCCCGGAGGCCATCCGCAGGCGCTCCCGGTCTTAGCCGACCTTCCGCCCGGAGGCTATCTCTCAGCGCTCCCGGTCTTTCGTGGGCAGAGAAACAGCAAACAACGAAATTCTTCTTAACAGTCACGGAGGGAGTCTCCGCACAGTCTGGCATTAAGCTCCCCCCGGGTTCAGTATTTTGAACATTACTGGAACTAAAACATCTTCCGGCTTGTAACAGTGCCGGAACTTCAGAACATCCAGATCCTTCACCTCTGGTACTGCACTCTCACGCAGGATGGTAGGCGCGCAGCCATTCAGCCCGCTGGGCCCTCACATACTCGGAGAGGGATTGGCCTGGTAAGCGGCGCAGCCTTTGAAACGGTTCATAATTTGGCTGCAGCTCTGTTTCTCCGGCCTCCGGTTTTGGCCCCTCAGCCCCCGGCGGGGGTGATGGGGTAGCTGGACGGGACGGCTGTGGGCTGCCAACAACGACCACCGGATGCGACACCATGCTCTGGCGAATCGCCAATATCGCCGGTGCTTCTTTCACCTGATCCCCTTCTGCCGACTCGGCTACCGGCCCAGCAACTGCTTCTGGTGATGCCGCCGGAGTGCTTCTTGGCCGACCAACTTCAGCGGTCACCGGTTTCTGCTGCATACGCCGCCTGTACTGGCAGTCTTCCCACTCTATCTCCTGCTGCCACTGCGCGGCCTCCTGGACAGTGGGCATCCGGGTCACTCCCACTGCAAACAGGCCCCGGCAACCCACTTCTCTTCTGAACTTTACCTTCTCACCCGGATACAGGGTATGGAGACGCTGCGGTAACCCCTCAGTGTCCAAATTGACTCGATTATAGAAGAAGTGGTCTCCGGTCTCATCATCTTCGATAAACCCATACCCCTCGGCCTGATTAAACGTAACCACTGTGCCGATGCTGCACTGCCGGTCAAATTCCTCACTGTGGGACCCGGCCATTATTTCCCTCGCCACTGTCTCGGCCAGGAGCCTTTCCTGCACCGGGTCTATTTCAGGCGGTGGGGACTGTCACCGGGTTAGGGGCGCCGGCTTCACCGGTTCCCAGATGAACCCCCACTCATCTTCCTCAAACGCTGGGGTCTTTTGCCAGCCTGGGGCCTGGGCTTCTGGTGGGGGCGGAGGCCCTACCTTGACCGACGCAGCCGCCTCCGGACTCTGGAAGGGTGCTCCGAGTGTCCCGCTTCCCAGCGTCAGTTGGGTCGTGTAGGTGGCTCGGACTTCTGTGGTCGTCTCCCCGGTAACTGCATCCCACGAGGTGACCCACGTGACCTTTGCTGGCCTCTCCGGTACTCCGGTCACGGCCAGCAACTGAATGGTAGGTTCCTCTGCCACTAAGCTTCCCCTCGGGCGTCCTCTTCCCCGACCTGCTGTCACCAGCACGCCTGTTTTGGCTCTTTTGTCTATCGATGCTTCCATTTTGCTCTGCACAGTCCACTGAGTCGACGTCTCTTGTTGTTCTAACGGTAATGGCGTCGGGGAAGGTGGAAGCGGTATTACTTTTCCCGCTCTTGCATGTACTCCACCCCTGGCCTCGCCCACCAAGTCGACCCAGCGTAGGCGACGCCTCCTCTTTCTCGGGACGCCGCCCATGTCTCCGGTCCTCTGCAGTATCTCGGGGCAAGCACCTCCCCTCTTTGGGCGGTGCACTCCGGGCTTCTTCCTTACAGACCAGCCCAGCGCTTTTCGTTTGGCGCCCACTTTTCGCGCCTTCACTGAATCCATGAGGACGGCCGCCATCTCGCCGCCATCTTGTGGCCTGTTCAGTACATCAGGCACCACTTGGTCTCTACTCGGGGTTTCTCTTCTGCAGGCTTGATCCTGCCGACTATGCCAAAATGTAACGGGGGCAGGGGGCGCCTCAGGGGGTGTAGTCGGGTCCCCTCGCCTTGTGGGCCGCGGGCTGAACCGGCCGTTACTTGCAAAGTAGGTATGTTGTTGGGGCAGAGTGTGGATGCATGGGGCCCATTCATGACAGCGTTCTTTCTGTGCTCTCCAGCTCCTTCTTCACTTTCAGGAAAGAGACAATTGCAGGCAGCGGGGGTAAACCAAACACCGTTTTATTAAACAAAGCTTCCATCTTTCTGTTTGCAGCAGGCTTACTTTAGTACGTTACAAGTTACAAGTCCTTTTCTACGAAAAACGGTTTCCTTTTTCTCTACGGGCACTTTCCTTTGCCTGCAGGGGCCAATTGTTATCCCCCTAGCAGTGGTACTCCTATCCCGATTTTAGTCCAGCCCTTTCCCAGGGATTTGTATTGAACTAGGGGACGGGGACCATGCTATGCACCCCAATTTGGGTTGTATTCCATCTGTCTAGATTTTGGCGGTTGGTGACTGTTCACATTGTCATCAGGCCTTGTCCACAGGCTATTTACTTCATGCAGCATTTGCTCGGACCTGTCCCGCCCACAGCCATGACTCAGTCATGGGTACGGGATTGAAATAGACCAGGTGAGTGCTGCTAAGAGCAGTTCTACTATTCATAGGTGAGGCCGTATGGCACATTTTATACAAATATTTTAGTGTAGGACTGCCTCAAATGAGATTTGCCGTGACGTGGCGAGGCAGCTCAAGAAATTGCAATTTTTTGCCAAAAATCTCAAAATTTTTATAATAAGTACAGTTTGGAATTTTAGTGCTGAAGTGCACATTTAGTGCTGGCTTTTTGTTTTTCTACCCTAAAGCAGATGCAGTACCCTGTGGCGCCTGAAGCCTCAGGAGTGCCACACTTATGAGCATGGGGGCTAGTCTCAAGGGCATTGTATCCCACGACTAGCCGCCCTCTTAGCATGTTAGCATGCCCACAGGGGAGTGCTAACATGCTACTCAATGCAGCATCACCAGCGGTGACGCACGTACATGTGTTCTCTGTGACCGCGCTTCTGAATGCTGGGCACTTCTAGTCGTGTGCAGTATGAAACCAGGTGTACGCGTCCCGGCTTCAGAGAGGTCTACTGCGCATGACTGGAAGTGGCGGGGATTCAGAACAGCATTCACAGTGAACACAGGTACGCGTGTCACTGCATTGCGTAGCATGTTAGCACCACCCTGTGGGTGTGCTAATATGCTAAGAGGACGGACTAGTCAGGGGATATAACACCCTTGGGACTGGTCCCTGCGCTCATTAGCATAAGATAAAGGATCTTTAAAAATACTTTTCTAAAGATCCCTTTATCTATGCTAGTGTATACAGGGACAGTTAGGCAGGGATTAGCAATATACACCTAGAACTGCTTGTGGTTCTGGGTGCATGTTGCATCTGACAGGTTCCCTTTTAACCACGACAAGGTGCATCTTTCTTTGTCAAACATATTCCTCCAAAGCTAAAAGCCTACAAATTTAAAGTGAGGTAGAATCCAGCACTAATTAAAAACAGTCTAATGGTATGCTTACAGTGGAGTGTAATACGGAAGAGTACAATGCGATAAAACATCGCAATGCACTGTGACCAATGTTTTTCATTGAAGCAGAGCAGATCTGCGATTTTTTTCCTAAAGTCGATATGGCATAAGAAATAAAATCTCGGCATGCTACGATTGGCAGTGTATCTTGCACGGTGCGCACCCATTGAACTCAATGGGTGCGTGCAAAACATTGGACTGCACTCAGATGTCATCCGAGTACAGTCCAATATACGCCGCGACAGGCAATAGAGAAGATGGAGATATTAATTTCCGCACCTGCGCTTCGATTGTGGCATGCAAGAAAACCGGAGCACAGTAAATGACACTTGCCTCACGCTCACAGCAGAGTTTGAGCCAATTGTCATTAACATATCACACCCGATGCTACAACCCTTGGCAAAAATTATGGAATCACCTGGCTCTGAGGATGTTCATTCAGTTGTTTAGTCTTGTTTAATAAAAAAAAAAAGCAGATCACAGACATGGCACAAAACTAAAGTCATTTCAAATGTCAATTTTTTTACTTTAAGGAACACTAAAAATACTCATGAAAACATAATGTGCTAGCCAGTAATGGTTACTATTCAAAACCAAACAGGGGGGGAAAAATTATGGAGTCACTCAATTCTGAGGTAAAAATAATGGAATCACCCTGTAAATTTTAATTCCCAAAACTAACAACTGCATCAAATAAGATCTGCTTGTTCGTCTGCATCCAAAAAGGAGTGATCACACCTTGGAGAGCTGTTGCACCAAGTGGACTGACTCATGACTCCAACACGAGAGATGTCAATTGAAACAAAGGAGAGGATTATCAAACTCTTAAGAGGGTAAATCATTACGCAATGTTGCAAAAGATGTTGGTTGTTCACAGTCAGCTGTGTCTAAAATCTGGACCAAATACAAACAACATGGGTAGTTTGATAAATGCATACATACTGGTAGACCAAGGAAGACATCAAAGGGTCAAGACAGGAAACTTAAAGCAATATGTCTCCTAAACAGGAAATGCACAACAAAACAAATGAGGAACAAATGGGAGGAAACTGGAGTCAATGTCTGTGACTGAACTGTAAGAAACCGCATATAGGAAATGGGATTTACATACAGAAAAGCTAAACAAAAGCCATCATTAACACCTAAACAGAAAAAACAAGGTTACATTGGGCTAAGGAAAAGCAATCGTGGACTGTAGATGACTGGATGAAAGTCATATTCAGTGATGAATCGCGAATCTGCATTGGGCAAGGCAATGATGCTAGAACTTTTGTTTGGTGTCGTTCCAATGAGATTTATAAAGATTACTGCCTGAAGAGAACATGTAAATTTCTACAGTCATTGATGATATGGGGCTGCATGTCAGGTAAAGGCACTGGGGAGATGGGTGTCATTACATCTTCAATAAATACCCAAGTTTACATTGAAATTTTGGACACTTTTCTTATCCCATCAATTGAAAGGATGTTTGGGGATGATGAAATCATTTCTCAAGATGATAATGCATCCTGTCATAGAGCAAAAACTGTGAAAACATTCCTTGAAAGAAGACACATAAGGTCAATGACATGGCCTGCAAATAGTCCGGATCTCAATCTAATTGAAAATCTTTGGTGGAAGTTGAAGAAAATGGTCCATGACAAGGTTCCAACCTGCAAAGCTGATCTGGCAACAGCAATCAGAGAAAGGTGGAGCCAGATTGATGAAGAGTACTGTTTGTCAATCATTAAGTCTATGGCTCAGAGACTGCAAGCTGTTATAAAAGCCAGAGGTGGCGCAACAAAATTCTAGTGATGTATTGGAGGGTTCTTTTGTTTTTTGTTTTTTTTCATGATTCCATAATTTTTTTCCTCATACTTGAGTGATTCCATCATTTTCCCCCCTGTTTGGTTTTAAAATGTAACTATTACTGGCTAGCACATTATGTTTTCATGATTTTTTTTTAGTGTTTCTTAAAGCGAGAAAGTTGCCATTTGAAATTACTTTAGTTTTGAGCCATGTCTGTGATCTGCTTTTTTTAAACAAAAGTAAACAACTGAATAAACATCCTCAGAGCCAGGTGATTCCATAATTTTTGCTAGAGGTTGTATATGCTAGTGTGATCCCAGCTTTAGGCTGATGGAGGAATGCTCTGTCAGAAATGGAGACAGTCACCACCTCCGATAGTATATTCCAAAATAAAAAAAACTGACCAGAACCTCTGAACAAAATAAAACAAGTGTGAACAGGCACAAGTTCCTATGACTGCATAGTATATAAACAGAACAATACAGAAGCACTATGTAAGCTTGTTTTAAAATGAAACCAGGAATTCAAAAACAAAGCCTAATTGAACAGCTTTTTATTTGAAAATGCTGAATGTAATTAAAACAAATTACATGTGCCTGACCTCAGTGTTTCCTCCTCTATGACTTGTGGTGCCCCTGAGGCCTCAGTCACCACAGGGTATTGCATCTCACTTATGGTGCAGTACTCATCCTGGGTAAGGAAGGGGTTAACTGCTGGTGTTTTCCACATTCACACACAACATACATTTAATTGCTTTCCCACTGGGATTGGCCTAGGGTAGACAGGGTGTGGCCATCACGGGGTATGGGACTTTCCGGTCACTAGGACAACCACCTGGGGAATGGCACCACTTGGGGGAAAGGAAGGAGCATCTTTTCACATAGTCAGTCAACCTCGGGCACAGCTCGGTGTAGGGAGACAAGTTGGGACCTCGGTCCAAAGCAACTATCTTTTAACTCTTGGGAGCTTAGCGGGGCCCGAGGCTTGGAGCAGGAAGCTCAGCCCGGGCTCTACATAGCGCGGAGGAATCTCTGGGTCTGCGGAGCATGTAGGAAGCACCCGAGGCCCATTTCATATACCAGACACAGGAGTGTAGGGACCCCATACCAGGAAGGACACACAGTGGGAACACCGGTGGTGACCTCCGAACTATCCGGGATCAGGCGGAGCCCATCATAGTGGAAACCGGCACTCCAAGGGTGACGACAGTTGCAGTGAGTAAAGAGAACTTTGAACTGCAGCCCCTATGTCGTCCCTGTCATTGCCGGCGCCAACATCCCACGCTCTGGCGCCATCAGCCACTACTACCACCACGATCATCTTCCCTGGGTCGTAGCTCTACTTGTGGAGAGCTGAAACACCCGAGCTGCGTTACCATCCGCCCCGGAGGAGAGCGACATCCCGCAGCAGTGGCTTCCCTAATAGCCGCATACCACAGGTGGCGTCACGAGACAACTACCCCACCATCTCCCCTTCCCTCACATCTCCCTTTCGTGGACACCTCGGGGCCATGAAGCCGGGCCAGGCCACCGTGACATACCCCAAAGACCCCTCCATCACCGGCCCGGTGACGAGTAAAGAAACCCCGGCCCCGTGGGGTGCTTCAACATATTGCCATTTGATGAGTTAGTATAGAAGATCTCAGAGAGTTACTTTAAAGTATACTGTATATAAGAAAGAACGGAACTCCAACTTATAGTTTTTGATCTAATACCTAAGTCTTCTTTAGTATTTTCTCCTTCCTATACTTGGCAATTATAACTACACCTCAAACTCCTGTAATACAGTAGTACTGTGTATAAAAGGAAGCATACAAACGTTAGTAATATCTTACTTTGGCAAATATTGATAGACACTCCCGTAAAGTTAACATTTGCAAAAAATTCTCATTTATGAATTTTTATCTTTCACTGCAGGGCATTTATATCATGAGTGTGTCGGAAACCTGCCACATGCTAATATCCACCTAATGTACCAAATAATTTATTATACCCCATAACTTGGCGATTTAGCAACTTCTAGGAAGTAAGAAGGTTTGGTATTAAAACCTGTTCTAACAAGTACAAGGGATAATACATACAAAATTAAACTAAAATACTAACCTTTCCTATTGTGTAAGATCTCTAGCTTTCTCTACTACACCAGCATTTCTATTGTGTGCTTAATTATTAGGCAACTGTCACGCTGGTGGGTGTGGACCCACTGCACCATGGGTTAGGCTTACCCTGGAGGGGCATAGCTAAGTGCCTTATGAGTATTCACCAGAGCCTCTGAAGGCAAAGTTGGGCTTGGCTGCTGGTAGACACCAGGTAGCACACCAGGACAGTCCCTGGACTGGAGCAGCTGACCCCAGAGGTCAGGTACACAGGTACAGACAAGGAGAATCGGGTGGGACGGTACTGAGACGCAGATAGCACTGGAGCAGGATCACATACTGGCTTCTGGTCGCAGCAAGTGACCGGGATTACGGCTGGTTCAGACATAATGCGTTCAGGTCCAGGTACAGGCAGGGTCGCAGGTCGGATTCAAGTTCTGGTACAAGTAGGTGTGGAGACACAGGGGTCAGTGGCTGCTCTCGTTCGCTGGCCCGGTCGCCTTTAGAAAGACAGCATGGCCCAAGGCTTATCCCAACGGAATGCCCGACCTCCTTAACCGTGGGCGGAACACTACTCAGACAACAAAGGGTGAGGGAATCACAATATTTAGATGTTCCACCCCCGTGGAAGCAGCCTAGCTGCTCGTATCCGGGTTCGCTGTGGCTCGAGGGTCTCCGGACCCGGGTGTCGTGAGGCCACTTAAATGTAAGGGGGGAATAGTATTTACAGGGGAGTTGGTATATAGTTCGTGACGTCACCCGTGGTGTACGGTAATTTGGGAAGTACCGCCGCTGCCGTTGGGAGTACCCGTGGTGATTAAGTAGGGCAGCAAGGTGTTGTAACCCTCCACGGGTAGGGGATTGCCCCGGGAGTCGGTGAGGGGTGCCGTGTGTTGCAGGGGTCACTCTCGTACTCACTCAGTTCATAAGCAGACACTGACAACCTGGTAAACCAAGTCTCTGGGTACCGCTGCCGCTGAGGGGAGCTCGTCCGGGTCCCGTCCTCAATGGTGCTGCCTGGTTATCCGTGACCTGTCTCCTGGCACTTAGTTTGACTTCGACTTAATGGCCCGGTAGCATGGAACTAGCCGGGCCCCGCTCCCTACTATGGCTAAGTATGGGAGCTTGCTCTCAGGGCTCACGCTTGGGATTTTCTTGACCGTTTTGGATTTGAAGGTCCTATCTCCCTCGTTGCGCTAATGACCCGAGCAGGTGGGAACAGATCATAAAGACTCCGTTCTCCTCAGATGAATGTAACGCCTGCCTGGATCAACAAACTCAGGTGGGATGTAATGGACAGACTAGAGGGAAGCCACTCACCAAGCAGGACCCCCAGAACCCTGAAACCCTTTAACCCCTATACAGGGATTTGGAATTACACAGGGCCCTGGAAATCACTACCTATGGAAGGCTACAGTCCGATAAGAGTAGTCGTCAGGCAGGGTCAAACCAGGAATAGCAGAACTGGGACAGGATCGGCAGACAAGGACGTAATCAGAAAACGTAGAAGAGGTCAAATCCAGATAGGGCAGCGAGGTACAAAAACAGCAGGCAGAAGGGTAGTCAGAAAACACGCAGAAGTCAGCACACAGGAATCACAAAACAAAATAGGGCGGATCAGGAGCCAGGAAATTAGAACTATCTCTGGCAGAGGTGAGCAGACAGGAGGGGAGCTAAGAAGGGTGTGGTGTCTTGCCATTGGCTATAGCTGAACGCTGGCAACTTCAGCTGGAAGACACAAGCCACCCACAGTCAGCCAGTGGTACTGCAGATCCCAAGATAACCCAGCCCAGTGGATGATCGGAGCCTGCGCCTACCGGTGCCGCTGGCATCGACTCCTCTTCCATCACCAGCACCATCCATGTCAGGAACACGGCATCGCCTGGTGATTGGAGCAGAAGTCGCTGGAGCGGACTCCGGTGGTGACGTAACAGTGAATTATCGGGTTGCCTGAAGCTACTCCCCGATCTAGGGTCCATGTACCCCGTCGTGCCTTCAGTCCCGGACCGGTGATGGTGCTAGGCTGCTGGCTGTCCTCCTCGACAGGTCCAGGCACCTTGCCACGATCCCCTGCCACCGGGGGTCCGACTCCTTTAGGCCCAGACCACCGTCTGCAACCTAGACAGTTTCTCCAAGAACCCCGCTCCCGACCTCCTCTCACTTTCACACTCTAACCACTCTCTCTGACTGACTGACTGACTACACTCCTCACCTCCCCTCCCTGACCCCCCAGGTGGGCGACTCTATTCCACTCAAGCCGTCCACTGGTGGGTGTGGTGCAGGGTGTATCTAGGATTTGATTTGCTGTTGGAGGCAACACCATTTAGTTAGGGACCCAGAACCAAGAGAGAGGTGGAATACTGCACGGAAGGGCAGCTTGTGTAGTACTCTGTGACGACCTGATAGTCCAAGGGCGTCACAAAGACTTTATTGGATCCCCAAACAATTAATGGCATATGGCACATAACCAGCAAAACCACAGAATGTAACCGGCAACAGTTTCTCACCCTTCCGCTGGCTCACCAGGGATTAGAATGTCCATGCCTCAGAGCTTCCAGAGCTCCTTACTCCAAACCAACAGGACCCCGCTTTCGGTGGGCACCCACCGAGAATGGAATAACGCCAGATTTAGGAAGCTAACTGAAGATCGCAAAGCCTGTAGTCAGGTGACTGGATTGTTCCAAGCTGGAATAAACCACAACGCATTTCGATATATGCGTTGTGGTTTATGTGAATTAATAAAAACCATTGAACTTATACATCCCCGTGGCCTCCATAGCGCTCCATCAGACTGTGTTTCTTTTATTCCTACTGTGTGACACCTAGGTAGAGATGAGTAAATCCCCATGGCTCGGTGCGCTCACGAGCCTTTATTGAACTGAACCCAAGCTGAACCTTAGCCTTTATCCGTGCCTTTATGCCTTTAAGTCGGATAACCTCCTGGTGACACCCGGTAGCGCTAGTGTTGCAGCAGTGTTGCGAGGAGGTCATCCGAGTTTATTAGATACTCCGATGACCTATTGACGTCACTGCACACACACTGCTGGATACTCAACAGCGATGCACTCACGAGCAATACTGTTGCTTCTGGGTTCACGATGGTAACGTCTAAATACCCAGTGGCTAGAAGGACCTTTGCTGACATCATGCCCATGTGACCAGAAGGGGAGGGGCTTTCGCCAACATAGCTGATATAAAGAAGCAACATTTTTTTTCTAAGTCCATGTGGGCATGGGGTTGATTATTTTAGAAGCAAGGATCTGGGGGTAAGACCCCCAGGTGGGTGGTGCAGGGGGGCAAAGCACCGCCTCGCATGATTATAATGGATGGGACAAAACATCACCACACACACCAACAAAGCCGGTCACGCCCAAGGTTCTTCTAGACATTGGGATTTACACATCTGTTGTGCAGCCCTCTCATCTCCTGTCATTATCCCTCCATCCCTGTATAACACCTCCTGTCACCATCCCTCCATCCCTGTAAAACACCTGCTGTCACTGTGTATCCCTCCATCCCTGTACAACACATTCTGTCATCGTGTATCACTCCATCGCTCCTCCTGTCACTGTCTATCCCTCCATCCCTATACAAGACCTTCTGTAACCGTGTATCCCTCCATCCCTGTACAACACCTTCTGTCATTGTATATCCCTCCGTTGCTCCTCCTATCACCATGTATCCCTCCATCCTTGCACAACACCTCCTTTCATCATATATCCCTCCATCCCTGTTCTACTCATGTCATCATGTAACCCTCCATCTCTGTACAACACCTCCTATCACCATGTATCCCTCCATCCCTATACAACACCTCCTGTCATCGTGTATCCCTCCATCCCTCTACAACACCTCCTGTCATTGTGTATCCCTCCGTCACTCCTCCTGTCACCGTATATCCCTCCATCCCTGTACAACACCTCCTTTCATTGTGTATCCCTCCATGCCTGTACAATACCTCCTGTCATCGTGTATCCCTCTGTTGCTCCTCCTGCCACTGTGTATCCCTCCATCCCTGTACAACACCTCCTGTCATCGTGTATCCCTCCATCCCTGTACAACATTTCCTGTCACCGTGTATCCCTCCATCCCTGTACAACACCTGCTGTCACAGTGTATCCCTCTATCCCTCTACAACACCATCTGTCATCGTGTATACCTCCGTCGCTCCTCCTGTCACCGTGTATCCCTCCATCCCTGTACAACACCTCCTTTCATCATGTATCCCTCCATCCCTGGACAACACCTCCTGTCATCGTGTATACCTCCGTCGCTCCTCCTGTCACCTTGTATGCCTCCATCCCTGTACAACACCTCCTTTCATCATGTATCCCTCCATCACTGGACAACACCTCCTGTCATTGTGTATCCCTCTGTCACTCCTCCTATTACCATGTATCCCTCCATCCCTTTACACCTCCTGTCACCGTCTATCCCTCCATCCCTGTACAACACCTCCTGTCATCGTATATCCCTCTGTTGCTCTTCCTGTCACCATGTATCCCTCTATCGCTGTACAACACCTCCTATCATCCTGTATACTTCCTTCACTGTACAGCTCCTCCTGTCACCCTGTATCCCTCCAAAACTGTACAGCACATACTGTCACCGTTTATCCCTCTGTCGATGCTCATCTCCTATCAGTATAGCCACAACCCATCTGCTACATCTGACAATCACAGCGAGCAGCCATAGAGAATGATTGCCCGCTGTGAGGTTCAGGCCATGACCAAAGTGAGGAGCATGATCAGCGGTGATGTCACTCAGGTGAGCAATACAGGATGTGAAGGAGAAGCTGTGAGAGCAGTATACAGCCACGCAGGAGCAGTGTAAAGCGGGCTTTACACGCTACGATATCGTTAATGGTTTATCGTCGGGGTCACGGTGTTTGTGACGCACATCTGGCGTCATTAACGATATCGTAGTGTGTAACCCTTATGAGCGACCTGAAACGATCGCAAAAGCGGCCCAAATCGTTTGCCGCGGAGAGGTCGTCCTGAAACAAAAAATCGTCTTCTGGTTATTAACGATGTTGTTCCTCGTTCCTGCGGCACCACACATCGCTGTGTGTGACACCGCAGGAGCGACAAACATCTCCTTACCTGCCTCCACCGGAAGGAAGGAGGTGGGCGGGATGTTACGTCCCGCTCATTTCCGCCCCTCCGCTTCTATTGGCCGCCTGCCGTGTGATGTCGCTGTGAGCCGCACAAACTGCCCCCCCTAAGGAGGCGGTTCACCGGCCAGAGCAACGTCGCAGGGCAGGTATGTGCGTGTGACGCTGTCGTAGTGATAATGTTTGCTACGGCAGCGATCACCACATATAGGACATACGACTGGGGCGAGTGCTATCGTGCTCGACATCGCTAGCCGATGCTAGCGATGTCGCAGCGTGTAAAACCCGCGTAACAGCCACCCCAGTGAATCAGTGAGTTTGACGCTCTTGCTCCTACCCCTCTGTGCTAGATTCCAAATATATTTTTCGAAACACGTTGAACCGAATGCCAACTTTTAAGTGTAATGCTCCTGTTTGCTGAGCCCGAATGAACAAGCTCAGGCTCATACCGAACCTGGGTTTGGTGAGCCTTTATCGAACAGGTTCGCTCATCTCTACAGCTAGGCCTCTCAGTCACTTCAAATGCGATGTGGTCCCTAAAAAAATATTTTTGTAAATTTAGTTTAAAAAAAATAAAAAATTACTGATTAACTTTTAACCTTTTTAACTTCCTAACAAAAAATAATGTTTCAAAAATTGTCCTGATGTAAAGTAGACGTGTGGGAAATGTTATTTATTAATTACTTTGTGTGACATAACTTTCTGTTTTAAGGACATACAAATGCAAAGTTTGAAAAATGCGAAATTTTCTCCAAATTTCCAATATTTTCACACTGTAAATAATTGCAAAAGATATCATCCTAAATTTACCACTATCATGACGTACAATATGTCTGCAATCTTGGAATCACTGGGATCCGTTAAAGTGCTCCACAGTTATTAACTTATAAAGTGACACTGGTTAGAATTGAAAAATATAGGCCAGGTAAAGAAGGTGAAAACAGGCTGGGTGGTGAAAGGGTTAATCACCACATTGCACAATTTTTCCTGGAATGCCTCTTTCCTTTAGGTCACATTAGATGTGTCTGCTTTGTGTTCCAATATACCATTTATATAACACTGTGGGGTTAGATGGCGGTATATATTTTTTAACCAATGATTCTCTTATACATGCCTCCCCCTCAAGGTCAGTGTCTATACATTTCATTCTTACCTATGTAGTAATTTTTGTTTAATATTTCTTTATTATTTCAAAAGTTTTCATATAACAGAAGATAAATGCATAAGGGTCTTTCATGTTACCCAATGTTACAGCATATGAAGATTATACAATAACCTATGTCTTTAAGTCTCGTAAAACGTATGGTACTATGAAATGTATCGCAAATCATGTGGAAGGTAAAATCTGTATAACATCCTATAGAACATCTTAATTTTAACATGTAATAATCTTCTATCTTTATATTTATTCCGTGTAAAGTGTTAAAGGCAACTTCCTTCTGTATAGTCTGGTTCAGTAGGTATGAAAACATGACCCTATGTATATCAATTAGGTGAGAAAGAGATATAGAGAGAGGGAGAGAAAGATAGGTAGAGAAAAAGGGAAGGAGGGGAAGACATGAGGAAATGGGGGGGAGGAGGAGAAGGTCTGTATTGTGATGCCGCGCCACTCCTGTGCCCGGGAGCCCATCCCGGCTTCTTGAATATTTATTGTGATAGAGCGCCTGTGAGTAACCAGATTTGGAATTGCTGTGTTTCTCTGTACTGAAGCCACGGATACCAAACCGAGAAACACAAGGAGTCTTTCCCTTCGTCAAACGCTCTCAACTCCTCCAGACGCCGCAGGCCATCCATAGCCTCTTCCCAGTCTGCTCTCCTCAATGTACAGGGGGATCTCCAATGCCTCGGTATGATTTGCCTCATTGAAATCATAAAGTACGAGAGCAAGCCTTTCTTCGCCTTGGAGACTGCCCCTGTATACATTGATAAGAGGGCCACTTCCGGTGAGGGTGTCACTTCCGTGTGATGTAAATGGTTATAGAGAGCAAAGACATCTTTCCAAAGACCCTGTATCCCTGGGCAGGTCCACCAGATATGTAGCATTGTGCCCACTGAGGTCTGGCACCTCCAACAGGCGTCCGATACCTCTGGGAACATTTTATGTAGTCTGGCGGGTGTCCTATACCACCTTGAGAGGATTTTATAATTGAGTTCCTGCATTCTACAAGAAATGGTGGATTTATGTGTTAGTTTAAATGACTTACACCATTGTGCCTTGGGAAAAGTCTGGCACAATTCTGTTTGCCAATGTCTAACGTAGTCAGGCAAGTCGTCTCCTCCACCCCCCCTCGGGCACTGCTATGTTGTAGATTATTGAGACTATGTGAGGGGGTGTTTCTCTAAGGAAGCATAGTTTTTCAAATCGAGTCAGATCCTTATGTATCTCAGATCCCGGAGCCAGAGAATCTATGAAACTACGTAATTGTAGATATTTGAACCAGTAACCTGGTTCCCGTGGCCGGTCTCCAAGCAGGGATATCAGTGGTTTGCATCCCTGTTGGGTAATTACGTCTTTAACTCGTGGAATCCTTCCCATTGACATTGAAATCAGTCTGGGATGAGGTTCGTGAAACCAGCATTGAAACGCGGGGTTGCACACCAGAGGCGTCATAGGACCCGGTTCTCCTGTCAATCTATATCATCTTTTGGCTGTCCTCCACGCTGTAGCCAGGGACAAGAGGATCGGGGAAACTCCCAGGGTCCCAAGGTTAGTTCTAGATGACAACCAGAAGATTAAGTGTGCCATATTCGGGCATAGGTCACATTCAATCTCCACCCACAATTTTCTGTCTTTACTGTGCAGGAGATCCAATATGCAACCACCCACCGCTGCTGCGTGATAAGCTTTAAGATCCGGGAGCCCCGCCCCTCCGTCCCAGCGAAATTTAGTCAGCATTGAGTATTTCAGTCGGGGTTTGGTGCCACGCCATATAAAATTGCTGATCATCTTCTTTAACTTGAGGAAGACATTTTCTCCTAGGTTCAGTGGGATAGTTTGAAACAGGTATAGTATTTTAGGTAGGACATCCATTTTAATTGTATTTAATCCAATCAATTTTTATTGTAGGAAGTTACATTACAAAAAAGGAGAAATTCAGGTATCATTGGCAATAATACACAAAGAAAACAACGCTGTAACATGTGGTAGTATCACCTTTGATTATGATTCACATTTCCTGTCACACCACCACCAATCATGTCTGATGCAAGTTGCAACTTTTTTAGGTTAATCAATACCCAATACGTATAGAGTCAACCTACCAATTTACTCTTTAATCCTCAAAATGAGGGATCCAAACAACCAGAACCAGATAGTAAGAAAGGAAGATAAGAAAAGGGAGGGGAGAGAGGTGGGGGAGATGGGGAGAACCATGGATGGTTGCAAGGAAGCAACCAGGGAGGGGGAGGGGGTAGGGAGGGAATTGGATGGCGTTTCGGGGTAGCCCGAGCAGTAACAACAACAGAGATTTAAACACCTTGAATATTGACATGTGGTATGGGTGAACTCCCTGCGTAACACACTCTTTGACCCTATTTGACCCGTTTTTAATTATCAACAGTTTGCCCTGGAGACAGATGCTTGACAGGGGATGCATATACAGAGTTTAGCCACGTGTCCCAAATGTGAAGTATTTTGTTTTTGGCGCGGATGGAGTGAGCCAGACAGAACTCGTATTGGCATTGGAGATTAATTCGGTTATATAGTTCAACTAATGTAGGCGTCTTTGGGGATTTCCAGTGCAAACTTATGCAATATCTGGCAGCTACTAGAATGTGAACTAATAAACCCCTGGATTCCCAAGAGAACTCCTCTATACCCACGTTTAGCACTGCCAGAGCCGGATTCGGATTAATACGATTGCCTGTCAGCTCACCCATCAGGCCAAACACCTCCAACCAGAACGAGAAAACCTTGGGACAAGCCCACCAGCAGTGACCAAGAGTACCCCTTTGGAGGCAGCCCTTCCAACAATGTGGCGAATAATTTGGGAGGAACTGTGCTAAGTTGGCTGGGGACCGATACCATCGCAGGTGTACTTTTTTCAGTTGCTCCAGATGATTTATACACTTGGAATATTTTTGGATATTTGCTGATGCCGAGTGCCAGTTTGAAGGCGAGGTAGAGACACTCAACTCCACGTCCCATTTATTCATATAAGGAGATTTTTGCTCTTCGGGGGGGTTATTGAGCCATTTGTATGTCGAGGAGATACCTTTGGATTTAATTATCTTTTTAAATACCAAAGCCTTTTTTGTAGGTAACAGAGACTTTGACTTTGGAGGAAATTTAGAGGCCAAAAAATGACTAATTTGGATGTGTTGATAGAAACAGCCCTTTAAAGAGGGGTGTTCCCGTACTATTTCATTAAAGGGGTTAACACCCAAATCAGAGTATAGATCCGCCAGCACTGTAATGCCCGATCCCTCCCACCTGGCCAGATTCAAAAAGGGGATTTGAGATTCCAACGACTTGAGGGAAATCTCTGAAAGAGGAATCTGAATCTTATGAATCAAGTCATTTCACCAGACCTCCAGGGAGGCTGACATGGTGGGAACACACGGGGAGAACCGTGAACGGCTCAAATATTCTGCTTCCATCAGTCTTCTGACCGAGCCCTGGCGGGACAGGAAATTTTCAATCTGAGCCCATCTATGTGAATTACCTGGACGCCACCATTCCTTTAGTGATTCAATTAGTAAGGCTTTATAATTTGCCGTTATGTTTGGGGTGCCCAATCCCCCTAAGTCATATGGGGGGTATAACACTTTACCTGCGACCCTAGCCCTTTTATTACCCCAGACAAATTTGTTAGTCAACGATTGAAGTTTCATCAGGGTTTTGTGAGAAATTTTGATGGGAAGGCATCTGAGCACATACAATATTTTGGGTAAGAAAACCATTTTAAAGGACTGTATCCTGGCCATCCAGGACAATGATATTTTTTCATACCTTCCCAATTCCTTTTCTAAATTTTGGATCAGAGGTTCCAAATTTTCTTTAATTAACATCTGCGATGGTGTCAGCTTAATACCCAAATAAGGTATCCCCCTGTCGCACCATTTGAATTGAAAGGCCCCCTCCAGCGCACTCCTTTGCCTCCACCGGTACATTAAACGGCAGTATCAAAGACTTTGCCGCATTAAGCTTATAATACGACACTTTAGAAAAGTTTGATAATGTGTTCACCACTGCTGGAATCGACACTGCAAGGTTAGAACAGGAAATTATCACATCATCTGCGTATAAACCAAGTTTATGTTCAAATTCCCCAACTCTTATACCAGAAATGGCTATGTTTTTTCGTATAGCTTCCGCCAGAGGTTCTACCACTAAAGCAAAAATAGCGGGAGACAATGGACACCCCTGGCGGGTGCCATTACTTATTTGAAATTTAGATGACAGAAACCCCGATGCCAACACTGACGCATTTGGGTAAGAGTAGAGGGCTAGAATGGATGACTTGATTTTCCCCAAGAACCCGAATTTTGTTAGAACTCTCTCCAGGTATCCCCAGTGCACCCTGTCAAAGGCTTTTTCAGCATCAAGAGACAGGAATGCACTGGGTTCACCCGATATCTCCACCAGTCCAATCAAGTCAAGCATCCGTCTGGTGCCATCCTTAGATTGCCTCCCTGTCACAAACCCAACTTGGTCTGGAGCCACTAAGGTCGGGATCACTTTATGAAGTCTATCTGCCACTAGTTTGGCATAAATTTTAACATCACAATTTAGGAGTGAAATGGGCCTAAAATTACCTGGGGTGTCTGCAGGTTTCCCTGGCTTTGGTAGCGTGATAATTATCGCTTCTAAGTTGTCTGGGGAGATTGACCCTTTATTTTGCCAAAAATTGAAGGTTTTTGACATAAAGGGGGACAGAGTGGATGTAAATTGTTTGTAATATTCGTATGGCAGCCCATCGGGGCCCGGGGCAGAGTTAGACTTAGTCATTTTGATGGCACCTAGGATTTCATGTGTAGTAAAGGGAAGATTAAGTTCCTCTAATTGCTCATCTGAGACCCGGGGAAGATCCAGGGTGTCTAGGAAACCCTGTATATCCACTTGAGTCGGCTGTGACGTATTGGAATCATATTTTAGATTATACAGGGCCTCATAGTATTTCGCAAATGCTTCTGCTATTTCAATGGGATGTCTAGTGATTGTTCCGTTCGGGTCCCTCAGGAATTCTATTTTAGATTGGATCTCACGTTTTTTCGTCCTTCTTGCCAATAAGGACCCCGCTCTATCCCCCATAGCATAAAATGTCGATCTATTTTTTTTAAGATCATGTTCGTATTTTTGCAGGAGTAGGGATCTTAATTGGAATCTATGGGTTACAATTTCTTAAGTCAAGTTAGGGGATGCTTTGGCTTTATTCAGGGATTCAAGGTGATGAATACGGGTTAATATATATTTAATATCTGCGTCTTTTTTCCGTTTTTGGATGGAGGCTATTTTTATGAGCTGCCCTCTGACTACGGCTTTATGAGCAGCCCACAGGGTCTCGTCAGAAATTTCCCCATTATTATTAAGTTTAAAATATTCTGTTAACACTGACTCTACTTCATCATGTACCTTCTGCCTACCAAGCAAGCTGGTATTCAGTCTCCACCTAGGGGAATTTTGAACATTAAAGCTACCCTGAACAGACAAAGAGATCGGCGCATGATCTGTCCAAGTAATTAAACCAATATCAGCTGCCACACAATCACTTATAGATTTGCTGTCGACCAAAAAAAAATCAATTCTACTGTATGAGCGATGCCTGGAAGAGAAGAATGTATAGTCTCTTTCTGATGCGTGCAAATATCTCCAGATGTCATGAAAATGGAATTCATTGATGAGATGCTTAAGTTCCTTAGCATGTGGGATGCTGGTGTTGGAGCAATCCATGGAGCGTATTACAGATATATTAAAGTCTCCACAGATGATTTCCGCCCCTGTGGCAGTATCTTTGAATGCTTGGAAAAATTTCCTAGCAAAGGTCAATTGTGATGAATTTGGGGAGTAGACCGTTGCCAAGGTATAAGGGACGCTGTTGATATAACAAGACAAAATAATATATCTTCCATCCGCTCCATAACTGACATTTATCAATTTAAAGGCCACTGAGTTCTTTATTAAAATGGCCACTCCTCCTCTTTTTTTTGAGTCATTAGCAAAAAAGGTGTGTTGGAACCTTGGATGAAGTAGCCGTTTATTATCTGTGGAAAGAAGGTGGGTCTCCTGAATGCACGCTATATCACAGTTAGATGCCTTCACCTCTCTCCACATCATTGACCTTTTTGCTGGGGAGTTGAGTCCGTTCACATTAATAGACAATATCTTAATTCTCATATTGGAGCCGCAGGGGGGTTTGAATTCCTAGGAACGCCATCAGGGATGAGAGGGGCTAGACCAGCAAGGAATTGAGAGAAATTTCCAGAAAAAATTAAGGAACATTTGTGAGAAGAGGAACAAAAACAAAAAAATTCCAACAACACCGGTTTGCCCCGAGTAGGGTGCCCGGTGTATAACCGCTCGCCATAGGCGAGAACATCAGGGGGGCTACGTGACATCCCGTGTCACAGAAGCAGGGACAGCAGGTGCCATAAGCAGGAAGGAGTCCCAGCTAAGCTACTGACCATTCAGGGTTAATCCTGTCTGGAGGGCCTCTATGATTCTCCTGCCCACCAGGGTTTGGTGGGTGGGCTATTCCCCAGTCATCCAGCAATTTGCCCAGCTGAGAAGGAGTATGACATATGTGAGTGCCTCCATATTTGAAAATTATCATCTTCACCGGAAAACCCCACTTGTACTTGATGTCTTGATCTCTAAGGAGTTTAGAAAGGTGGGCAAATTCTCTTCTTTTATTAAGAGTTGCAGCAGAAAGATCTGGGAAGATTTTTAGTCCCATGAAAGTGTCTGGCAGGGCTGGATTTCCCCTCAGTGTGTGAAGCACAGCTTCTTTTGTTTTATAGAAATGAAGTCTAGCCAGGACATCTTTAGGCAGAGCTGGATCTATGCCTTTGGCTTTAGGGACTCTATGAATCCTGTCCACTATCAGGTCTCTGGTGTCCCATCCAGGGAGTATAAGCTGCAGAAACTTGTGGAAGTAGTCCTGGAGGTCTTTATCTGCTACTGATGAGGGGATCCCTCTGATTTTTAGGTTATTTCTTCGGGATCTGTCCTCTATATCACTGATTTTAAGTTTTAGTGCCTCCACCTCCTTTTCCAAAGCTGTGTTAGCATCTATCAGATTGTTATGTGATGTTGCAAATTCAGCCATTTTAGTTTCTACATGCTTTGTGCGATCCCCTAGAGACCTGATCTCTTCCTTCAGCTCTCTTACTATTTCTCTGAGATCAGCCTGCAAGGAAGCCCTCAGCGTTTTCAGCAGAGCTTGCATTGTTTCCTCTGTCAGAGGAATGGCTGTGCAGCCTCTCAAGCAGCCTGTATCTCCTTGTGAGGAGTGGGAAGAAGCTGAGTGGGAAGCCATCTTGCTTGGTGAGGAGAGATCCCTATCCAGGGGGAAGAAGTCTGTCAGTTTGGCTGGAGTGCCAGTTTTTTTAGGTCTCCCCTTAGGCATAGCTGGGGGCTGGGGTTACTCACACCTCCTGTAGCTGGTAATCCTGTTATCTGTGAGCTGATAAGAGCCGGTTTATCCTGCTGTCAGCACAGAGCTCTCCTTCAAGCAGCCATCGCCATCAGCGTGCAGACCACGCCCCCATTTTAATTGTATTGACCCTGACGAACCAGGAAATGGGGAGGTTATGCCATGCTATGAGGTCTTTGTGGATATTTTTTAAAAGGTCTGGGAAATTGTAATTATATAGATCTTGGTGGTTGGGAGAAACCCTGATCCCCAGATATTTAATGTAATTGCTGGCCCACTTAAAGGGGAAGGCGGGTTTGAGAGTATTCTCTTCTACGGATGGTAGCGATACATTTAAGATCTCTGTTTTTTGTAGGGTTACTTTAAAATTGGAGAGTCTGCCAAAGATCTCAAACTCCTGCAGTATGTTGGGCAAACTAGTCTTCGGCTGTGTCACATTTATCAAGAGATCGTCCGCGAATAGTGCTAATTTATGAGCTGTTTGTCCTATCTGTATCCCTTTTATCGAAGGGTTTTCCCTGAGTGCATTTGCTAGGGATTTCATTAACAGAATGTATAGGTATGGTGATAGGGGGCATCCCTGTCTGGTACCGTTTCTAATATTAAATGGAGCTGACAGACGTCCGTTCACGCCCACTTGTGCGGCTGAGCGGGCCCGGGCTGTAAATGTCTGGATCCGCGCGGTTTCAGCACTGCAGGATCCGGAACCAGCAATTAATAAAAAATGAAAAAAAAAACAATAAATAAATAGCGTTTCATACTTACCAGACTCTGTCATGGCGGCACACTTGCTTCCGGGTCGCGCTTTCACTTCCTGTGCAGTCACACAGCTTTCCGTGTTTTCCCCGCCCACCGGCCGTCCTCTCAGCTGTGATTGGTTCCAGGCTGACGCGCCCCCAGCCTGTGACAGTGTCTGCCGTGCAGTCATCGCTTATCGCGGTCAGTACTACGCTGCACTCAGAGCGGGCGGTCGTGCTCTATGGCTGCTCGCTCTAACATGTAGCAGAGCCGGAGGTGTCGCCGCGGGACTTCTCCTGTGGATTACGTCGGAGCTGCAGGGTATTTGGGGGTTAATAAAGTGGTGAAGGAGTAGTGTTTTGTATTTTATTTCAAATAAGGTATTTTTCTCTGTGTGTGTGTAGTTGTCGCGAGTGGAGGAGGGGACGCTGCGCTCTCCCACTGCTCGGGTCCGGCTGCCGCTGCTGCTGCGGCCGCTGCTGCTCGGTGGCTCGAGCGATGGGTCGGATCCCGGGGACTCGAGCGGCGCTCCTCGCCCGTGAGTGAAAAGGGGAATTGATTTTGGGGATTTATTGTCCGTGACGCCACCCACGGTTGTGGTGATTGTGTGGGCACCACCGCTGCTCTGGACGGGGATCCCGGGAGCGGTGACAGGGAGCAGCTTTGTTGTTATTTCTCCCCTCCGTGGGTAGGGGGTTGGTTGTCCCGGGGCCTGATGATGGGGTAGGTATAGATGACAGGCGGGTTGCGGGGCCTGATGAGGTGCAGGGTTGCAGGGGCAGCGCTGTGCCGCACGGCACGGAGGTACTCACTCAGCCCAATAATGATGACACAGTTCACGGTAAAATAAGCGGCTCAATGGACAGGTCCCTCGGACGGCTGCGGTTGCTTCCTCCCTGTAGGTTGGTGATGACTGTCTCTCCCTGCACCTAAGTTCAATGTTGGTAGCGATGGGTTCCCACCGGTAACCCGCTCCCCCCGACTTGGATGTGGGCCGGAGGAGCCCCTTTTGCCTGCAGGCGCTGGCCCTGGGAGACGGTTGCCCTTGGCGGTGGTGGTGTCTCCCCTTCTCGGTTAGACGGTTGCCTTCTGTCGGGACTTGACTGTTTGGAAACCCGGAGGTCCCCTTCACTAACGGATTTGGCAAATTCACGGCGACTCCAAGCCTTGCCGGGATCCGAAAGGCCCCTGCCAATGGTGCTGGCTTCTCTTTGTATGCCGGTCCAGTACCGTCGGGTCACCACCCATCCACGGTCCTTACGACAGACTCCAATCGGCCTCCACTGCAGACGGTCACCACCGTCTGCCAACCTTGCTGCTCTGTCCGGGCCACACACCCGGACCAACTTCAGGCTCTTTCTCTGTCACTTTTCTCCTCTCCACTACTTTCCTCCTTCCACTTCCTCCTCCAAACTCTATCTCTCCTCTCACTTCCCTAGCTTAACTCTAACTGCCTGTGTTTTCCCTCCTCCAGGACTGTGAACTTCTTGATCAACCGCCTGGCTCCACCCCCTGGTGTGGACATCAGCTCCTGGGGAGGGCAACAAAGATTTTGTGCTTTGACCTCAATGTGCCTAAAGGGAGTGTGGGGTGTGGTGGTGTAGTTACCTGTGGCCCCTGGCTTGTCCAGGGCGACACATGTTTATTTACTGTCACTTACAGGTTTGTGTGATGCAGGTATCTGATAGACGCCTGTGCCATCACACAAACCTAGGGTGTAGCAGCAGCTATGTGCCGCTATTAACCCCTGCTATTACCCCGACTGGCACCGCATCACGCCAGCGGGAAGAGCCGGTATCGCACCGGTATGTCGCATCTAACAGATGCAACATACCGGACGGCTGCGGGCTGAGGATATACCAGCCCCCGGCCGGCGTTATCTTGGCTGGATGTGAAGATTAGGGGGACCGCACGTCGGTTTTTTTTTTTAACTTTCACCGGAGTCACACGTGCGAGGGGCTCTGGCAGCACCCGGCAGCCTCGCACGTGTGACTCCGGGCACTGGATAAACAGCACAGATACTGCGCGACGGCTGGGGCTGCAGCCGAGCGCTATAACTGTGTTGCCGAGTGTGTTTACCACCGTGACCGACAGTGCACTGCTTTCCCCGCCCACCGGCCGTCCTGGCGCCTGTGATTGGTTGCAGTTAGCTGACACGCTGACACTCAGGATGGGGGCGTGTCTATCTGCAACCAACACACGCCGGTGGGCGGGGAAAACCATGAATATTGAATTGTCGGCTCCGGAAGGTAACAGCGTGACCCGGAAGGAGTGTGCTGCCATGATAGCGCCTCTGTGAGTATGCCGCGCTCGCTGCTAGCCCCCTAGCGCCTCCACAAACGTTTTAGCCCTCCGGATTCCGGTCCCCATTGACTTATATAAGCACCGGATTCCAGAGCGGATCGGACTTATTTTTAAGTCTGTTAACGACCCGCCGGCCCCGGATTATTGCCATCCCGCTCAACTCTATTCGTGATATAATGCTTTTATCCATTGTAGTAAGCGCGAACGGACGCCGATTGCCTGCATCGTGGCGTCTAAAAAAAACCAATGGACTCTGTCAAATGCCTTTTCGGCATCTACTGTCAAGAGGCACATTGGGATTTGACGCTGACGTGCCTTGGCCACTAGGGACAGGGTTCTAATAGTGTTGTCCCGTGCCTCTATGTAGTAATTTTCAAACGCACCATATACAGGCTGATCAGGCCGGTATCACACTTGCGAGTGCCTCACGTGTATCTTGCGCGAGTCTCGCGGTGCATCACCCGGCATGGACTCACACTCTCCTCACAGGAGCGTCTCAGCTGTACAGAAATGCATGCAACCGACTCTCTCCTGTGAGCAATGTGAGTCCGTGCCGGGTGATGCAACGCAAGACTCGCGCGAGATACACGTGAGGCACTCGCAAGACACATCAGTTTTTTGGCATCAGGCACGATCCAGCGAAAAAACTGATGCGACGGATCAGTTGCATAAGGTTATTCCATCAGTTCCTTCAGTTTTTTGATGGATCCGTTGTGATACTGAGCATTCTCAGTTCAAAAAAACGGATCCGGCTGCCACATTACGCCAGATCTGGAGTCCATAGGCTTCCATTCTAAAACACGCTGTACGGCGCCGGATCCGGCGCAATACGGTTTTTCGCCCGAGACAAAAAACATTCCCCTCAGCGTTCCATCCAGCTGCTGGACAAGCGAAAGCCGGATGGAACGCAAGGCTATCCGGCACAATCTGGCGCTAATAGAAGTCTATGGGGCAAAAAGCGGATCAGGTGGCAACAGACGCCAGATCTGTTTTTTCAGGTTTTTGCCAGATTGTGCCTGATGGCAAAAAACTGATGATTCAAAGCAGCCTTACTGCAATAATCTTGGTGGGCACACGTTTTCACCAAGTTTCACCAGTCTGCACATGAGTCTCTATGAGGAATATTTAATCTACTGAGATAACCCCTTGTTGACACTTGTGAAACAAGCCCAAACTAGAGTAGGCAACGTTGCACAATTAGACTTATCAACCACAGAAAGGAAAGTTCAGAGAAAACGTTACATAGTTAGGTTGAAAAAAGACCTAGGTCCATCTCGTTCAACCTTCCTCCACTAGTTATATATTTAGTCATTAAATAACTTATAACCAACAATGTTGTGTACTGAGGAAATCATCCAGCCCTTTTTTAAAAGCTGTTATAGTATCTGCCATTACTACCTCTTGTGGTAGGGTATTCTACAAACTGACTGCTCTAACTGTAAAGACCCTTTCCTATTTAGCTGCCGGAATCGCTTTTCTTCCACTCACAGTGAATGCCCCCTGTCCTTATTGTCTTTGGAAGGAATACGTCATGTTCCAATGCTTTGTATTGCCCACACATGTATTTATACATACTGTGTGTCCACCTGTATCCTGTCCACCGCCATTAACTTGAGAACGGCTGCAGCTATAGACATAGAAGTGGTGTCTAGGTACAGTAAAGTAGCCATGCGCTACGCAATGAAACCACCTATAGCGCCACCTGGTGGAAAACAACGGAGTTAGCATTTTTATCTTGAAAACGGAACGAGATAGAGAAAAAAAAACAAAATTGTAGGGCATCATCAATTCAATACGAATCGACACCTTGCATACAGAAATGGTATGATAGGAAACCCATGCCCCCCAAAACATTGAATGCTGGTGACACATATGGCGCTCATTTAACTTTGATGCTCAAAGTGGCCATAGTCAGCTGCAATGCAGATCTGGACTCTGGACAGCATACTGTATCTTGCTGCACATTGTGCAATATGGTAGGTGACACGTTTGCACAAGCATCTGTGATACGTCGTCGTAGCTCCTGCAATGTTGGTGGAGGGGTCGCATACACCTGCTGTTTGATGTGACCTCACAGAAAGAAGTCCAATGGGGTCAGGTCAGGTGAGTGTGGAGGCCACTCCATGCAGCCACCATACCCAATGACTTGTAAGAAGGTCTCCATGAGGTATCGCTTCACGTCCGCAGGCTTGTGAGTTTTACACGTTCTAATCATAGCATTTCTGTATGCAAGGTGTCGATTCGTATTGAATTGATGATGCCTTACAACTTTGTAATTCACTTTTTTTCTCTATCTCGTTCCGTTTTCGAAATAAAAATGCTAACTCCGTTGTTTTCCACCAGGTGGCGTTATAGGTGGTTTCATTGCATAACGCATGGCTACTTTACTATACCTAGACACCACTTCTATGCCTATAGCTGCCGCCGTTCTCAAGTTAATGGCGGTGGATAGGATATGGGTGGACACACTGTATAAATGATTTTTTTCTGAGCTAAACAAAAACAACTTTTTCAACCTGTTGCATTGGAAAAAAAATAATTCTAAGAATTTATTGGTTGCTAATTAGGGATAAGCGAATTTATTCGCCAATATTCGGTATCCGAAGGATAACAGGCTATTCGCACCATTTGGTATCCGACGAATAAAACAACATCCGCTCCGATAGTTTCATTTCTGACTTCCTGGCCCCTGTTTTCCAGCCAATGAACACATCTGATGTTGCTTGCCCTCACAGTAACGCCGCAGCCATCTTTGTTGTGGTGTTAGTGTGATTGGCTTGGCCGCACAGCGTCATGAGGGCTATATAAGGCTGCTTTCACACTACGTTTTTTTAACAAGAGTCCTGAACGTTTTTTTGCAGCAAATGCGGATCCTGTTTTTCTAAAGAGAAACGCATGCAAACACAAGTGTTATTTTACAGGATCCTTTGAATTGCAGATTATGAGAGAGAGAGACCAGAAATACAGTCACGCATCTTCTACAGGCTGTGCCCATACTATTAGGTCGATCCTGGATACATGGGAGGACAGAACTGGTACGGTAGTCTGTGGGCTCTTCCTCACTGCGCTTTGTAGTGCGGGTCCCTGTGGCTTGAAGTGTGTCGCCCAGGGAAGGGGGTACTCGGTCCCTGGCAGTTGCAGTTGGGGATGTCACTCTGGTGGCCGTTGCCCGGGGACGCTTAATAAAAAGAGAGTATTTACAGGGGAGAATAGAGTTAATGTTCGTGACGCCACCTGCGGGTTGCGGTTAAGGATGGGGAACTACCGCTGCTCAATGTGGGTTCTCCCAGGGATGGTAATAGTGGCAGCTGTGATGGTAGGCCCTCAGCAGGTAGGGCTGTGCCTGGGAGATGTAGTCGGACAATAATGGAGACCACACCAGGTTGTCTTTAACAGTCTCTACTCACTGTGGACCCAGGGATTACTGTTTCAGGTCCCTTGGAGGACCAGTGCCAATGTAGTGACCCAGGTTGCTCTGTCCCCGGCACTCTCTATAGATTGAGTCCCCATAGCGTGGAGCGTTTCGGAGCCCCAACTGTCCCTTTTGGGGTACAGTCTCCTTCTCCGGACGGCGGGCAGTGCGGACTCTGCGGGGAGGTAAGTGTCCGAACCACGATCCTAGTTTACTGCTGATCCCCCCGGATTATTTGGTTCTATGAAGTCCATGAAGGTGTCCTCACCGTGCAGGTATTTATCAAACTGTTTGAAACTTGACATTTGACCTAGGGCCCTGTGCCCCGTTCATGCTCTGGTCCCAGCGATATCTCCGGTACCCGTCCTGGCGACCTCTCTCCTGTGCCCCCGGGGTCACCGTTACACGGACCCAGATCAGGCACGTCTGCACACCCCTCCCACCAGGCTGGCTATACCCAGGGACTCAATCCCATGGCAACCATCCCGTTACATTGTTAACCCTTTCTGCCCAGTGTGGAGAGGAGAACTAGGATTTAGATGTGTGTTGGTGGAATCGGCACTGGTACTCCAGGTCCCAGGGGGTAGGTCCTGCATCCCAAAGAGGATGTGTGGTGCCCCAGGACCTGGTCGCCACAACAGCATTGCCCCTCCAAAGGGTTAATGCTGAGCCTGGAGGTAATTGGGAGGTCTATTGGCCAGTAAGTTTAACATCCAACGCAGTTCTCCCTCAGGCCAGCAGGGGGAGCTCTGAACCTGGAGTTCCAGGGAGCATTCCTTAAGTCTGGCCTGAGGGAGGAGTTAGTGTTCAGTCTGTAGGAGAAAGCAAAGTGTGCAGACGCAGAGTGTGCTGTCCTGTGGAACTGGGGCCTAGAGCTGGAGCAGCTTGGCCCAGTGAAACAGGAGGAGCAGAGAGGTACAGAGGAGACTTGGACATCGGAGTCTGTGGCCACCAGGGCCTAAAATACTCCCTGGTAGCCGAATCCGAAGGGCAGGAGAGCTGCAAGCACCTGGCCCATAAACAGCCCGAAGGTACAGCTGCATCATCAGGGCCCGGTGTGGACTCCAGCAGAGAAGCACCAGAGAGGGTCTGTGCAGCCTACCACAGAGGGAAAGGGACGTACCACCGGTCCCAGCAGAAAGAGGGCCATTGCTAAATCCAGAGAGCAGGGTCCTAGCACAGTAAAGAAAAGAACAGGAGTAGGCCTCATACTCAGCTTGCCAAAACGACATCTCCGTTACTGCCAGGCCGGCCAGAGCCCTCTACCACCTGTAACGGTCTCCCAGGACTAACCGTTTGTGAAGTAAAAGAGGAGAAGGTAAAGAGACTGTTGTTTGTGCCTGTTTCTTTCATTGCCTGTCGGCCCTGCACCGTGTTATCCACACAACACCATAGACTCTCACGAGCACCAACAGTGTCCCCGGGGCACCGCTCCACCTGTGGGGAGCAGTACCACCATTGCTGCCATATCATCACCCCGGAGGCCTTACACAGCAGCGGCGGCTTAATAGCCGCATACCACAGGTGGCGTCACGAACACAAACTTTAATCACCCCCAAGTTATCAGCCATTTTAACTGACACCCACCAGGGCCACGGAGTCGGGCCCCGCCACCACTCACTACCCCCGGACTAGTCCGGCCCGACACCGGGTGTCCCATAGCCCTGGGATGGGCGAGTCAATTTTGGCGTCACGAACAGGATTTCGTGCCCGGTCCCACCGGGTACTGTGCGCCTGCAGAAACTGTGCCTAAAAGACTGTGTTACTGTTTGAAAACTGCCGCCTCCATTAGCCTCGCTGAGCGCAGGAAGAAGGGGGGTGTGCCCGAAAAAGAGCGCGAAAAGAGCGCGCCATCAGAGCAGAGGGTCGTTAACCCCGCGCTACCCGGAAGAGATTTTGAAAAGTGAACGGAGCCTGGTGAGGTTCACTAAGGGGGAGGAAGATGTCCGACTCAGAGGGAGAGCAGGTGGCTGCCATAGCCCGAGACGCCGCAGCACCAGCCGAAGCAATCCCAGTCGCCGTCGCCCCAGCCCCCGCTGTAGCGCTGGTAATGCTGATCACAATGCCGTACATCCCGGGAGCAGAATGGCTGCCGCAGTACTCCGGGGAGTTGACTCGCCCACCCCAGGGCTATGGGACACCCGGTGCCGGGCCGGACTAGTCCGGGGGACGTCAGTGGTGGCGGGGCCCGGCTCCGTGGCCCTGGTGAGTGTCAGTTTAAATATGTGGCTGATGACTTGGTGATGAATAAAGTTTGTGTTCGTGACGCCACCTGTGGTATGCGGCTATTAAGCCGCCGCTGCTGTGTAAGGCCTCCGGGGTGATGATATGGCAGCAATGATGGTACTGCTCCCCACAGGTGGAGCAATGCCCCGGGGCACACTGTTGGTGCTCGTGAGAGTCTATGGTGTAATGGAAGGCTAAGCAGATAAAATAACAGAGACCACTCCAAGGGTGCAGTTTCAAGCTCTTTACTCACACGTCCTGGTATGTGCACACTGGTGCCCTCAGACGACTGGAACCCACTGTCAGGGACCTCCACCGTTTCTGGGTGATTCTTGGAGTAAATACCGGTACCCTTCTCTCTAAGGTGTCTCTGTCTTCAGCTGTCTTTCTAAGCCTAGCTCTTTTAGGATGAACCTGCTCGGCCTCCACTACAGCCTCCAGGCTGGGGGGTCACCTGTTGGATGATTCTCCCTTTTCTAGAGGTTCTGCTGTGGGCTGTGGCCCGGGGAGTTTACAACTTTCCCTGGGCATCGGTTTTTACTGTTTGGAGATAATTTTCCACTCCTCCGGTTTCTAGGGACCGTCCCCTGCTGCAGCTTGATCCCTCCACCGATGTTCCTGTGGAACAGGCCACCACAGCTCTACAGCTATCCGTGGCCCTGGAATCCCTTCTTCTCTCTGCTTGGTGTCACCTGGACCCTCTGAGTCCCAGGATCTTCACCAGGAAGCGTCTCTTTCTTCTTCTCAGCTCCTGACTGACTTGGAGCTCTCTTTCCTTCTCTCCTCCTTGCCTGCCTCCTGCAGACCTCCTCCTCCTTCCCCACTTTCTCTCCTTCTTCTGTTGCTTTCTCTGTGCGGACACTCTGAGCTCACAGAGCTCCTTTCTCTTTCACAGCTACATGCTTTCTCCTCACTCTCTCACTCTCTGAGGTAAACTGAAACTAACTTGACCTTCCTTTCTCTGACTGCTCTCTGGTGGCTCCTCCCACCTCCCCAGTTGCTAAGCTGTACCCTATAGGAGCAGGGATGGGTCTTATGGCCCCTCCCAGCATGCAGCATGGGAGGGTTACTGCCACTGTCCCTGGTCCCAGTATGTACCTAACAATGGGTGTTGTGTAGATTTACCAGGGGACCGGTGTTCACTCCTTTCCTCACTCAGAATGGGGCATCACACCGCTGGATGGGGTGCAATGTCCTGTAGCGACAGAAGCCTCAGGGGCGCCACACTCCCTCACAGCGAATCCCAGCACGTCCTCGGGCTGAAAAACAACAGAAAATGTGGAAAGAAACTGCAAAAACATTTTTACATGCATGTAACAAAAACAATAAAACTTTTCTTCCCTTTATGGGAGGCACAGATACTTGAACGTTGCAAAACGTTCTTACAAAGAAACTCTATATGTGCACTTCCAGTCCATTACACGGTTTGGGCACTTCCCCCATAATTCTGGTAGGGGGCACAACAGGTGCAACTATATACATCTTGGCTACAACAAGTCCAGTAGCCTGGCAGTTCGTTCAGCTTTCTCAAGCTACAAAGGAAAAAACAAAACCAGCCACTAAGTCCAGTGGCCTGGTTACACAGGACACATTACACATTCACATTTACCGGGGACCACATTCCAGTTCCGTGGCCCGGTACACATAAATATGGGGGGTGACATCTTCAAAAAGTACAAGGGGCAGTAAGGCTGGAAAGGTGTCATCTTCAAAAAGCACATTAGGGCAGCACAAAAGGGACATCTTCACAAAGAATGAGGGGCAGACAGGGGCTATGTACAGTTCAGCATCTTCTTTTCCTTTTCTTAATTGCAGGGATTCTTCTCCGGCTCCCCACCTGGCAGCAGGTAGACAGCAGTCAGCACAGTCTGCGTCTGCTGGTCTTGGCGGGCCGCATCTGCGGCGTGGATTAACGTCGCCGCTGCGGCGGGATCTTGCTTGTCCGAGCGGGGTATCGCTGCTGGGGCCTGAGCTGGACGGGCCGGGCTTGGTGTCGCTGCTGCAGTGTGGATGGGCGTCGCTCCAGCGGCGAAATCTTGGCGGGCCGCACCTGGCGTGGCTGCGGCCTGGATCGGCATCGCCGTGCCGGGCGTCTCTCCAGGAACCGCGGGCATGGCAGCGGGTGTTGGGGCACTCGCGCCGGGCGTCTCTCCAGGGACCGCGGGCATGGCAGCGGGGGTTGGGGCACTCGCGCCGGCAGGGGAAGCATGGGACTCACCCAGATCTAGGCCGGAGATGCTCTGCAGCAGGATCGGCATCGCTGGTGTGGACTCTGGATGGACGTGGGCATCACCCCCACGCAGGCCTCGCTGCACAGACTTCTGCAGACTCCTCATGGCCAGCACCATCTCCTTCCCCCACACGGCTGTCTCCCGTCCGCTCTGCTCCTTCATCCCGTCAGCCATCCTCCAGACCTCAGCCTCCAGCTCAGCGGCGGTCACAGGCCTGATCCAGGTGAGCTCCCCCTGGCCTCCGCTTACAGGAGCCATTTTCTCTCTTCCTCCAGACAGCAGCATTAACTGCCAGTCAGTTTCTTAGCGCGCCATTTTGCCTTCCTCCGCTCTGCATCGCGGGCACCGCTTCGCGCTCTTTTCTTAGACAAGGGGGCGGAGCTTCTTTTCGCGCTCTTTCTGCAGGCACGCCCCCCTTCTTCCCGCGCTCAGTGGCTTCAATGGCGGCAGTTTCTCACTATAACACAGTCTTTTAAGCACAATTCTTCAGGCGCACAGTACCCGGTGGGACCGGGCACGAAATCCTGTTCGTGACGCCAAAATTGACTCGCCCACCCCAGGGCTATGGGACACCCGGTGCCGGGCCGGACTAGTCCGGGGGACGTCAGTGGTGGCGGGGCCCGGCTCCGTGGCCCTGGTAGGTGTCAGTTTAAATATGTGGCTGATGACTTGGTGATGAATAAAGTTTGTGTTCGTGATGCCACCTGTGGTATGCGGCTATAAAGCCGCCGCTGCTGTGTAAGGCCTCCAGGGTGATGATATGGCAGCAATGATGGTACTGCTCCCCACAGGTGGAGCAATGCCCCGGGGCACACTGTTGGTGCTCGTGAGAGTCTATGGTGTAATGGAAGGCTAAGCAGATAAAATAACAGAGACCACTCCAAGGGTGCAGTTTCAAGTTCTTTACTCACACGTCCTGGTATGTGCACACTGGTGCCCTCAGACGACTGGAACCCACTGTCAGGGACCTCCGCCGTTTCTGGGTGATTTTTGGAGTAAATACCAGTACCCTTCTCTCTAAGGTGTCTCTGTCTTCAGCTGTCTTCCTAAGCCTAGCTCTTTTAGGATGAACCTGCTCGGCCTCCACTACAGCCTCCAGGCTGGGGGGTCACCTGTCGGATGATTCTCCCTTTTCTAGAGGTTCTGCTGTGGGCTGTGGCCCGGGGAGTTTACAACTTTCCCTGGGCCTCGGTTTTTTCTGTTTGGAGATGATTTTGCACTCCTTCGGTTTCTAGGGACCGTCCCCTGTTGCAGCTTGATCCCTCCACCGATGTTCCTGTGGAACAGGCCACCACAGCTCTACAGCTATCCGTGGCCCTGGAATCCCTTCTTCTCTCTGCTTGGTGTCACCTGGACCCTCTGAGTCCCAGGATCTTCACCAGGAAGCGTCTCTTTCTTCTTCTCAGCTCCTGACTGACTTGGAGCTCTCTTTCCTTCTCTCCTCCTTGCCTGCCTCCTGCAGACCTCCTCCTCCTTCCCCACTCTCTCTCCTTCTTCTGTTGCTTTCTCTGTGCGGACACTCTGAGCTCACAGAGCTCCTTTCTCTTTCACAGCTACATGCTGTCTCCTCACTCTCTCACTCTCTGAGGTAAACTGAAACTAACTTGACCTTCCTTTCTCTGACTGCTCTCTGGTGGCTCCTCCCACCTCCCCAGTTGCTAAGCTGTACCCTATAGGAGCAGGGATGGGTCTTACGGCCCCTCCCAGCATGCAGCATGGGAGGGTTACTGCCACTGTCCCTGGTCCCAGTATGTACCTAACAATGGGTGTTGTGTAGATTTACCAGGGGACCGGTGTTCACTCCTTTCCTCACTCAGAATGGAGCATCACACCGCTGGATGGGGTGCAATGTCCTGTGGTGACGGAAGCCTCAGGGGCGCCACAGAGTCCCATACCCTGAGCGACTTCAGAGAAAGGCTGCACAGCTTGTTCATAGTGTACCCGCTGACTGAGAGCCAGAAGGTGGGCATATTAATGGGGCAGCTAGCCGACGCGGCCCAGCGTGAAGTGAAGTCCTGGCCTGATACAGATAAAGGGACAGCAACCCAGATACTGGCCAAGTTAAAGAGTACTTTTGACACCCGCACCGCAGAGAAATAAAGATGAGATTCTTTGGGTGCAAACAACGGGCCACAGACAGCATAAGGGACTATGCCTTAAACTTGCAGGAGGCCCTGTGAGCAATTAAACAGGTGGACCCAGAGAGTGTACGTGGAGAAGACAAACTCCTAACTGAGCAGTTCATAGAGGGACTCCTGTCAGATGCCCACAGGACCCAGCTGCGTATCATGGTCCTGCAGAACCTTGCTCTGGACTTTGCAAAGTTTAAGGACCAGGCCATCCGGGTACTGAGAGAATCTACACCTAATGACCCAGTACCCCTCCGGCCTCTTGCTATCACGTACCCAGGGGTGGTGCCTGCAACACGAGCCGCTGCAGGGGCTGAGGCGCAGTCCCTGGATAAAGATCCCGCTGCAGAGCTCAGACAGCAGGTCCAGGAGCTGACCAAGACTGTAGCTGCCCTTGCCAAGACCGTGCAGTCTCTACAAGTGACCCCATCGCATGCAAGAATCGAGTTGGCCTCCAGCCCAGATGATGTCCCATGGATGCGACAGAGGAGGATACCGCCGACCCGAGGAAAAGACACAGACCGGTATGATTCAACTGGACAACCGATCTGCCGCCGCTGCAGCCAGGCGGGCCACATTGCAAGACACTGTCCTTTAAATGGGCCGAGCCTGGGGCCAGGAGCCAACCCCCAGGTGTAAGGAAGCCCGGCTCAACCCCCAGCCGCAGCAAGTATGTGGGAGGACGACCGGTCCTTCCTATTGTGCTGGATGGGATCCCGTTGAATGCCCTCCTGGATACGGGGTCCCAGGTAACAACCATCCCTTATAAATTGTACAAAAGATATTGGGCTGATTCAGACATTGACCATGGCTCAGATGATGATTTAACAATTGTGGCCTGTAATGGTCAGCCCTTGCCTCAAATTGGGTATAAGGAAGTAACCATTAAAGTGGGGCGGGTAGAATTGCCGTGTCAGGGGATGATAATTGTAGATATTGATCGCAAAGAATCTAACCCACTGCTAACCATTGGTACAAATGTGATGGAAAATTGTCTTGCCGAAGTGATATTTTTGTTGCAGCAGGTGTCTGAAGGTGCCAGCTCCAGGCAGCAGCACCTCCTACAGAAGGAGATCAGAGCCCTGATGAGGAGGCAGCAGGTAGAGCTGGCCGGAGGAGAAATTGGCAGTGTAAGGGTAAGTGACCCTCTCCCCATTGCAATTCCCCCCAAAAGTGAAATGTTGAAATGGTGTCGGGCAGCAATAGGCCTCAAGGGTCAATATTACCAGGCCCTGGTGGAACCTGTGTATTCAGAAAGTAGGCCTGGTGTCCTGATAGCCAGAGGGGTAGCAGACGTCCGCAAGGGAAGAGTGCCCGTCCGCGTCCTGAATTGTGGGGAGGAGGAAGCCAAATTGCCCCGGTACGCCACTGTAGCAAAACTGTACACTGTCAGTAACAATACCATCAAAGCAGTGGGACCCTTGATCCCGTCCGACCAGGCGGAAGACAATGGCTCCAAGGGACAGCTGGAAGACTGGTGCCAAAAATTACATGTGGGCACCGACTCCACCCCCTCACACCAAAAGCATGGGGTTTACCGGGTGGTACAGGAGTACGAGCGGGTCTTCAGCAAACACCCCCTAGATTTTGGGCAGGTAAAAGGGGTCAAACATCAAATCCCCACGGGTGATCATCATCCCATTAAAGAGAGATACCGCCCTGTACCCCCAGCGCAGTATCAGCGTGCCAAAGAAATGTTACGGGAAATGAAGGAGGCTGGGGTTATCAGAGATAGTTGTAGCCCCTTGGCAGCTCCACTAGTGCTCGTAAAGATAAAAGATGGTACAATGAGAATGTGCGTAGATTACAGACAAATTAACCGCATTACACATAAAGATGCTTATCCACTACCCAGAATAGAGGAGTCACTAACAGCCTTAAAGTCAGCTAACTATTTCTCCACCTTGGATCTCACCAGTGGGTATTGGCAGGTTCCCGTGGCAGAGGCGGACAAGGAGAAGACTGCATTCACGACACCAATGGGCCTCTGCGAGTTCAACTGTATGCCATTCGGGCTCTGCAACACCCCAGGGACATTCCAAAGGTTGATGGAGTGCTGCTTGGGCCATCACAACTTTGAAACCGTGCTGTTGTACCTGGATGACGTCATAGTCTACTCCAGGACTTATGAAGACCACCTGAGGCACTTGGCAGAAGTGTTCGAGTCCCTGTCGGAGTATGGCCTGAAGATAAAGCCGTCCAAATGTCACCTCTTGAAGCCAAAGGTACAGTACTTGGGTCATGTGGTCAGCGCAGAAGGTGTGGCACCTGATCCAGAGAAAGTCACAGTAATCAAGGACTGGCCGAGACCCACCACGGTAAAGGAGGTGCGGCAGTTCCTTGGGCTGGTGGGCTACTACCGAAGGTTCATTGATGGTTTCACCAAGATAGCGGCGCCTCTTCAAGATCTCCTGGTGGGCCAGCCAAAGAAGTCTAAGAAGCAAAGCCCTCCATTTGAATGGAACAGCCAAATAGAAACGTCTTTTGTCCGGCTGAAAGGGGCTCTCACGGGAGAAGAAATTTTGGCCTACCCTGACTACAGCCAGCCGTTTGTACTGTACACAGACGCCAGCAACGTGGGCCTGGGAGCAGTTCTGTCCCAGGTGCAGGGAGGCAGAGAGAAGGTGATAGCTTACGCCAGCAGGAAGCTTCGTCCCACAGAAAGGAATCCAGAAAACTACAGTTCCTTCAAGCTGGAGTTCCTCGCTATTGTTTGGGCAGTGACTGAACGCTTCAAGCACTATCTGGCGTCGGCCAAGTTCACCATCTTCACGGACAACAATCCGTTGACACATCTGGCAACAGCCAAGCTAGGTGCGTTGGAGCAGCGATGGATGGCCCGGCTGTCTAACTTTGACTTTACCATCAAGTACCGGGCTGGCAAGAAGAATAACAATGCTGATGCGCTGTCCAGAATGCCTCACTTACCCGAGTCTGGAGAAGACCTGGATGAACTCGAAGAGATAGAGTTACCGGCTTTCCATCACCAAGGTGTTTCCCAGTGTGAGCATGCTGTAGGAGAGAAGCGCTCGAGCCAGCACGTGGTCTCGGGCAACCCATTACTCCACCATAATTGGGAAGAGACACAGACTCTGGACTCCATGGGCTCCCACCTTACACACGGCCTTTCATCCCCACGGAATCACCACTGCATCTTGCAAATTCAGATCTCTACAGGGGGGCTGTAGATACAGGGCTTTCGTACCCTTAGGAGACCTTGACAGTGGAATAAGTTCCAAGGATTTGGAGTCTTGCACCTATACTACATAATTTTGATCTTGACACATATTGTGCAACTTGGTGGGTTCTACACCACAGCAATTTATTGCACATGAGGCCCATGGGAGACTCATCCCATAGCTAATAGTAAAGTGGGCCATACGCCACAGCACTCTAATGAACGTTGTGTCTTCAAGAGGTATACCATATAGACAATAGCAAAGGTTGATTACTAAGGTCCATTGGCCAACACATGTGAACTCAATTTCACCAATCTAGCCTTATATACGTTTCCTGTGAACATTTATTTGATAAAGGCCTAAATTGTATGGCCGAAACATCATATTATAAACCTTTGCATGAATAAAATTGGAATCAAAAGCATCAACATTCTTTACTTTTTTCTTGTCTTCTGAGTGCCCGAGCTGACTCTTCTTATATATTTGACTTTTTTCTCGGAGGCACCTAACCTATTTGTGAGCCAGATTCTACTCTATGTACAGAACGGTGACCCGGCCGTGCGATTGGTCAAAGAAAAGCTAGCACAAGCTGAGACCCATCTTGGCCCAGATGCTCCAGAAGAAGCCCAGCAGCTGTGGAAGGAGAGGGGACGACTGTTCACCTACCAAGGCAAGCTATGCAAGAGATATGTCAACTGGCGAACGAATGAACTCGTCTGGCAGATAGTGGTCCCACAGAGGGATGCTCCAATGGTCCTAGCAGCTTACCATGATAAAGCGGGACACTTCGGGTGGAAGAAGTTGGAGACCCTACTCCGTGATCGGTTCTACTGGGTGCACATGAGAAAGACAGTCGAGAAATGGTGCCGAGACTGTGGTCCGTGTAACCTGAGGCGGAAAGATGGTGCCAGCCAGAGGTCTCCCCTACAGCCAATTGTCACGAAGCAGCCCCTGGAGTTGGTGGCCCTGGACCACGTGAAGTTAACACCGAGTCGGTTAGGTTATGTTTACGCCCTCACCATTGTGGACCATTACTCTTGTTTTCTGGTAGTAGTGCCTGTGAAAGACCAGACAGCCAGAACAGCAACTAGAGCGTTTCAGGCATACTTTTGTCGACCTCACGGTTACCCTGAAAGGGTACTGACTGATCAAGGTCCTGCATTCGAGGCAGAAGTGTTCCAAGAGTTCTGTAACATGTACGGTTGTAAGAAAATCAGAACAACACCGTACCACCCCCAGACCAATGGATTGTGCGAGAAGATGAACCATGTGGTCATTGATATGCTCAAGACTCTATCACTGGAAGAAAGAAACCAATGGCCAGAGAAGTTACCAGATCTTGTAGACCTGTATAACCATATCCCAGTAAATTCGACCAACTGCAGCCCTGCTTACCTGATGCGAGCAAGACCTGGCAAGTTACCTGTAGACTTGGAGATGGGAACTGTGTCACCTGAAGCAGTTCAAGAGATAGAAGATTGGGATACAGAGCGACAACAGCAGTACCGCAGAGTTCAGGAATGCGTAGAAAAGAGCCTGTACCAAGCAAGAACGAGACAAGAACAGAACTACAATCAAACGGCCCCAGCAACTCCCTTAGCACCTGGAGAACAGGTCCTTAAGAAAAAGCGGAGGACGCATAAATTAGATGATCAGTGGGAGAATGAACCCTACACCATTATTCCCTCCAACTTTGACAATAGTAAGGTATGCCTCATAAGCAAAGATGAAGGCAAGACTTATCAAACAGTGTCCAGAGACCGCCTGAAAGCGTGCCCTGAGTGGTGCAAAATCCAAAAAGAAGTGGAAGAAATTCAAGAAAAAGAGGAAGAGATGATACAACCAATCCTTGGCAAATTCCCCAAAACTTGGACCCGAATAAATAATGCCATAGTGGTACCAGTCTTGACGTTCCCGCAGTTGGTCGAGCCAGAGACAGAAGAGGTTCCAGATCCATCTAAGGAACTGTCCGCCCCAACACAAGATGACACGCCAGCAGTAGAACAGGAGAATCAACCCCCTGCCAGTGGTGAACCTGTCGTACCCTTGGCGAATCTGAGACTCCGTAGGCAACCAACACGCATACCTGTTAGGGTTAGGCCTACCAGTAACACGGCGGGGGCAGACACTCCAAGTAGTCAGGGACAAACCCCAGAGCTACGCCGGTCCCAACGTAGCACTCAGGGACAGCCCCCTCCAAGCTATAGAACATAGAAAGTAAAATACCTAACAGAATGTATATAGTTAGTTGAAATGTCTTGTATAAAATGTTTTTTGTCTTAGGTGATTAAGTAAATGGACAATTGGGCCACTGGACTATGGGTGGCCAACACTCTAATTGTACATAGTTAGCACCAGTGTGCTCAACACCCCTGAAGAAAAACCCGTCCGGCGTGCATAGAGTGGGGTCAGCAATGCTCTGACGCACGCCCAGAGCCTATGTTGGGGGTTTTATCGCGGCGGGTCCCCCCATGGAGCAGTGTAATGGACACCCGGCAGGGAGCCACACTGGACTCTTATAGTTGTTTAAGGTTGTAACATGTTATGTCTTGTTTTGTTTCTTTCAGTCCGGGAGTATTGAGTTTAACTAAGGGGGAGTGTGGCGCCCCAGGACCTGGTCACCACAACAGCATTGCCCCTCCAAAAGGTTAATGCTGAGCCTGGAGGTAATTGGGAGGTCTATTGGCCAGTAAGTTTAACATCCAACGCAGTTCTCCCTCAGGCCAGCAGGGGGAGCTCTGAACCTGGAGTTCCAGGGAGCATTCCTTAAGTCTGGCCTGAGGGAGGAGTTAGTGTTCAGTCTGTAGGAGAAAGCAAAGTGTGCAGACGCAGAGTGTGCTGTCCTGTGGAACTGGGGCCTAGAGCTGGAGCAGCTTGGCCCAGTGAAACAGGAGGAGCAGAGAGGTACAGAGGAGACTCGGACATCGGAGTCTGTGGCCACCAGGGCCTAAAATACTCCCTGGTAGCCGAATCCGAAGGGCAGGAGAGCTGCAAGCACCTGGCCCATAAACAGCCCGAAGGTACAGCTGCATCATCAGGGCCCGGTGTGGACTCCAGCAGAGAAGCACCAGAGAGGGTCTGTGCAGCCTACCACAGAGGGAAAGGGACGTACCACCGGTCCCAGCAGAAAGAGGGCCATTGCTAAATCCAGAGAGCAGGGTCCTAGCACAGTAAAGAAAAGAACAGGAGTAGGCCTCATACTCAGCTGGCCAAAACGACATCTCTGTTACTTCCAGGCCGGCCGGAGCCCTCTACCACCTGTTACGGTCTCCCAGGACTAACCGTTTGTGAAGTAAAAGAGGAGAAGGTAAAGAGACTGTTGTTTGTGCCTGTTTCTTTCATTGCCTGTCAGCCCTGCACCGTGTTATCCACACAACACCATAGACTCTCACGAGCACCAACAGTGTCTCCGGGGCACCGCTCCACCTGTGGGGAGCAGTACCACCATTGCTGCCATATCATCACCCCGGAGGCCTTACACAGCAGCGGCGGCTTAATAGCCGCATACCACAGGTGGCGTCACGAACACAAACTTTAATCACCCCCAAGTTATCAGCCATTTTAACTGACACCCACCAGGGCCACGGAGTCGGGCCCCGCCACCACTGACTACCCCCGGACTAGTCCGGGCCGGCATCGGGTGTCCCATAGCCACGGGGTGGGCGAGTCAGATGCAGTTCCCTTTAGTGCCTTGAGGGTCTCAGGGGCACTACAAAAGCACTTAGAGTCCTTTCCGTACTAGGTAGACTACTGTTCCCTATGCCAGTAGCGTGGATTCCCTTGAGTCTGACTGTGATCGAGGCCCGGGAGTCCTAGGTGCCACTTGGCTCTGGATACTTGGGTGGTCGAAGAAGCATAGAACCTCTCCATCTGGCAGAATCTGGTGATGCAACGTGTAATTTCACCACTCTAGGGTGCTGCACCCTGAACTACGCTGGTCCCGGGGGAACTGACACGGTATCCTCCTCAACGACCGGTAAACTTCTATGTCCCACAGGAGCTACCGGGAAAGACAGCTGCTCACTGTCATTCCTGCTGTAGAACTCTGTTAAACTGTGTGTGACACCTAACTTCCCCTGGTGGCTGCTCCTCCCCCTACCCAGGTCGTAAACTAGTGGATTGGAACCCCTGTTGTGATGGCATCCTGTAAATGCCACACTGTTTGCGACCCCATTGGTACCCGACCCTAGCCCAGTCCCCAGTGGGGAAGGGGCAGCCCTTGTGTGTATGTGATTGTGTATCATGAAACCGGCACTGACCTCCCTTAGATCCATGATCAGTACTACACCCCAAGTGGAGTGCAGTACCCTATGGCGACCTGAGCCTCAGGGGCGCCACAGAAGGACAAACAAAATTGTTTTGAGTTTCAAAAATTGTGACAGAAAGAAAATAGTTTTTTACAACAAAAAAGATCTGTGAAAATTAGTTTCACCACAATCGCACTGACCTGAAAAATTATGTTCACAGGTTGTTTTTACCATGCAATGAATTCTGTAAAAGAAAAAGCTAATATAGTGTGACGCCCCTGGACTATTCAGGTCATCACAGGGTACTGCATAAACTGCCCTCCCTGTACAGTATTCAAATCCCTCATGGTTCTGGGTCCCCATCTTTCAGTACTGCCTCCAACAGCAAATCAAATCCTAGATACACCCTGCACCACACCCACCAGTCACACCAGTGGACGGCTTAAGCAGAATAGGGCCGCCCACCTAGGGGTCAGGCAGGGAGGTGAAAGGTGTTAGAGTAGTTGAGTGGTAGCCCTCGAGCTGAGAGGAGCTCAGAGGAAGCTGGGAGTAGTGGCTCCCAGGGGAAGCTGACTAGGTTGCAGACAGTGGTCTGGGCTTAGAGGAGTCGGACCCCCGGTCGCAGGGGATTGAGGCTAGGTGCCTGGGACCTATCAAGGAGGACGGTCGGCAACTTGGTCCTACCACCGGTCCGGGACCAAAGGCACGGTGGGGTAGGTTGGGGAGAAGCTTCAGGCAACCAGGCAATTAACCTGCGGAGGACAGGGCTTTTATGGGCTGTTCCCACCAGCTCAGATATCGGGGGCACTAGCGCAACGAGGGGAATAGGGCTTTCCACACAAGCGGCCCACTGAAATTCTAAGCGTGAGCCCCTGAGAGCAGGCTCCCACACTTAGCCACAGTGGGGAGCGGGGCCCGGCGAGTTTCAAGCTACTGGGCCACTACAGAAAATCTACACTTTGTGCCAGGAGGCAGGTCACAGATCACCAGGCAGTGCTGCAGGGGACGGGACCCGGACGAGCTCCCTTTGAGAGGCAGCGGTACCCAGAGACTTGGTTTACCTGGTTGTCAGCGTCTGCTTATTTGCTGAGTGAGTACCTGAGTGACCCCTGCACGGCAACACCTTATCACCCATCCAGAGTCCCGGGGCCTTCCCTACCCGTGGAGGGCGACGACACCTTGCTGCCCCACTCCATAACCCCGGGTACTCCCAACGACAGCGGCGGTATTTCCTAATTACCGTACACCACGGGTGGCGTCACGAACTATAACTCCCCTGTAAATATCCTCCTTTACACTTAGAGTGTGGCCCCTAGCCCCCGGGTCCGTAGACTCTCGAGCCACGAGTAATCACCACCCCCGGATCCGAGCGGTTCGACCGCTGCAGGGGCGGCACAATAGCATTGCAGAATTGCATGTATTTACTTCAAGGGCATTGTGGTAAGGGGTGCTGTTTCAATTTTCACCTTTGACAGCAGGAAAACTAGAATTGGCCCTGGGGTGTGCAGAATCAATCCTTTAATCTTTTTTTCATGTCATTAAACAAACTGTGTAAGAAGGTCAAAGAAGTCCTGTCCGTATCCAGCTCAGCCAGTTCTTCGGCCGTCTGCCAGAATTGTGTATTCAATAGAGTGCTTTGCAGGGTACAAGCATTGCCAAAAGTTAAAACAAATTTTGTTTTTCACAATGTTTGCTGAGCTGGACCATGTGATGTAATAGGAACAAGACATTATCAGCAAGACCGTGTGGCCATGCCTTACATCATGTGAGTTCGCCCTCTGAATCATGCAATCTTTGGCGATGTGTAAAATGGCACCAGCCATTTTTTTCTTGCGATCTGACCAAATTTAATTGCAAATTGTTCAAATTCACTTTTACCTACTTTTGGGGAGGGGAAGTGGATGAGCCCAGAAGAGAGTAGAAAAAGGAGGAGGTGTTGTTTAGAAAGGAGTAGTGAAGAAGACAAGGGAGCGTGAGGCTGTGCAGACTTTATTGGAGAGACACCAGTTCTTGAGGAATAGAAGGCCTCTCCTGTGGCTTGTGGACTGGCGTGGAAAAGTTCTGACGCAGAAAGCATGGGGCTAAAGGCCGCTTTACACGGTACGATTTATCTGACAAGATGTCGTCGTGGGTCACGGTATTCGTGACGCACATCTGTCATCGTTGGCAACGTCGTTGCTTGTGACACCTACGTGCAATTCCGAACAATCACAAATAGGGTGAAATTGTTGATCGTTGACACGTCTTTCAGTTTCAAAATATTGTTCGTCGTTTGGAATGCAGCAGACATATTGCTACGTTTGACACCCTGCCAACGACGAACAACATCCACACGACCGCCTTGGTCAAACTATATCGCTGAACGATGTAGCGTTGTTTGTGAGATGTGTACGTGTGACCGCTACAAAACAACCTTTGAGCAATCTCGGCAAATCGTAACAACGATCTGGGCGTGTCACATCGCTAACGAGATCGCTAGCGATATCGTTGTGTGTAAAGCAGCCTTAAGTCCTAGGGACCGTCACCGTGTAGTGTTTGCTGAGGGACTCCTGAAGTAGGGATCAGCATGGCCGAAATGTCCAAACCCGTAGGGAGAAGGGCCGGTAATCCAGGAAACCGGTGGGGGTCTCTGTCAGCCATGGTAGTGGGAATCGTGAGGGAATGTATGACTCGCCCGGTGAAGAAATTGTGGCTTTCGTCTGTAAAAGAAGATGTATTTAAAGTGATTAAAGACCAAATGTTGGATGAACACCGGGAGTCTGTCTTTGATTTGGTGGGACCAGGAGCTACACTGAAGGTAACAAGAACACGACATCTGAGATAAGGCCGCACGCTAAATTCAGTATTCTACCCATTCCTGTTTCATGGAGAGAGTCGGTTGGGGGTGTGACTACTCATGCTGCCCTCGGCAGAACCCCCGGTGGCTCTTTCAATGCTTCACAGGATGTAACACAAAAGTTATAATTCCGTTAAAATAAAAAAGCTTATACTCACCTCCCGTGCCAGTGCCACTCCAGCAGTGTCAGGTTCATGTGAGGTTGTTACATCACGTAAGAACCGAGCCCCCAATTACCACCGGATTCTCTGTCCCCGCTTTCCGACAAATCAGACATCAATAGGAAATTACTTATCCGGGAAAGTGAACAATCTCTTTAAAGCCTCTTTAACACGTCCGTGAAAATCACGCACGTTTTTCACGGACGTGTCAAAGGTGCGTATTGCCCTCCATGAGCCGTGTTTATGGCACACGTGTGTTCTCCGTGTGTTATCCGTGATCACATGGAGAACGGGAACTTTCTGCTCACCTGTCCCTGGCGTTGCTGTCCGTGGTGCTGATCTTCGGTCTCTGGTCCTGCTGACTCCCTGCTGCTGCAGCTTCCAGCTGCAGTGAAGTGAATATGCAATGAGCATAATGAGCGGTGGTCGGAAGCAAGTGACAGCAGCGGCAGAGACAGCAGGGCTGGAGAAGGTGAGTAAAGTTTTGTTATTTTTTTTCTCAGACACGTGTGTTTTCTCCGGTGAGTGTCACACGGAACACCTCCGTGTGGTCCGTATGCGGGTCGTGTTAGACCCGTGATGCCGGAGAAAAACGGACATGTTTACGTGTGGAGCACACGGGCACACGTATGTTCCACACATACACACGGTCCATGGCAGAACATGCACGTGAGCGCAGACCGATTGATTTTAATGGGTCTACGTGTGCCCGTGTCTCCGGTACGTGAGGAATCGAGCCAAACACGTACCGGAGACACGGACGTGTGAAAGAGGCCTTACAAAGTACATTACTGTTGAGAAATAAGCAATTCATATATCCAGTGCTCATCATAAATGAGTACACCCACTTTGAAAAGTAAAAATGTAATCATTGTATCACTGAACAGAAGAACAAACTAGCATTTTGAGAAGGCTGAGGTTAATAGAACATTTTTTAACCCATAAAAGTTAGGATAATATAATTTTCACTACATATTCTTCAGTTTCACTCAACCTAGTTGATGAAAAAAATTATTACACCCCACAACAAAAGTAATTTCCAAAAGACGTCTGTTGCATATATATACACAGTGCATGCATATATACAGTGCGTACAAGTAGTATTCAACCCCCTGCAGATTTAGCAGGTTTACACATTCGGAATTAACATGGCATTGTGACATTTGGACTGTAGATCAGCCTGGAAGTGTGAAATGCACTGCAGCAAAAAAGAATGTTATTTTTTATTTTTTTTTTTTAATTGTGAAAAGTTTATTCAGAGGGTCATTTATTATTCAACCCCTCAAACCACCAGAATTCTGTTTGGTTCCCCTAAAGTATTAAGAAGTATTTCAGGCACAAAGAACAATGAGCTTCACATGTTTGGATTAATTATCTCTTTTTCCAGCCTTTTCTGACTAATTAAGACCCTCCCCAAACTTGTGAACAGCACTCATACTTGGTCAACATGGGAAAGACAAAGGAGCATTCCAAGGCTATCAGAGACAAGATCGTGGAGGGTCACAAGGCTGGCAAGGGGTACAAAACCCTTTCCAAGGAGTTGGGCCTACCTGTCTCCACTGTTGGGAGCATCATCCGGAAGTGGAAGGCTTATGGAATTACTGTTAGCCTTCCACGGCCTGGACAGCCTTTGAAAGTTTCCACCCGTGCCGAGGCCAGGCTTGTCCGAAGAGTCAAGGCTAACCCAAGGACAACAAGGAAGGAGCTCCGGGAAGATCTCATGGCAGTGGGGACATTGGTTTCAGTCAATACCATAAGTAACGTACTCCACCGCAATGGTCTCCGTTCCAGACGAGCCCGTAAGGTACCTTTACTTTCAAAGCGTCATGTCAAGGCTCGTCTACAGTTTGCTCATGATCACTTGGAGGACTCTGAGACAGACTGGTTCAAGGTTCTCTGGTCTGATGAGACCAAGATCGAGATCTTTGGTGCCAACCACACACGTGACGTTTGGAGACTGGATGGCACTGCATACGACCCCAAGAATACCATCCCTACAGTCAAGCATGGTGGTGGCAGCATCATGCTGTGGGGCTGTTTCTCAGCCAAGGGGCCTGGCCATCTGGTCCGCATCCATGGAAAGATGGATAGCACGGCCTACCTGGAGATTTTGGCCAAGAACCTCCGCTCCTCCATCAAGGATCTTAAGATGGGTCGTCATTTCATCTTCCAACAAGACAACGACCCAAAGCACACAGCCAAGAAAACCAAGGCCTGGTTCAAGAGGGAAAAAATCAAGGTGTTGCAGTGGCCTAGTCAGTCTCCTGACCTTAACCCAATTGAAAACTTGTGGAAGGAGCTCAAGAGTAAAGTCCACATGAGACACCCAAAGAACCTAGATAACTTGGAGAAGATCTGCATGGAGGAGTGGGCCAAGATAACTCCAGAGACCTGTGCCGGCCTGATCAGGTCTTATAAAAGATGATTATTAGCTGTAATTGCAAACAAGGGTTATTCCACAAAATATTAAACCTAGGGGTTGAATAATAATTGACCCACACTTTTATGTTGAAAATTTATTAAAATTTAACTGAGCAACATAACTTGTTGGTTTGTAAGATTTATGCATCTGTTAATAAATCCTGCTCTTGTTTGAAGTTTGCAGGCTCTAACTTATTTGCATCTTATCAAACCTGCTAAATCTGCAGGGGGTTGAATACTACTTGTAGGCACTGTATGTACAAATATACATATATAATATATGAGATTCAAATTGCACAGGGTAATTCAATCTGTAGCAAAATTATTAATTGCAATTGAATTTTCCCTATTATGCTCAGGGGGGGTTCTACCACATTTAGACCAAACAGACTGCTCGAAGTAGCACTTAATAATAGGTATGACAAATATCACAAAGTTTTTGGAAGATATTTCAGATAAAAATTGTTAAAAACAATTAAATGAATCCACAAAATGTAAAGGAGGTGGAACAACCAGACACTCTATAGGTTTAATTATAAAGGCTGCTTTACACAGTGCGATATCGATACCGATATCGCCAGCGTGCGTACCCCCCCCCATCGGTTGTGCGACACGGGCAAATCTCTGCCCGTGTCGCACAACATCGCCCGGACCCGTCACACTACTTACCTTCCCTGCGACGTCGCTGTGACCAGCGAACCGCCTCTTTTCTAAGGGGGCGGTTCGTTCAGCGTCACAGCGACGACACAGCAACGTCACTGAACCACCGCCCAATAGAAGCGGAGGGGCGGAGATGAGCGAGACGAACATCGCGCCCACCTCCTTCCTTCCGCATTGTGGCCGGGAGGCAGGTAAGGTGAGGTTCCTCGTTCCTGCGGTGTCACACGGAGCGATGTGTGCTGCCGCAGGAACGAGGAACAACTTCGTTACTGCTGCAGTAACGATATTTGAGAATGGACCCCCATGTCACCGATGAGCGATTTTGCACGTTTTTGCGACGATGCAAAATCGTTCATAGGTGTCACACGCAACGGCATCGCTACAGCGGCCGGATGTGCGTCACAAAATCCGTGACCCCACGTGTAAGCGTGTAGCGTGTAAAGCCCGCTTAAGGCTAGGAGCATGAGGAAGTGGCAACACAATTAAAAGAATACAATACACAAATAGCCAATGACATACATCTAATATATAAAGCTGTGAGTGTATGTATGTATGTGTGCATGTATGTGTGTGTGTGTGTGTGTGTGTGTGTGTGTTTGTGTGTGTGTATGTGTGTGTGTATGTCCGCTAAAGGAATCCGCACCGTCACATTTACAGTCACAAAATTTTGCACAGACACCTCATTTGACTCAGGGAACATCATAGACTATACAGTGGAACTTTAGTTTACGAGAACAATCCGCTCTGGGAGTGTGCTTGTAAACCAAGTTACTCGTCTAGCAAAGCAAAATTTCCCATAGGAAATAATGGAAGCTCAGACAATTCGTTCCACATCTTGTTCAATGTCCCATCCTGGTCCCCTATTGTGCCATTATACACACACACACACACACACAAATACGCACAAACCCAGAGACACAAACACACACACACACACACACGCATATTATGCTCATTTTACCTTCCGTTCCCTCGCCGGCCTCCTGGTTCTTATAGTCCGCAGGTGTGTGTATCTGGTAACCATCGCGACTGATGACGTAGCTTCCTGAGTCAGCGCGTCAGCAGCAGACGTCTACCCAAGCCAACAGAATTTCCTTTGTTCCTATAGCAACCAATCACAGCTCCTACTAATGACCTGTAGCTCCCAGCTCCATTGACTTTAATGTAAGCAGTTTTTTTGGTGAATAACTGTAAAGCGCGGGGTAAATTTTGCCCTCAAAATACAGTGGAACCTCGGGTTACAAGTAACTTGGTCTGCGAGTATTTGCTATACGAGCAAAGCTTGCTGTAAATTTGTAACTCAGTTTACGAGCAATCTTTGCTATACGAGCAAATACTCACCGCACACACTTCCGGTTCCATACTTTCATCGCGCTCTGACCCACTCTTGCAGTCCACACAAACACGCACAAATACACGCACACATGCACACACACATATTATGCTCTCTTTCCGTGTTTGTCTCTTTGTCTGCCTCTGTCTGTCTCTTTCCCTGGCTGCATTGTGACACGCCAACATTTTTCTGAAGTTCTGGCTACATTGTGGCTCCCAGCTCCATTGACTTTAATGGAGGCAGGTTTTTTGGCGAATAACTGTAAAGCGCAAGGTTAAAATTTCCCCTCAAAACATAGTCTATGACGTTCCCTGAGTCAAATGGGGTGTTTGTGCAAAATTTCATGATTGTAAATGCGATGGTGCGGATTCCTTTAGCATACACACACACAAGCACACAGATACAGTACAGACCAAAAGTTTGGACACACCTCCTCATTCAAAGACTTTTCTTTATTTTCATGACTCTAAAAATTGTAGATTCACATTGAAGGCATCAAAACTATGAATTAACACATGTGGAATGAAATACTTAAAAAAGTGTGAAACAACTGAAAATATGTCTTATATTCTAGGTTCTTCAAAGTAGCCACCTTTTGCTTTCATTACTACTTTGCACACTCTTGGCATTCTCTTGATGAGCTTCAAGAGGTAGTCACCGGAAATGGTTTTCCAACAGTTTTGAAGGAGTTCCCAGAGATGCTTAGCAGTTGTTGGCACTTTTGCCTTCACTCTGCTCACCCCAAACCATCTCGATTGGGTTCAGGTCTGGTGACTGTGGGGGCCAGGTCATCTGGCGTAGCACCCCATCACTCTCCTTCTTAGTCAAATAGCCCTTACACAGCCTGGAGGTGTGTTTGGGGTCAATGTCATGTTGAAAAATAAATTATGGTCTAACAATAGGCAAACCGGATGGAATAGCACACCGCTGCAAGATGCTGTGGTAGCCATGCTGGTTCTGTATGCCTTCAATTTTGAATAAATCCCCAACAGTGTCAGCAACAAAGCACCCCCACACCATCACACCTCCTCCATGCTTCATGGTGGGAACCAGCCATGTAGAGTCCATCCGTTCCCCTTTTCTACAGACACGGTGGTTGGCTCCAAAGATCTCAAATTTGGACTCATCAGACCAAAGCACAGATTTCCACTGGTCTAATATCCATTCCTTGTGTTCTTTAGCCCAAACAAGTCTCTTCTGCTTGTTGTCTGTCCTTAGCAGTGGTTTCCTAGCAGCTATTTTACCATGAAGGCTTGCTGCACAAAGTCTCCTCTTAATAGTTGTTCTAGAGATTAGAAGGTGTGTCCAAACTTTTTGTCTGTACTGTATATATATACACACACACACACACACACACACACACTCAGCTTTCTATAATAGATAAGTACATATATCCCCTATTCTGGCCCCAGTCCAGGTATACTGTCCACATTTCTAGCCTCCATGCAGTACATTGGCCCAATATTCTGGCCCCTCATATGCAGTAATAATAATGTCCTCTATTCTGGGATAAAAAAAAATTAAACTGATGCTGCTCATCTATCCCTGTTCCCATTATGAGGCTGAGTTTTATTCATATATTCCCCTTGTATTAGTGCTGTATGGCGACCATTGTTCCCGTGGTAGTGTAACATTGTGCCACGGGGGCTTTTCCTTGCAGTATGTGCTGGGTCCCACGAGGTCTTGGGAATACTCGTCACTGGGCCAGTGAGGGGATGTCACGGGTGGCCCTGCCCGGTTTCGTGACCCCATCAATAAAAGGGATGGATGGTGGGATGATGCGGATGAAGCGGTTGAGGATGTTGGGAGTAGTTGTCTTGTGATGCCACCTGTTGTGCGCGGCCAGGGATTAGCTGCCACTGCAGGTGCTGTCCTCTGAGACGCATGGTGTCGCAGCTCGGATGGTATGGCTCCCCACAGGTAGAGCCCGGCCCCAGGGGAGGATGATAGTGGTGGTAGTGGCCGTTGGCGCCGAAGTGCGGGGCACCGGCTCCGGAAAGGATAGGCAGACACAGTGGTTGCAGTTCAAGGTCTTTACTCACTGTATGATAGCCGCCCACGGAGTGCCGGTTTCCGATGTGATGGGCTCCAGCCGATCCCGGATAATTTGGAGGTCACCACCGGTGTTCCCACTGTGTATCTTTTCTGGTCGGGGTCCCTCCAATCCAGAGTATGGATTTAGGAACGGGCTGTGGGTGTTTCCTGCACTCTCCGCAGACCCTGGAATCCTCTGGAGCTCCAGAGAGCCCGGGCTGAACTGCCTGCTCTAAGCTGCGTGTCTTGTGGTGCTCCCAAAAGTGTAAGGTGATGCCTGGATCGAGGTCCCGACTGAGCTCCTCACACCAAGCTGTGCCTGGGGGTAACTAAGTTTCTAGATGCTCCTTCCTTTTCCCCAAGTGGTGCCTGCCCCCCAGGTGGTTGTCCTAGTGACTGGGAAAGTCCCATGCCTCGTGATGGCCACCCCCCTGTCTACCCTAGGACAATCACAGTGGGAAAGCACCTAACTCTGTGTGGTCTGTGAATGTGAGAAACACCAGTGATTAACCTCTTCCTTACCCGGGATGAGTGCTGCACCTTAAGTGAGATGCAATACCCTGTGGCGACTGAAGCCTCAGGGGTGCCACACATGTTCTAGTTATGGTAGTCAGCAATTAGAGCAGTTGTCCACAGTCTGCACAGGGGTTATGATTCTCAGTCTGGGAGAGAATGTACGGTATGCTGTAATTGGAAGAAGAAGGGATTATGGCTACTGATGATCGGACCAATTAATTACTATTACAGGATGCACTATGAAGAGAAACAAACGTGTCTAAAAATGCAGGTTCTGTTTTTGAAAAGGTCAAATATTGACTTTTAAGATTGCTGCTTCCAACAGGTGGCACTAGAATCCTTTGTACATGTCACAGCATTGACATTCAGTGGGTGAAATAAGTATTCAACATGTCACCCTTTTCTAAATAAATATATTTTCTAACTGTGCTTTTGACATGAATTTCTCACCAGATGTCGGTAAAAACCCATCTAATCCACACCGCAAAGAAATCAAGCCAGAGATGTCCATAAATGTAATCATGTGTAATAATGATAAATGACACAGGGAAAAAGTATTGAACACGCTTACTGAAATTTATTTCATATATCATATAAAAGACTTTGTTCGCGATAACAGCTTCAAGACACCTCCTGTTTGGAGAAACTAGTTGCATGCATTGCTCAGGTATGATTTTGGTCCAATCTTACACACACTCTTCAAATCCTGAAGGTTCATTTGGCTCCTTCTATGAACTCTGAGCTTTAGTCCTTTCCATAAATTTTGTATTGGATCAGGTCAGGTGATTGGCTCGGCCATTCTAGCAGCTTTATTTTATTTATCTGAATCCAATTAAGAGTTTCCTTGGCTGTGTGCTTGGGATCCTTGGCTCTTGTTTCATTTTCGTCATCCTGGTAGATGGCAGCAGATTTTTAGACAGAATATCTTGGTACATTTGTAAATTCATCCATCCTACAATTAAATTAAGTTTACCAGTGCCGTATGCTGAAAAACAGCCCTACACCATGATGTTCCCACCTCGAAACTTCACTGTTGTGATGGTGTTTTGGGGGTGATGTGCAGTGCCTTTTGGCTTCCAAACATGGTGTGTATTATGGCATTTAAAGCGTTCAATTCTACTCTCATTTGACCAGACTATATTCTCCCAGTATTTCACAGGCTTGTCTAAATGTTGTTGAACAAACTTTAAACTTGCTTGTACACGCTTTTTATTTAGCAATGGAGTCTTGCTGTGTTAGCGTGCAAACAAGCCATGTAAGTTGAGTGCATTATTTATTGTTTTCTTTGAAACAATGGTACCTCCTGATTCCAGGTCTTCCTGTAGCTTTCCACAGGTGGTTCTTGGCTCTTGGACAACTCTTCTGATAATTATTTTCCCTCCTCTGTATGAAATCTTACGGGGAGCACCTCGTTATTGCCAGTTCATGGTGAAATGATGTTCTTTCTACTTCTGGATTATAGCCCCAAGAGTGCTCACTCTATGTGACTGCAGACTTGTAAGTACTTGTAGTGCACACAGTGCGCAACATCAGGATTTTCTGATGACTGTGCTGGGAGCAGTCGGTCATGTGACTACTAGTATGTTTGCAAACAGTATATATTTTGTCACTAAATCCACAATGTTGTGTGCACTGAGGAAATCATCCAGCCTTTTTTTTAGAACCTGTTATAGTATCTGCCATTACCTCTTGTGGTGGGGCATTCTACAATCTGACTACTCTTAACTGTAAAGAACCCTTTCCTATATAGATGTGTGAAGCCCCACAGGTGTTGTGTCGGTGCATTACCTTCAGGGACTCCACTCAGCTGGATCCGGTCACCGGTAGGAGATCTTCTTCTTGTCGTGACGCCACTCTCAGTATTGCGGCCAGTAGGGACCGCCACTGCAGGTTGAGGGACGCCTGGGGCTGATGGTGAGTGCAGTTAGTTGGAATAGCCTCCTGAGAGTGAGGCAAGCCCCAGGGCCCGGTGTAGGTGCGTAGAACCACAAGGCGCAGAATAACTCCACACAGGCAGAATGTCTTTCAGGGTTTTTACTCACTTCAGGTGGCAGGGTGAGTAACCCGGGCGTAGCTGGGATGAACCAGGCGGGAACCAGGTATCCTTCAGGCTGACTTCTGATGGTGACTACCAACTCGCCTTCCTTAGCCCTTGGTGGTTTGGGGTGACCCCGACTTTTAGTCCCTATGGGGGTCACCCAGGGAAGTTGCTGAAGCCTCACTCCCCTTCGTTTGCCGTTTGCTTGTGGCCTGGACCAGCTCACTCCAGCTGCTTGCCTCCTGTGAGCTATGGGCCCTAACTGTGGCTACGTGGCTGCGGCTTTTGTGGTGTTGTGGTGTGGGCTTTGAGGGCCCCACACCGGCAGGTTTAGCAGGGAAAGGTGGATCTATCCCCGCTCCGGGATCTGCCGCCCGTTTGGGCCTGGTTCTCCCTAGCAGTCTCCTTACTTCCCACTCTGTGCTCTCTCTCTAGCTGGAGATGGGTTTCGGGTAGCCCTCCTAGGTGACCGTTCTCCCCCGTCGGTAGCCACTGCGCGGACGCTGTCAGACTACAGCAGCCCACGGGATCTGCTCCTCACTCGAGCTCCCTGGACTCTGCACTGAACCGGCTCACATCTGGGACCTTCACTGCTGCTCCTGTCAGAGCTTCACTTTCCTGCTCCTCACTCCTCCACACTCTGCTGCAGACTCCTTTTACTCCTCCTTCTCTTTTCCCTTTTGTGCCTGCCTACGCCACCTAGCAACCAGACTCTCTTACCACACCCCTTGAGAGGAGATGGAGGCTTTTGGCCCCCTCCACTATTCCAGTGAAGGTGAAGGCTTTTCCCCCTCCTGGGATCCCCAGGGGTCCTCTCATGGGTACATGTGTGAGACCTGATCACTATGCGCCTGTGTAGTCACACCTCGGTCAGCCTTCTGGATTACCTGTATTGTACTGTCCCCAGCATGGGTGCAGTACTCAGTGGTGCCTGACCAGGTCAGGGGCACCACATTCCCCCTTAGTTATCACCAGCACGTCCTCGGGCTGCAAGACAACATTTTAAAATGCATAAAACATGTAAAACATTTTTAAAAGCACCAGGTACCATACATCACCACCCTCCACCCACAAGTCCGTTAACCCACCCAAAACCCTCTCACGTTGGCCGCGCCTTCAGCCACTTCTGGCAGGATGTAGAGGCGGCTTTCATGGGCTGGTGGTTTCAGGGTATACCTGGCCTGGTGAATCCGCGCCTTCAGCCTCTTCTGGCAGGATGTAGAGGCGGCCTCCACAGTTGGTGCTGACCAGGTACCCTCTTTGTGGTGGAGAGCCAGGCCCCATAAACAGGCATGCTCTCTGGTTGCAGGTGAGCCAAGGCCCTATATACGGACGTGCTCCCTGGTTGCAGACGAGCCAAGCCCCTAAACAGGCTGACTCTGGTGGTGGTGGTGCCCTCTGGTGTAACTATTTACACTGCGAGAGTTTGTGGCTATAGCCAGTTCATAGCCTTAAGGTTCATTTCTCACATCAGTTTATGTGGGCACATCTCTTAAACTTGTAAAACGTTGCAAAACAAACTTTTCAAACTGGTAACTTGCTTTACTTTACTTGAACTTATGCAGACTCCTCCTCACCAGGGCTTGGGCCTGTAGGGCTGCGGCACCTGTTGCTTCCTTGACCTCTTTCTTCGTCTGTGGTAGTCTCATCAGTAGGTTCTTTCTCTGTTCCTTTTCTATCTTTCCTTTCTTCTTCTTTAGGACATGGTGCTACATCTAGCGCGTACCAGCCTCTTTCGCCTTGATGCATGGTAAACTGCACTGTGTCTCCCATTTTCAGGTTCCTCTGGGCAAATTAGCTCTAACGTCTCTTCTATTGACGAAGATACCTTCTTTGATACCAGGTGCAACGATGAACCCGTATCCTGACTTCAGGCTAAAGTCTTCCACAATTCCTCTACAAAGGGGTCCTCTGACCTGTGCTTTGGCTCTTCTTAGGGACCGTTTTTCTTCTAGGTCTCTGGCCGTTATGTCATCTCTTTGCTCTGGGGATGGCGGAGCAGGTGACAACTGGTTTCGGCTACGGCGCCGTGTCTTGCGGGCTTGATTCTGCTGGGTGGCTGCTTCACTGCTGGCAGGCTCCCAGGTGAGGTTGCTGGATAAATCTTCCTCTTCATCCCAGCGAGAATATGGCAACATCTCCGGCTCTGGGCATGGATCCACTGCTGGTGGCTCCTGAGTCAGCTCCTCAGCTTCCTGGCCTCCCCTCCCCCTTAGTTCTTCTGAGCACTCCTTTGGTGGCAGTGCTGGGGATGGACTTTCTTCAGCAGGCCCAGGCAGGGATCTTTTTGGCATGATTGCTGCAGGAGTCGTCTTGGGGGTATGCGGAGGGAGTATGTACTGGTCCACCAACCATTGTGGAAACTTGGCCTCCATGTCAGCCTTCAGCTGCCAGTATGCGGGGTCCTCCCCCAGCGTGGGCTTTCCAGCAGGGACCTCTTTGGACTGGGGAGCGGTGTCTGCTCTGGCCTTGCAGGCCGGGGAAAATGGTGATGCAATCTTATCTTGGCGGGCCGCGCCTGACATGGCGGCGGCCTGGTCTTGGCGGGCCGCGCCTGGCATGGCGGCGGCCTGGATGGGCGTTTCTGGCGCAGCTTGGATCGACGTCGCAGCTGCGATGGGGTCTTTGCAGGCTGGGCTGGGCGTCGCTGCCTCGATCGGAGCTTGGCGGGCCGCACCTGGCGGGGCTGCGGCCTGGTTCAGCACCTCACTTGCGGCGCGGACGAGCGTTGCGGCTGCGGTGGGGTCTCGGCGAGCCGGGCCTAGCATGGCGGCGGCCTGGGTCAGCGTCACACCTGCGGCGTGGATGAGGGTCGCGGTGGCAGCCGGTTCTTTGCGGGCCGGGCAGGGCATCGCTGCAGGGACCGGGTCTTGGTGGGCCGAGCAGGGCATCGCTGCGGCGGCCTGGGCTTGGCGGGCCGCACCTGGCGTGGCTGCGGCCTGGCTCAGCGTCGCCGCGCCGGGCGCCTCTTTAGGGACCGCGGGCGTGGCAGCAGGGGTCGGGGCATCCGGGCCGGCAGGGGTAATACTGGACTCACCCATCGGTGGCAGCATCGGGGTCTGAGTCGTTGCCACTCGGTCTGGCGCTCGGCGCGCGGCTCTCCCTTCATAGGCCTGAACCGCGGCAGCCATCTCCAGAAGTTCCATGCGTTCTTCTCTGATCTGCTCCACGACCCGGGTCTCCAGTCGGTCGCAGAACTGGGCCAGCTCCCGATACCACCAGGCAGCGGAGCCCGGTTCTGGGTTTCTGCGGTCAGACGCCATTTCTTCTGCGCCCTCTTCTGTACGATTTCCCAGCAGTGGACTCGTCGTTGCCTCTAGTAGCAAGCTGTTCAGTTTCCGCTCTGCCTCTTTCAGCAGCTCCTCTCCCAGCAGCAGGCTTCTGGCTCCCTTTCTGTCCCGACGTCTCTGGACGCTTCCGCTCTCTTCACAAGCGAGGTCAGAACTCTGCAGGGGATCTCTGGGTAGCCACACCTCTTCGTGGGCGGTAACTTCTCCCAGCGCGGGCTGCTGTTGTTTTTCAGCGCGCTTTTCATGGTGGCAATATGGCGGCGCTTCCAATTTTTCAAGCGGACCGCCCAGGCACATGGTCACCTGTCTGAACAGGTCTAGTCCTTATCCTGTTCGTGACGCCAGATGTGAAGCCCCACAGGTGTTGTGTCGGTGCATTACCTTCAGGGACTCCACTCAGCTGGATCCGGTCACCGGTAGGAGATCTTCTTCTTGTCGTGACGCCACTCTCAGTATTGCGGCCAGTAGGGACCGCCACTGCAGGTTGAGGGACGCCTGGGGCTGATGGTGAGTGCAGTTAGTTGGAATAGCCTCCTGAGAGTGAGGCAAGCCCCAGGGCCCGGTGTAGGTGCGTAGAACCACAAGGCGCAGAATAACTCCACACAGGCAGAATGTCTTTCAGGGTTTTTACTCACTTCAGGTGGCAGGGTGAGTAACCCGGGCGTAGCTGGGATGAACCAGGCGGGAACCAGGTATCCTTCAGGCTGACTTCTGATGGTGACTACCAACTCGCCTTCCTTAGCCCTTGGTGGTTTGGGGTGACCCCGACTTTTAGTCCCTATGGGGGTCACCCAGGGAAGTTGCTGAAGCCTCACTCCCCTTCGTTTGCCGTTTGCTTGTGGCCTGGACCAGCTCACTCCAGCTGCTTGCCTCCTGTGAGCTATGGGCCCTAACTGTGGCTACGTGGCTGCGGCTTTTGTGGTGTTGTGGTGTGGGCTTTGAGGGCCCCACACCGGCAGGTTTAGCAGGGAAAGGTGGATCTATCCCCGCTCCGGGATCTGCCGCCCGTTTGGGCCTGGTTCTCCCTAGCAGTCTCCTTACTTCCCACTCTGTGCTCTCTCTCTAGCTGGAGATGGGTTTCGGGTAGCCCTCCTAGGTGACCATTCTCCCCCGTCGGTAGCCACTGCGCGGACGCTGTCAGACTACAGCAGCCCACGGGATCTGCTCCTCACTCGAGCTCCCTGGACTCTGCACTGAACCGGCTCACATCTGGGACCTTCACTCCTGCTCCTGTCAGAGCTTCACTTTCCTGCTCCTCACTCCTCCACACTCTGCTGCAGACTCCTTTTACTCCTCCTTCTCTTTTCCCTTTTGTGCCTGCCTACGCCACCTAGCAACCAGACTCTCTTACCACACCCCTTGAGAGGAGATGGAGGCTTTTGGCCCCCTCCACTATTCCAGTGAAGGTGAAGGCTTTTCCCCCTCCTGGGATCCCCAGGGGTCCTCTCATGGGTACATGTGTGAGACCTGATCACTATGCGCCTGTGTAGTCACACCTCGGTCAGCCTTCTGGATTACCTGTATTGTACTGTCCCCAGCATGGGTGCAGTACTCAGTGGTGCCTGACCAGGTCAGGGGCGCCACAGATGCCAAAATTGCCTTTCTTCCACTTGCACTGAGTGCCCCCTGGTCCTTAGTATTGTCTTTGGACACAATAAGTCATGTGACAGTCCTCCGTATTGACTACACATGTATTTATACATATAAATGAGATCTCCTCTGAAATGTCTTTTTTCTATGCTACACAAATCTATCTTTTCCAACCTGTCATCATATGGGAGGCCTTCCATTCCTTGTAATAATCTAGTTGCGCCTTTGAACTGACTCTAACTTCTGTATGTCCTTTTTAAAATGTGGAGCCCAAAACTGGATCCCATATTTCAGATGTGGCATTTCAAGTGATTTATAGAGGGGTAACAATACATTGGGATCACGGGATCTAATCTCTCTTTTTATACACCCTAATATATTGTTTGCTTTAGCAGCTACTGCAAGACATTGAGTGCTGCTGCTCGGCTTAGGCTAGTTTCACACTTGCGTTGTTTTCCTTCAGTCACAATCTGCCGTTTTGGAAAACAGCGGTATCCGTTAACGAATTTCCCATAGACTTGTATGGATGACGGATTGTGACAGAAGTACCCGCGTTGCTTCCGCTGACCGACGCTGCGTTGTTTCCGCCGGGTGGAAGGAACGCAGCATGTAACGTTTTTTGAGCAGCGGAATCCTTAGGATTTTGCTGCGCATTCACTCTCTGGCTCCCTGTACACGTAACCAGGGTACACATTGGGTTAGTAAGCAAACGCTTTGCTTAGAAACCCGATATTTATCCTGGCTACGTGTGCAAGGAGCCAGCGCTAATCGGTGTACGCTGGTAACCAAGGTAAATATCGGGTATCCAAGCAAAGTGCTTTGCTTTAGTTCCCCGATATTTACCCTGGCTACGTGTGCAGGGAGGCCGACACTTCCCCGCTCGGCTCCGCCCACTCCCGCACTCCACTCCGCATGTACACACACACTCACACTCACCTGTCCCCAGCCATGCAGTCCCCGCGGCACTGACGTCCTCAGCGCCATGGCCCCGCTTGGCTCCCCACTCTCTGCACTCCGCCCCCCGCACACATTCTTGCGGCCGAACGATTAGCTGATCACCCGGCGGCTGGCTGCTTTGAGCGATCAGCTGATCACCCGGCGACCGGCTGCTGTGAGCGATCAGCTGATCACCCGGCGGCAGCTATTGTGAACGATTAGCTGATCGCCCGGGTGATCAGCTGATCGTTCACAATAGTCTGCCGCCGGTAAAACTGTAAAGAAGAAGAAAAAAAAAAGCAGATTCCGTTGTTTTCTACGATCCGTTGTGCCACTATATGCAATGTATCCGTTGCATCCGTCACACAATGCAATGCAACGGATGCCGTTCAACGCAAGTGTGAAACTAGCCTTACTTGTAACCAGAATATCTGATTATAAAAGTCTTTCTACTGTTCTGTAGTCCTGAGTATATTTCCATTTAATGTATGTGCAGGTCTATATATATGTAGGTGCATATTTTACACTTATCAACATTAAATCTCATTTTCTTCTTCCGACATCTTATCCAGATCGTTTTGTAATATTGTACTATCAAGGTCACTTTTTAATATCCTACATAGTTTGGTGTCATCAGCAAAGACTGACACTTTACTATCAATCCCATCCACAAGGTCATTAATAAAGAAATTAAAAAGAATTGGTCCTAGCACAGATTCCTGTGGCACCCCACTGCTGGCTATAGCCCATTTAGAGAATGTACCATTTAAGACTACTCTTTGTTTCCTATCTTTAAGCCAATTCCTTACCCAGTTGCATATAGTTTCCCCTAGTCCATGCTTCTGGAGCTTTAGTATAAGGCCATTATGTGGTACAGTATCAAATGCCTTTGGAAAGTTCAATCAAATCACATCAGCTGCATTACCAATATCCAAATTTGCACTTACCCCCTCATAGAAACCTAACATGTTGGTTAGATACGACTTATCTTTCTTGAATCCATTCTGGTTATCAGTTATTATTTTACTCTCTCTATTATATCGTTGCATGTCATCTCTTAAAATGCCCCCAAAAACCTTGCACACAACTGATGTTAGTTGTCTGGATCCACCCTCTTACCTTTCTTAAATAAATATTGGTACCACGTCTGCCATTCTCCAATCGTGAGGCACCAACCCTGTTACAAGAGCATCTAAGAAGATAAGATACAGCAGTCTGTCAATTACTGTCTCAATTCCCTCAATATCCGTGGAGGAATGCCATCTGACTGGGCATTGGTCAATGTTTAATTTACTCAGATGCAGATGGACTACTTCTTGTGTTAAATTAGTTTTATTAGGGGGTGTGATGGTGGAATATGGGGGGTTGTGTATAATTTGTGTAGGTTTGTATTTTAGGCGTGGTGCTCTGTCCATTCTGTTTACATTGTCCTGTTTGCAGGTGAATCACCCCCTGCCGGGCTTTTGTCCCCAAGTCTGGGGGAGGGGGGCCTGGAATCCACCCAAATGCTCTGCTTACCTGGGAGATTATTCAGTCAGGCTGGGAAGGGCAAGAGACAAGCAGGAAAATTCATCCTCTGGGGGAGAAGCTATGGCTACAGGCAGCACCCCAGAGAGCCATTGATAAACCCCCGATTTCCCTGGAAAAGGACTGCTGGAGGATTGTGACTTATCCCCGGGACATTTATCCCATTACTGGATTACTTTACCCTCCTTGTGGTGGATTCTTTTATGGAGTTTCTGATTTGCATGGAATAAAGGATCTCTGGATTGCTCACCCATCTCTCGCTCTGTTAATTGAGTGATATCGGAGAAGGACCCCATGACAGGGGGACTTTGATTTTCACATTGTTGAATGATTATTGGAACAATCAGTTCCTTGGTGAACACCGATGAAAAGTGCTTGATTAATATCTCAGCCTTTTCTTTGTCTACTATAATTATCCTGTTATAATCTTTTATGGATCCGATACTATCCTTTATTTTACTTTTGACATTTATTGTATTTATAAAAAATGTTGGATTTTATTTTAATGACTTTGGTGATTTTTATTTCAGTAGCTAATTTTGCTAGCTTGATTTCTTTTTTACATGTCCTATTGAGAATTTTATAGTCCTGAAATGCTATTTCTGTATTCTCAGCCTTCAAAATTTTGACTCTAATGCTACTTTGGAGTTAGCCAGAAAACATTTTTTAATGTTTTTTTTTTTTTTTAGCTTTTAGTGTTCTTTTATGTTGAAAGCATCATTGCAGCACCTGTTAATTTTTTGGGTGGTGCCCATTATCTATTTTGTGGTTTTTTTTTTTCAGAACAATAAAGGTATGAATACCAGAATTCCAGAGGTCCGGGCTGAATCATTATACTGTATGGATATCGTTAAAGTAGAAATGTATTAGAGATAACAAATATTTACCGTATTTTTCGGATTATAAGATGCACTTTTCCTCACAAAAATTTGGGAGGAAAATGAGGGGTGCGTCTTAAAATCCGAATATAGCTTACCGGGGGGGCTGTCTGTGCGGCGACCGGGTGCGTTCAGGCGGCTGGGAGCCTGCAGCTGTGTGCGGGCGGCCGGGTGCTTGTGGCTGCGTTCCGGCGGCTGGGTGCCTGTCGGTGCCGGCTGCTTCTCTGTCCTGGAGGCTGACTGCCTTTCTGTGCGGGTGGGTGGACGGGCGTGTGCGGACTGCGGTGGCTGTGCGCTGAGTGTCCGAGTTCAAATGGCGCCGGGAGTCAGCGCGTGCGCAGATGGAGCCCTTGGATGAGAGCTCCATCTGCGCATGCGCCGCTCCAGGCGCCATCATTTAAACCAGGACCGCGGACACTGGGACACTTACCGCATCACCTGCTCCACTACTGAGCAGTCCTGGAGGCCGGCTGCCTCTCTGTGCGTGCGTGTGCGATTGGGCGGACTACGGTAGCTGTGCGGTGAGTGTCCGAGTTCAAATGATGGTGCCGGAAGTCAGCGCGTGCACAGTCAGAGCTCTTGGATGAGAGCTCCATCTGCGCACGCGCCGCTTCGGGAGTCAGCGCGTGCGCAGATGGAGCCCTTGGATGCGAGCTCCATCTGTGCATGCGCCGCTCCAGGTACCATCATTTAAAACGGGACCGCGGACACTCACCGCACCGGAATGCTCCACCACTGACCCGCCACTACGGACACTACAGACCCTCCGCCCCCGCTGCTGCCGCCACTGACCGCCGTCTCCACTGCTGCCACCACTGACCGCCGCCCCCGCTGCTGCCGCCACTGACGCCGACACGGACCCGCTGCCAGCACAACCTCTGCCTCCTGTGACCCGCTTCACCACCTCTGCTGCCCCCCCCTCCGATAAGACATCACCGGAGTGTAAGACGGACCCCATTTTTATTTTTATTTACCTTTTTTTATCTCTAAATTTGGGGTGCGTCTTATAATCTGGTGCGTCTTATAAAACGAAAAATACGGTATCTTAGGCTACTTTCACACATCCGGTTTGAGCACTGCGGCTCAATCCGGCTGTGAAAACTATGCAACGGATGCGGCGAAAACACCGCATCCTTTGCATAAGTTTTTACATGCGGCCCGTCCGTTTTTTTTCCGGTTGCGGCATGCTACTGAGCATGCGCAGTGGAAAAAAACGCATGCGGCGAGCGGATGCGTTTTTTTCCGCATCGCGCCGCATCCGGCCTCCATAGGTATGCATTGAAAAATGCGCCGCAGCGGCCGGATGCGGCGCGATGCGGTGTTTTTTGCCGGAGCAAAAAACGTTGCAGGGAACGTTCGATCCGGCCGCCGCATCGGCTAAATCTGCCGCATGCGGCAAAAACCGGACCGAACGCAAGCCCCTGCGGCAGAATACGGCACTAATGTAAGTCTATGCAAAAAAAACTGCAACCGGCGTTACAAAAGCCGGTTGCGGTTTTTCTGCAGAACGCCGTATTGTGCCGCAGAGCAAAAATCCGGATGTGTGAAAGTAGCCTTACCCACAAATTGTCAACTTACTTTACAGTTCTGAAACTTGACTGCTGTGAGATTTTCGTTTTCACTAATAGAACCATTGAATACAATACAAACAAATTGTTGGATATAAAACATTTTAATCACAAAAAGTAGGATAAACTTTACAGAATAATTCTGGCAAATGGCAGGAATACAAAATCATATTTTCAAGCTCATTCTACAGTCAGCCAGGTTGATAAAGAAGTGATCATAAGCAGTCTAGAGCTAAGTTATCTTAGGCCTTCTTGCTTGCTTCTTTTTCCTGTTCAATAGCTGCAAAGGTATAAAACAATATATTAGAAGTTTGATAGTATACAATTTGGAGACAATATCTTATAGTTGGTACCCAGTAAAACATACTACATCATAATATAAGCTAAAGGCAAAATACAGGGTGGGCCATAAGTATGGATACACCCTGATAAAATGGAAATGGTTGCTGGTATCACCTTTCTGTTTGTGGTATATTAGTACATGGAAGAGGCCAAACATTTGAGGCCGGGTGATGCCCATGGAGGCCATCTGCAAAGCTGCCATTTTAAATTCAACTTTTTTTTTTCAATGGGAAGGGGGTCATGTGACACATCAAACACATGGAGAATTGAACAAGAAAAAGAATGGTGTGCTCATTTTTAATGTAGCTTTATTCATTATTGAGTTATTGACACGTTTGTGACATGGAACAAAGACAGTAACCCACTAAAGGATGTGCTCAAAGTGCTGCCCATTGTGTTCAATTGTCACTACGATTCTCTTCTCCCACTCTTGACACACCAAGAGCAATACCACAGATTTTGGATCCAGGATGTGGGGCACCTGAAAAAACGGATACAGGACGCCTGTGTTAGCATGTCTTCTGCGGTATTGCTCTTGGTGTGTCAAGAGTGGGAGAAGAGAATCGCGTTGATAATACAACACAATGGGCAGCACTTTGAGCACATCCTTTAGTGGGTTACTGTCATTATTCCATGTCACAAACACGTCAATAACTCGATAATGAATAAAGCTACGTTACAAATGAGCACACCATTGTTTTTCTTGTGCAATTCTCTATGTGTTTGATGTGTCACATGACCCCCTTCCCATTGAAAAGTTGAAAAACTTTGCAGATGGCCGCCATGGGTGTCACCCAGCCTCAAATGTTTGGCCCCTCTCATGTACTAATATGCCACAAACGGAAAGGTGATATCAGCAACCACTTCCATTTTATCAGGATGTATCCATAATTATGGCCCACGCTGTAGATAGCCAGGCAACGGCATAGACCAACAACATTATCATTTGATTATACAGGGTGGTCCAAAAGTAGGTGGACAGTAGGTGTAATAGGGTTATCAAACATGGTGTAAAGTGAAACTGACTCAGTTGCTCTTAGCAACCAATCAGATTCCACTTTTCATTTTTCACAGACTCTTTGGATAATGAAAGGTGGAATCTGATTGGTTGCGAAGGGCAACTGAGTCAGTTTCACTTTACACCTTGTTTGATAACCCTATTACACATACTGTCCACCTACTTTTGGACCACCCTGTATATACTGTATATATAGAGTTGTAAAATCTACATGTACACTCTTGATACAAAATGGCTGTTTAATTGCGAATCTGTGTCACAGCCTGCATCTCAGATTCTGGGAAATGCAAAGGACCCAGCAGAAGACATCATACAGATCTACTCACTTTCTTGAGAAGGAAGTGTATTCTTTTCCGCCGTGGTAGTCTTGCGGAGTGTTCGGGGATCAAATTTCTCCACCTCTGACAGATCAGGTTTATCAGCCATTGTGACTATAAAGAAAACAAACAAATTTTAGGTGGCACGGTTTAAGAATAATATTTCTGCGTGAATTAGCAGACCTCAGAACAGTAAATACGCAGTATACCCCATACTTTTTTAGTTTTAGACAAAATTTAAATTTTTGCACCGGACAACTGAAAAAATAAAATTTCTTCTCAGTTATGTTATTAACCCATTAAAAAAAACTTAATTAAGAAGTGAAAATAAAACTCCCCCTAATATAAGAGGTAAAAAAATTGAAAAATTGATCCAAAAAATTGATCTGCGATATGTTTCTATGAGATAAGTAGATTCAGAAGAAACAAATTTTATTGAGCAATTTGCCAACAGTTTAAAGCACCACTCCAGCATTTTTTTTTTTACTTCTGACACTATTGCAAGTTCCCTGCTCTTAGTAACATACAGAATAGTTGCCATCTTCTGCTCTTGCTGGTGCCACTCTGGTCCCAATCTGCTATCTTGTGACTGCAACTTCTGACTGACCAGAACTCAGAGGTAATTATCACAAGCTCTCAATTTAGGTCTATGAGAGCCTTGTTCTGGCTCTCATAGACTTACATTGAGTAATAACTACTGGTCCACCCAATCACTGCCTACAACATGCAGAAGATGACCAGATCAGCGCTGATAACAGATGAAGATGGTGGCTGGTGAGTATATTTCTAAGGGCAAGAAACCAACATTAGTGACACCAGTACAGCAGTAAAATAAGAAAAAAAAAACAAAGCACTGGGGTGGTACTTTAATCTAAGCAAAATAAAAAGCGTAAAAACATATACATTGGATGAAATTGTCATGTTTCCACCGGAGCCGACTTCTGCTTCAATCATCAGACGCCGCCGCGTCACCACTGTGGGCGGTGCTAGGGACAAGGGAGCAGTCAGTGGCTCTGCTGGGCGCAGGCTCCACTCATCTATTAGGCTGGATTTCACTAGGACCTGCAGTACCACTGGTTGACTGTGGTGGTGTGTGCCTTCCGGCTGGAGTAGCTACCTTTCAGCAGGGGCCAATGGGAAGGAAGGCACCACACCCCTCTTATGCTTTCTCCCTTCTGCTGGCAGGTGCCAGATATAGTCCTGTAATTCCCTGCTAGACTCTGGTTCCTTGCTGTTTGTTTGTATTCCTGTATATTGACCTTAGCTTGACCACTCTTCTGCCTGCCGTTTCTGTACTTCGCTGCTAGCCCCGGTTTTGACCCTTAGCTTGATATCTGACTACTCTCCTGCCTGATGATTTTTTCCCCTGTTCTACCTTCTGGATTTGACCCTGCCTGCTTACTACTTTCCTCGGGAACGCAGTCTTCCACAGGCAGAGATCACTTAAGTCCTGTCGTAATTCCAAACCCCTGTATAGGGGTTGAAGGGTTGTGGGGTCTGGGTTCCTGCTTTGTGGACAGTTGCCTCTATTCACCTGTTTTACTGATCCCGAGCCCGTGGCTCCAGGCAGGCGTCACAGATATATACTGAGACTGGCATTTCATAACCCAGCATTCAATACAAGCCTGCTGGAGTAAGATGCACCCAATATATTAGGAGCTGCACATCCCAGTTATATCCCGAACCTTTCCCAAAATTTACATGCCAGGCTCGGTCAAATACGTATATTTAGTCAACAGAGGAGACGGAAACAAGCATGTTAAAATCTAGCAATTTTACATGATGGCCCTGTATTAAATAGTATACATAATCACACTATTCAATATCTGTATCAAAGGGCCTAATGTGTGCCAAAGGGACGATCTTTTGATTGATCACGTTGAAACATCTGGGTCCTGTGAACATGTAACCACTAAGGGGCAATTCATTAAAACTGGCATTTTGTACACCAGTCTTAATCATGAGTGTGCAAGAATAAGATGAACTTAATTTATTAAGATTCGCACGCCACTTTATGAATCAGGCACATTTTATTATTGGTGGGTGCCTCTCCAGAAATGTTACTCTGGTCATTAAAGTGGTATAACTGCTGAAGAACTTGTCAGGCGGACTTTGCCAAGCCCTGTACCGCCAATGCCCCACCCACTTCGGCAGATTTGGCTGAGCCTAACGCGAAGACTTCAAAAGTAATTAATTTTTGCGCAACATAGGGTTGTGCAACAGTTTTCCATCTTTTCAAAATGTTTTACACCAGAAATCTGGCAAAAAAATACTTTGATGAATCAGGGTCTAAGATTTTTCTAGGTTCAAATTCAGAGATTACACTGCAAGATCAGTGTTAACCCAATCTAAGACCTATTTAGTTTAGATATTAAAATTATAGTCAGACTGACATTTGTAGGAGCAATATAGATAAAAAAAATACATGTGTGTTATCATCATGTGAAATTAGCCCAAGGCTGCTTTTGGATGGCTGTAATGCAACATTGGCTATGCAACATTGTGGAGCTAACTCATTAAGACTGATGTAGTCATGATGAGTACGATGTGCCAAATTCATTTATGGTGCTCATGCCACTTAAGATATACCAAATTCACTATCACTGACTTGTGCCTCTATGATATTAATACTGGGACTGAAGTAGCATTGCTATCCTAAGATGTGCTGGCACTTTGCTGAAATTCACCCGGGAGCCTTGCCCTGCCCTGCTCCACCTCTCTTCTCCCCAGCTCTGTCTGTTTTGGCAGAGCTGCTCCAAACTGGCGTGAAAAATCTCAACATTTTTGCACAAAAATTGTGCAACTCTTCAAAATGTAAAAGCCCAGATAATTTGGCTACAATGTATTTGGGAATATGCACCAAAATAGACTCTATTGGAATAAAACAGAGAACCAGTTACATAACAAACATTTTTGAAACAAAAATGTTTTAGAACGCTTAAAAAAGTCTTTCCGAGGATGGTTGCAAGACCATGGTTTGTTCTTTCCAGTTGAGTAACATTTATTATAGAGTGCAGAGAATTTTTTTTATAGAAATTAAGAGTATGGATGACAGGTAAGAGCTAAGAGAGTCTATCAGGTCACGAGTGGTAGGGGAAACACTGGTATGGGTAACACCAGGTCTAACAAGGCGTTGTTCTTGTTCATCGCTAAAGGTGCAGCCTCTTAGAATGACATTGACAACCAAGTTTGCCTGAGGAAGCAAATATTACCTTTGAACAATATTTTTTTTATATTTTACCTATATAACTATTATATATATATGATCTCCCCGTTGGGGAATTGAACCCCGGTCTCCTGCGTGACAGGCGGGGATACTCTCCACTATACTAACGAGGCGTGGATAACATATATGATCTCCCCATTGGGGAATTGAACCCCGCGTGACCGGCGGAGATACTTTTCACTATACTAACGAGGAGTGGCTAACATATATGATCTCCCCGTTGTGGAATTGAACCCCGGTCTCCCGTGTGACAGGCGGGGATACTCTCCACTATACTATCGAGGAGTGTCTAACATATATGATCTCCCTGTTGGGGAATTGAACCCCGGTCTCTCGCGTGACCTGCAGAGATACTCTCCACTATACTAACGAGGAGTGGCTAACATATATGATCTCCCCGTTGTGGAATTGAACCCCGGTCTCCCGTGTGACAGGCGGGGATACTCTCCACTATACTAACGAGGAGTGGCTAACATATATCATCTCCCCGTTGGGGAATTGAACCCCGGTCTCCCACGTAACAGACAGCGATACTCTCCACCATACTAACGAGGAGTGGCTATTAACTATAATTATAACTATTAAAACACCAATCAACATGATATGAGTCCCAGTGCATGTGTATCATGTACCAACCGACATAAAAGATGCACAAAGACTACCAACCAACATATACTTTGTGCATCTTTTATGTCAGTTGGTACTATATAACTATTATACAGAACACTTGAATTCTGGCGAAATGCGCGTTGGGTGTGGTGCATCCCTGGCTCCATGCACATTTACTTCCCTCCTACAGACTTTCTCATACCTGGTATACTCACTGTATTTATTATTACTTATTTGAGAGATATCTTGCACCTTTGTATCATTTGATGTGGGTGGCATATTTTATGTTAGGATTACCTATCTACTCCAGACTCTGCACTTCATTAATACACATACAATTTTTCTATGTATTGTCTTTGACTTCTTTCATATATAGATTTGACTTTTCTGAGTTTATGATAGATCTTCCAGATAGGGTACTTTTATGTATTGTGTCCAGGTGTTCCCTCCAAGTCTTCTAATTACTGATCATTACTTTTATAATCCTTTGTCACCTAATAAAGTGATTGGTTGTTTTAGGTTTGATTTGCCCAGCATTTCACTGGATTATTCGTTTACATAAATATTGTTTATGGGCCGGTAACATTTGGATTGTGGCTATGGGAAGTTTATTATATAGAACAGCTCTAAATATGATATTAAAATAGCTTATTACACACTAAAAAACGTAAATCTGTGACCTGCAGCTTGTAGGTTCAGCCATAAGGATCAGCATGAATTATTATTAGAGCCTGTGGGTCAGTAAAGCAAGTCTGTCATATCATTATGTTCTTGCGCACATGTGAATTACTCATGGAATTTGGAAACCTGAATGTAAAAACCTGCACAGACAAATCCAGAGGTATGTGGCAGCCGCACCCAGCTGCTGTGCACACAGCTCTACAGGCCAAGTTACTGCGGAGAGAATTTGTCCACATCAGCCAGTACAATAATAATCTATCCCTATTAATCATGATACAATCACAATGAATACGATCTGTAATTAAGCCTCAGCAGTGAAAACACAATTCAGCACATAACGTTCCCAGTATAACCAGCTAATTACTCATATAAGCCACAAACAGCCCACTTTGTGCCTCAAACACGACATATTCAAAAACTTACCCAGCTCTACTCTTAGCGTCCAGGACAAAATGCACTAAAAAAAAGGGCGTTCCTTTTATATACAGTGTTAAATACACACCTTCTAATGTTCATTGGGTAAAGCTTCCACACCTATGTAAAGCCCGCCTTAGTAAACTTTTTGCTCCCAGCCACTTGGTCTTAGTGGTTACATTTCAAGAATACGAGAACATCAGTACAATCATTTCTCCCTATTATTATCATCATATATCTCAATTATTACTACTATAATCATATATGCTGTATTGTTCCTACAATTATATACCTCCATTATTATCAGTGATTTCAGATATCTCAAATTTTGGCACAATCATATACAATATTACTAAAAATACAATCATGAACCCAATTATTCTTATTATATTTACAGACCTCCCTTATTATTACTACAGAGTTTATTGTCTCTTTCCCCCCTTGCTGTAAGATTGCAGTCTTTGTTTAGGGTATTGTGGCGCCCCTGAGGCTTCAGTCGCCACAGGGTACTGCACCTCACTTAAGGTGCAGTATTCATCCCAATGAAGGGGGGGGGGGTCAATCACCGGTGTTTCCACATTCCACCTTACATACAGCTTAGGTACCTTATCACTGGGGATTGGCCTAGGGTAGACAGAGGGGGTGGCCATCCCCATGCATGAGACTTTCCCGGTCACTAGGACAACCACCTGGGGGGCGGTCACCACTTGGCGTAGAAGTAAGAGCAACACTTACACAAACTGCAGTCAAGTCGAGACTACTGTTCTGTCAACACGACAACACCATTCTCCTTTCTTCGTCACTGGGCCTGTGGCTTGGAGCGAGAAGCTCGGCCCGGGTTCCTGACTTTCACAGGGGCAACCCTTAGGAAAGGACATTTCCAAATGCCAGTGGCTATCTCCAAATTATCCGGGATCGGCTGTGGCCCACCACGGCAGACACCGGTACCCTGAGGCTGGATTGGAACTGTGAGTAAAAATACCTGGAACCGCAACAGCTGACTCAGCCTCTTATTGTCGGCGCCGTTGCCCCGCACTTCGGCGCCAGCCATAACTACAACTCTCATCATCCTACCTGGTGTCCGCTCCACCTGTGGGGAGCAGAACCATCTTTGCTGCGACACCATCAGACCCGGAGGACATCACCCACAGCAGTGGCTAATCTCTGGCCATGTACCACAGGTGGCGTCACGAGACAAACTATCCCCATCATCCCATCCTCCATTCATCCCCTTTCATTGTATGCCTCAGGACCACGAAGCCGGGCAGGGCCACCCGTGACATCCCAGACCCGACATCACATGCCCGGCAACGAGTAACAGTTAACCCCTTGCCCCGTGGGTGCTACTATGGCGCCCCTGACCTGGTCAGGCGCCACTGAGTACTGCACCCATGCTGGGATAGTACTTCCAGGTAATCCTGAAGGCTGAATAGTGTGTATATGCACAGACTCATAGCAACCAGGTCTCCCACAACTTAGAGGGGACCCTTGGGCAGACCCAAGAGGGGTCTTTCCTCCACATCTCAGCTAGGGGTGTAGGGGAGGGGCTGGAAGCTAATGTGGCAGTGGCTGTCAGGAAAGTAGGAGGAGTTAGCCAGTCTGGAGTGAAGAAGCGCAGAAGGTGGCCGGAGGAGTGAGACGTGCGGACACGCAAGTCAGACCCTACACGTGTAGTAGCCGTTAGCGGGGGAGAACAGTTACCAGCAAGTTGGTCAGAAAGACGCTGAGGAAGTCAGCTGGTCGAGTACGAAGACTGCTGGTGACTAGGCACGCACGGGGAACAGGTCCCTAGAGTAGACGTCCATTTACTGATCTGCTAAAGCTGCTGGTGGGGGGAACCACAAGTCCCACACCAACCAACTAGAGTCTGAGCCTCAGCAGCAACGAGGGGGCCCATAAGGAGGATCGAGCCTGGAGCCATCTTCCTTGGTCCACGCTGCCGGCAAAAGGGCTAAAAAGGGGAGAAAAGGCAGCAGCGACTTCCCTGTATGAATCCCACGGTATTTGAAGTCAGGGGTTATCCGAAAAAAAAAGTGCTAGGAAGGCGAGTTAACGGTTACCCTTAGACCAGCCTATAGGATACCTGGTTTCTCCTGGTTTATCTCAGCATCGCCCGGGTTCCTCACAAAACAACTGAACGTGAGTAAAACAAGTTGAAAGACATCTTGGACTGAGACTGAGTTATTGTGGAACCTGTTGTTCCACACACCCGAGCCCCTGGGGCCAGCCTCATTCACGGGAGGCCATACCACCAGACTGCAGACCCCGTCAGCCCCAGACGCTCGTTAAACCTGCAGTGACGGTTACCCATAACCCTGACTGCAAACCGTGAGTGTCGTCACGACTCCCATGTAAATAAACCTGACATACCTGTAGCCAGAAATACCAAAACGTGGAGCCCCTGTGGCGTCCCCGAAGGTGGAGTAAAGTCCCTGGGGCGACTACCGCTGCGGGTGGGCCCCACACTACAGCATGAATTGATCATACTGGTGAATTCATCGGCAACTAGGTAGTAAATAGTAGAAAAGTTGAATTAAGTTTAGGATTTAGATTAATTGTAAGAGGACTGATTTCTGGAAATATGTCCTCAGTATTTTGATTTCAAGGTGGTATTGAAGAAATGCTTTCATAGAGAAATTGTCACACAGCGTTTTCCACAAAAGTCACTGACTGTCATGGTGGCAATTATGTTCACAATGCAGAGTCTAACACTCTGTCCAATGGTTTCTCTGGTGTTTCTGATCAACTCAGGCAGACCCAGGCATCGACCTGCTGTCTGCTCATTCATAGACAGACTAGCAAAAATTAACCTCTGCTAGCCTGTTTGTTAGGCTTCTTTGATCACATTTTTAAGTAAGTGACACACCCACTAGGGTCGTGGGGTACTTGTTACCGGGCCAGTTCTGTTCTCAGGGAGGATCACGGCGGCAAGGCCCGGTTCTGTGACCCTGGCGGTGTCAGTTCAAAATGATGAAAGGAGGGGAATATTTACGTGTTGTGACGCCACCTGTGGTATGCGGCAAGATAGGTGCCGCCACTGCTATTTGGTTCCCCTGGGGTCGGTGGGGGGTCCTCCCCCACAGATGGTACGGGCTCTGCCACTGACTGAGTCAACGCGTCGGTCGGGGCATTGGCTGCGGACACGGGTGACCAGGGAGGCGGCGTGGCGGACGAGAGCAGACCGGACCCCTCAGCCGGGCAGGCCGGTTCCTGGGGAACATAGGGGTGTGGGTCACCCCTTACCCGCTCCTCTGAGGCCATCTCCACTTCCTGGGACCATAGCCTGGATAGAGCAGGAGACCGAGCAACTCTGCAGGAGGATGTGGACGTAGTTCCTCTTCATTTTGGATCATTGGAGGGAAGAGATGAGGACCCTTGCAATGGCGGTGCAAGCCCGTGAAATAGAAGTCATACGCGAGGAGCGGGTAAGCAGCTACCCAGTCCCGGTTGACCCGGCCTATTTGGCTGCAGGATCCGGTCTGCCCCCGCCTGCTGTAAGTATTCCGCCACCATCACCCTCGTCCTCAGCAGATGCCGAGCTGCAAACCCCAACACCAGCAGCGGAACCTCCAGTCCCCGTTTGTGAGAAGCAGGTTGCAGAGCCCCTGAATCTACCATATGACCAGGCCCTGACAGCGGTGATCCCAGCACAGGCCCGACCAGATTCGGCCGCATCACCGGGCCCGTACCCCGATACAGAGCACCCGGACTCTGAATCCCCGGCTGTGGAGCAGTCGGTTTCTGTGCCTACCATGGCAGAGGCGGAGCCTGTGGAGATGCCAGCTCCGCCGCTGCGCGGCATCCCGGTGGCTGCTGGGGCGGCAGGAGTTCAGTTGCAACCAGCACCAGTGGTGGAGATGAAGCCCGACATCAGCACCCATGAAAAGGAAAGGCATTGATGGCGGCTGATGCAGTTGCGTACAAAAGTGTTTGCTCGGGAGCAGCGCAGGAGAGGGATATCCGCTCGTCTCAGCAGAGAAGAGGAGCTGGAACCCGCAAGTTCATAAAAAGTTTGAAAATGGTTGTATGGACAGTCACCCTTGTTGAACCTTCCTGTGTTAATTGGAGAAGACCATCTGGACCTCCAGGTGGGAGGGGGGCAGGAGAGTTTATGCTGCAAATAGACTGTGTCATCCTTGTTGAACCTTTTTCCATGATTTGTTACAGGGAAAAGACCATCAGGACCTTGGATGGTGCGGTGCTGGTAGACAGCACCAGGAGGCCTTGGTGGGGGTTGGCACAAAAGGGTTACGGCTACCAGGGTACTCAGGACTGTTACAGAGTCGTCTTTTATGCCTCCAGGACTTCAACCCTGTCACAGAACCATGTAGGAAGCGGTGGGCTTCAGGTTGTTTGGGTGGCGGGTTGAATGGAGAGGGACTTTGGGAATGGACTGTCGAAGGAAGGTGCTGCAGTGGAGTAGGCTGAGCCACCGACTACCGCCACAACCGGTAGCGTTCCCAGGGTTCTTTAATAAAAATGAACTCTAAAGCCTGCTTTACACGGTACGACCGATTGTGCAATTTCACAATCGATCGTACCCGCCCCCGTCCTTTTTGCGTCACGGGCAAATCGCTGCCCGTAGAGCACAAAGTCGGTAACCCCCGTCACACGTACTTACCTTCTGGACGACCTCGCTGTGGGCGGCGAACGTCCACTTCCTGGAGTGGGAGGGACGTTCGGCGTCACAGCGACGTCACACAGCCGCCGGCCAATAGAAGCGGAGGGGCGGAGATGAGCGGGATGTAAACATCCCGCCCACCTCCTTCCTTCCACATAGCCGGCGAGAGCCGCGGGTCGCAGGTAAGCGATGTTCATCGTTCCCGGGGTGTCACACGAAGCGGCGTGTGCTACCCCGGGAACGATGAACAATTAAATTAAACGATATTATGAAACCTAGCGACCAGTACACGACTCACGATTTGTGAGCGATACTGCGTCGCTAGGGGGTGTCCCACAGGCCGGCATCGCAAGCGATGCCGAATGTGCGTCACAAAAACTGTGACCCCGACGATCTATCGCACGATAGATCTTCAGGTGTAAAGCAGCCTTTAGAGTTTTAAATGTAACGTTTAAGTAATGTGCATCCCCTGTGAGCGAAGAGAAATTATTTATTAAACTTATCTTTCTTTTTTTCTAGTTAAAATAAACCTCTGGATGTCCTGTAGCTCGGGGACGAGCCATGTTTAACCTAGGGGGAATGTGACGCCCCTGGACTAGTCAGGTCGTCACAGGGTACTGCACGCTCTTTACTCTTAGTGCAGGACTCAACTCCCCATGGTTCTGGGTTCCCATCTGCAGTACTGCCGTCACCAGCATCTAGAAATCCTAGTGACACCTTGCACCACAGCCTGTCAGGGACACCAGTGGGCTGCTAAGCTGGAAGAAGACCGCCCACCTATGGGTCAGGCAGGGAGGTGACAAGTCAGTTGGCTCCAGGGAAGCAAAGTGAGAGGAAGTTCAGTGGTAGCCCTCGAGCTGTTAGGAGCTTGAGGAAGCTGGGAGTTGGACCCCCAGTGAAAAAAAAGCAGCCTAGGTCGCAGACGGTGGCCTGAACCTGGAGGAGTCGGAGACCCGGTCGCAGGAGATTGAGACTGGGTGCTTGGCTAGTCTTAGAAGATAGCCAGCAGCCGCAGTTCAATATCCGGGCTGGGACCCAAGGCACGTCGGGTTACATGGACCCTAAGTCAGGAGAAGCTTCAAGCGACCCGGCAATTAACCTGCAGAGGACAGGGCCTATATGGACTGTTCCCACGAAGCTCAGAGATCGGGGGCACTAGTGCAACGAGGGGGATAGGGCTTTCCAAACAAAGCAGCCCACTGAAATCTCAAGCGTGAGCTCTTGAGAGCAAGCTCCTCTGCTACTTCTAGTAGGGAGCGGGGCCCGGAAAGCTCCAAGCTGATGGGCCACCTAGACACTCTAAAATTTTGTGCCAGGAGGCAGGCCACAGACCACCAGGCAGTGCTGCAGGGGACGGGACCCGGACAAACTCCCCCAAGAGGGCAGCGGCATCCAGAGACTTGCTTTACCACGTTGTCACCGTCTGCTTCTGTGCTGAGTGAGTACCTGATTAACCCCTGCAACCAGCAAGCCTGCGCTCCCCCTGCACCCCATCCCACCATCCAGAGTCCTGGGGCCTTCCCCTACCCGTGGAGGGTAACGTCATCTGGCTGCCCCACTCCATCACCCCGGGTACTGCTAACCTAACGGCAGCGGCGGTACTCCCTATTACCGCACACCACGGGTGGCGTCACAAACTACCTGACCCCCCTGTAAATAACCCCCCATCACATTTCGGTGAGACCCCGAGCCCCCGGGTCCGCAGACCCTCGAGCCACGACTAGCGACGTCCGGATCCGAGCGGTTTGACCGCTGCTGGGGCGGAACGCGTCCGGGACAGGTACATGGGCTGCACATAGAAAAAAAAGTTGGGGGGCTGCATTCTTTGCAGGACAAAGTGACATTTTTATTAGTACCATATTTTTTTTCTATAGACCTTTGGATCCCTGTTTTTGAACATTTCTCACTTGTTTATCATAACAAATGTTCACATTTTTTGTTTAAAAACACCCCCTCCAAACTTTCGATAGTAAAAAAAAAATTCAAGTCTAATTTTGATTTGCTTTGTTTTTTTTTTTTTTACATTTTATCCCTTTCTTGTAACTAATAGTTTTACAATTAGTACCATATAGTAATTTTGGCCAACCTCTTTTAGTAATGTCCCCAATCCTGTTCCCCATCCTGTAGTAATGTCCCCTTATAGTAATGTGCCCATCCTTGTTCCCATCCTTTAGTAATGAGCCTATCTTTGTCCCCATCCAATAGTAATGTCCCCATCCTATAGTAATGTGCACATCCTGGTCCCTATCCTTAGTAATGTGCCCATTCTAGAGTACTGTGCCCCATCCTGTAGTAATGTGCCCATCCTTGTCCCCATCCTATAGTATAGTAATGGGCTTATCCTTGTTCCCATCCTGTATTAATATCTCCAGCCTTATCCCCATTCTGTAGTAATGTGCCCCATCCTATAGTATTGTGCCTATCCTGTAGTAATGTGCCCACTTTGTCCCCATCCTGTAGTAATGCGCCCATCCTTGTCCCCATCTCCTTCTCAAGAGGTATGATGGCTGGACATTTCCATCTTGTTTGTACAGATGAACGAGGAACCTTCAGGTATCTGGAAATTGCACCCAAGCATGACCCAGACTTGTGCAAGTCCACAATTCTCTTCCTGAGATCTTGGCTCATTTTTTTTTTACTTTCCCATGATGCTACACAAAGCAGCAGTGAGTTTCAGGTGTGCATTAAATTACATCCACAGGTGTGTCTCTAATTTGGTCGAGTGTTGCCAATAAACCTATTAGAAGTTTCCAAAGACATTACATCATCATATGGGCAGTCCCATATTGTTTAAAGGCATAGTACTGTTAGGGTATGTAAACCTTTGACTTTGCAGACAGTAATACAAATGTCTTAAAACATTCTCTCTCTCATTATTCTGGTATTTGGCAAATATAATTAATTTTGGTTCCTAATTGACCTAAAACAGGAAAGGTTAAGGGTACATCCACACGACCGTCCCATTTTTGGTCCGCAAAAACCGGTCCAGTTTTAGCGCGGATGCATCCGTGTGACATCCGCATCTGTTCCATGGGCCATCCATGATGGTTCCATACAGTCAAAAGCTAGAAAGCTAGATAGATAGATGGATAGATGGATGGATGGATAGATGGATGAATAGATGGAAGAATAGAAGGATGAATGCATATATAAATGGATAGATAGATGGATAGATAGATAGATAGATGGGAAAGACATATACAATATCCCACTCCCATGCATTTTGTAGTTTTGCACCCTTTAAGCCAGCTTTACACGTTGCAATTTCGCATACGATATCGTATGCGATTTGCAACGCCCTCATCGTATGTGCGGCAAGTTCAATTTGTTGAACGTGCCGCACAAACGATTAACCCCCGTCACACATACTTACCCGTCCATACGACCTCGATGTGGGCGGCGAACGTCCACTTCCTGGGGTGGGAGGGACGTTCGGCGTCACATCGACGTCACACGGCAGCCGGCCAATAGAAGCGGAGGGGCGGAGCTGAGCAGGATGTAAACATCCCGCCCACCTCCTTCCTTCCGCATTGCTGGCCGGGAGCCGCAGGACGTAGGTAAGATCTGTTCATTGTTCCCGGGGTGTCATACACTGCGATGTGCGCTACCCCGGGTACGATGAACAATCCGACGTGCAATACATGAGGAATAAACGACGTGTATGCGATGAACGTTTAAACGTTCAATCGCAATCGCACGTAGCTGTCACACCCTGCAATGTACCTTACAATGCCGGATGTGCGTCACTTACGATGTGACCCCGCCGACACATTGTAAGATACATTGTGGTGTGTAAAGCAGGCTTTAGTGCCTTTGAATGAGTCTGAATGAGCCCTTATTCTGATTTCATGTCAGATAGTGAGAAAAACATGCAGATGTGTGTATTTAGATAGTCTATGTACACATCTTGTTTCAACTTTACATGACTCATGTTTGTGATAAATTTAATGTAGTAATATGGTAACATCACTACTTATATCATGTAGCTCAGAGGTCTCAAACATGTGGCACCTTGACGATCGGATGCGGAGCTGCACGCACAGAGTCAAGCTCTCCCTGTACAACTATTCCTTCAATGGCAGCTGCTGACGAATCAGAGGCAAGCAACTGACACGTATGTCCTCAGCTGCATGCCTCTGATTGGCGGGCGGCTGCCATTGGAGGAATAGTTGTACAGGGAGAGCTTGACTCTGTGCGTGCAGTGCCGGAAAAAGCGTTCATCTAATGAAATAAAGTGGTGACGGCTGTGGCTCCTGCACCGGCCGCGATCGTCAATGTAGGCCACAAGAAGCAGAGAAGAGGACGCCAAAATATATATATGGATTTATTCAGCATCTTACACGCTAATTATTACATGTGTTTATTGTACAGCCCTATGGTGAAGTTATCAATATCGACTCATTCGTACATGAATATTTTTCCCTCCCCGAAACCCCCCCCTTTGGTCATGATTACATGTATACACATATATATATATATATATATATTCATATGGATGTTCTCTATTTATGCATATATATATTTTATGTTTCTTATGTTTTTCCACATACATATATTCATCCATTTTTATGTTTTTTCATGTCTCCGGTTTACCCACATTGAAGTTCTATATCTGACGTTTGATTTCTGTCTAGTTTTTTGGAGACCGGGTTTATACTCACCTGATACGAATGATTAGGACACCCCTCCCTCTGCTTTTGCTCACTGCCTCTCAGAATCTCCATTTCTCTGGTGAACGCACATATATACTTTGGTATCAGCTCTATACAGGTAACTTATGATTAAGGACTTTTTTGTTTTTAATACTATGTCCGAAACGCGTTAAGTTTCTCCTGTATCATACTTGGTGCAATGCGTTTGTTGGCTGATTTTAACTAGTAATTTTTCAATAAAGGATTAAAGTTATTTTTTAAGGAGGTTGTGCCGAGTCCATATACTTCTTTACTCCTTCTGCTTCACCGGCGTGGACTGGCCGGAGGACTTCGTGCACCCCGAGGATTTTTGTGGCGTCGGATGACAGGTGAGCTGAAAACCACTTCACCTTACCAAGGAAGCATTGGCCAAATTTAATAAAGAAGTGGAAAGCGACTTCACTAAATGGGAGAGTGAGATCAGATCTACCAAGGCCAAAAAACTGATTAGGGATAAAAATGATTTTCAGAGTAAGCAGGTTTATAAATGGAGGAAAGGCCGTTTTAACAGCTATAGACCTAGATCTATATCTATATCCTCTCGTACTTCCGGTGAAAGTTTGGATATGGAGGAAAGAGATGAAAATCATCCACACTCCAGTAGAAAAACCACAGAGGGCTATAAAAACAACCGGGGACCAACTCAGGGGAAGAGGAAGGTGATATCACCTATTATACCCCAGGAACAACAGAAGAATAAAAAAAGCCAATTGGAGGTAATTAAGCTATCCTCACACAAATTGACGGAGACACAGGTGCAGGTCCTTCAGTTGGGACTATCTTTTGTGCCCACTGGAACATTTGATCTATTCACCGCCACTAAGGATCTGCACCTGTTTGCTCGTAAATTGATTTTACACAAACTACATATTAAGGCAGAGGGGGGGAAAAGAGGCCCTTAATATGATGGAACAGGAAGCCATCGCAGTTCTAAAGGACCTTGAGAGGGAAAATAGTGTGGGTGCTTCAGGGGTATTCCCTAAAGAGATTCTTCCCAGATCAACGACGTTTCCTCCCTTATCAATTTGCCCACAGGTGGAAATCTTTGTCAGATTGGTCATGAAAGAACTGAAAAAAAATCCTAAATACAGTTCAAATGACAATCTGACGAGACAGCAACAGGCAGCAATTCAGGAACTCCGCAATATGACTGATATCGTTATCAAAAATGCGGATAAGGGAGGAAACGTCGTGATATGGCCAACATTGAAGTATGAAAGAGAGGCATTCCGACAGCTCAATGATGGGGAGACCTATAGTAGGCTTCCCACAAATCCTCTGGCTAAGTACAAAACTGAATTGATGATTATTCTGGATGAGGCATTGATGGAGGGAATTATCACCCCCAAAGTAAGAGAGTTAAGTTGGTTGGTTAAGTTAAGTTGGTTAAGTTTCCTAAATTGCTGACATTCTACCTATTGCCAAAGGTCCACAAGGATGCCGTCAATCCCCCGGGGCGTCCCATCGTCTCGGTGATTGGCGACCTTTGTGAACCTATCTGTGCCTTCGTGGACATCTACCTTAAGCCATTGGTACGTAGCTTACCTTCATACTTACAAGATACAAATGACTTACTGAAGAAACTCGATGGGATACAAGTGGAACCTGACATGTGGCTTGTTACCGCGGATGTAGAGGCCCTATATACGTGTATATCGCACACACAGGGTCTGGAGGCAGTGAGATACTTTTTGGCTGCGAGTGTGTGGGACGCCTCCCTGTGTGGCCTGATCGTGGACCTTTTGGACTTTATCCTCCATCACAACATCTTAACCTTTAAAGATCGGTTCTTTTTGCAGAGGCGGGGTACCGCCATGGGAGCGGCATGTGCGCCATCTTATGCAGGGCTATTTCTGGGCAGGTGGGAACAGTCTATACTTCATGACTCGCCCCTTGCCCAGAATATAGTATGCTGGTACCGTTATATTGATGATGTGCTGCTCCTTTGGCAAGGTACCCAGCCTCTGTTGGACCAATTTATGTCAGATCTAAATCAGAATGACTTTAATATCAAGTTAACATATAAAGTGGACAAAAGAAGGGTGGATTTTTTGGATATTGTGGTGGAGGTGGGAGAGGATGGAGTGATTGAGACTGACCTATATCGTAAGACCACTTTGGTCAATGCTTTGTTACACATGTCCTCAGCCCATATGAGGTCCACGATCAGAGCCATACCCATGGGGCAGTTCCTTAGAGCAAAAAGAATCTGCTCCACATCACAGAGATTTGAAAAACAGGCCGGAGACCTGTGCGTGCGATTTAGGGAGAGAGCCTATGGCATCCGGGCTATTAAAAATGGATACCAAAGAGCGAAGGCCACATCAAGGGACCAGTTATTATATCAATCCCATCTGACCAGGCAGAAAGAAGGCAGTGGTGAAATACGGTTTATTTCAACTTTCAATGGACAATGGAGAAGGATGAGGGAGGCTCTCTCAAAACACTGGTCCATCCTACAGACGGATACAGTGCTAGAGAATAGTTTATCTGAGACTCAACTTGTGACCCCACGTAGGGGTAGGAGTCTTCAAGACTTATTGGTTGATAGCCACTATGTGGCGAAGACCTCAACAGTATTTTTGGGTGGTGGCCCTCCAGTTGTTGGGTGCTTTACTTGTGGCGATTGTATATCATGCAGATCTGGCAACATTGTGAGGGGGAAGGAATTCCACTCTGCAGATAAAAACCAATGCTTTAAAATTAAAAAATACATTTCTTGCAGTAGTACACATGTTATATACTACGCCACATGCCCATGTGATTTAATATACGTGGGCTTGACATCTAGACAGTTACGGATACACATACATGAACACGTACGTGATATCCTGAAGGCACCATCTGTCACGGATCCGTCGCTGCTAAGGACTCTCCCCAGGCACTTTAAATTACACCACAACTGGGACCCAAGAGGTCTAAGGGTGATGGGGATCGACCTGATCAACGGCGGGATCTGTGGCGGCAACCTAAAGATCATGCCAGCCAGACTGGAATGCAAGTGGATTTTTTTCACTTGGTACATCCTCTCCTACAGGATTGAATGAGCAATTCAGTTTTCCTCCGTATCTTAATGTCTAAGGTATTATGACCCCATAACCAATTCCTTATGAAAAACCTTCCCCTCTCTCCACTTTTTGTCATTATATATAAAAAAGAGTTTCGCATGTCCGGAATTTTTGGGTGTTTTTATGCTTATTTTTTAATTATATGTTGTCTGTTTCTTTCTCCTTGTAGTAATATAAATCTTATGCAGCCTCTTTCCAGCCAAGTGGGTCAGTTGCTTGAGTTGATATGAAGATTCCTTTCTGTTAAGCCTAAGGACTATACCACCCTGATGGATAATGAAAAAAGAAATAAGAAATAATCTAATGTCATTATAATACTTTCTGTATGTGCGATTCAAAAATAATAATACTGGGGGTGACACTTTTTTCATTGGATACTATTGTTGATATTATTTCCTTAAATTCACATATGTGTCTAATGAGCGGTTATTTCTATGCAGATATATGTCCCATTATACACTACTTTAACTTGCGAAATTTCCTACTTATGTGGACCTGAGCATATGTGATTAACTTGCAGGTGATCGCATTGTGAATGTACTTTGGATTGTTTACTTACAGTTCCTTTCAGGTTATGACATCATACACTGACCTGAATATGCGCACTATGTTTTTCTGCTGCTTCCCCCCACGGACAAATGAGCGTCCTTGCTGTGTGAGCCGTACAAATGGGACTTCCGGGTGCATACACCCGGCGGTGTCAGATATCGGACCGCGCATGCGTTAAGTGACGTCTGGGGAGAAGGTCTCCCCATGCATGCGCGGAGGTCCGATGACTACAGCCGGGTGGAATGCAAATAACTTCCGGGTCCCGATGACTGCGCACGCGCAACTGACGACCCACTCAGCTGTTCTGTGGCAGGATTTCTGAATATAAATATGGGTCTTTTGGGTTCTATCAGACAACTTGTGGTGGCCCTTGAAGAAGGATCACGAAACGCGCGTCGGGCTCTGACCAGTGACTACCTGATCCTGCTTAGCTATCGGGAGGGCTTTTTTGGTCTGTGGGAGGTGGGCTTATGAGTGTCCCCACTCTACTTGTATCCTACTACCTCTCGCCCCCCCCCAGACCACCCCCCCAGATGAGTATTTTTGTAGTCACTTGGTCCCCACCTTGTTGAGATTTACTACCTCCTTGCTATTTGCTTCCTTTTTACTGTGTATCAATCCATAGAGTTCTTTCTCTAATGTATGTTTGTCTATATTTAATAAATTAAGTGGATTTTTACACTCCATTGTGTGTTCTTCGCATTTTTGTATATTATTGTAGGAGTTGATCTTATTACTATTTCCAGTTATGGGGGAATATATGTGCCCTAGCACCTAATGATGGTTTTTAACATGCTTTCCCCCATTTTTTCCATGAACATTGTATTCACAGATCTTAAGCGGGCTTTACACGGTACGATTTCGCTACAGCGATCTCGTTGGGGTCACGGATTTTGTGACACACATCCGGCCGCTGTAGCGATATCGTAGCGTGTGACTCCTAGGAGCGATTTTGGATCATTGCAAAAACGTCCAAAATCGCTCCTTGTTGACATGGGGGTCCGCTGCCAGTTATCGCTGCTGTCGCTGGGACGAAGTTGATCCTCGTCCCTGCGGCAGCACACATCGCTACGTGTGACGCCGCAGGAACGAGGATCATCTCCTTACCTGCCTCCGGCCACAATGCGGAAGGAAGGAGGTGGGCGGGATGTTACATCTCCGCCCCTCCGCTTACATTGGGCGGCCGCTTAGTGACGTCACTGTGACGCCAAACGGACCGCCCCCTTAGAAAGGTGGCGGTTCGCCGGTCACAGCGACGTCGAAGGACAGGTAAGTATGTCTGACGGGGGTGCGCGATGTGTCCGTCGCGCACAAACGATGGGGGCGGGTGTCATGCTAGCGATATCGGGCCGGATATCGCAGCATGTAAAGCCACCCTTAGCCTTGTAGCATTGGCCATCACAGTTGGACAGTTGTCAAGACTTTTGGTTGATGCCCTAGTAATTCGAATACGACTCATAGTAACGTCACACATCCAAGAGTCACGATCTCTAGTATGAGCCACAATGTTCAAAAGTCTCCTGCCCAGAGCTCAACAGCCTTATAGCCATATATGAGGCTGCTGAGCTCTTGTTAGCAAACCCATGGCTCATCAGTACATTGATCTGAATGTTAATAGTGGATATGAGTATCAATCTAAGACAATGACGCTACACAAGTGCTTAAACAGTCGTAGTCATCCCGGTGCATCTTCTCCTTAGCAGTCACATAACGGCCATCCTTTCTTCTAGTCACTATACTCCTGAGTAGTCAGAGTAGCCTCCTTCACACTTGTCAAAGCAAATACCTATAGTCACACTGTGGTTACAATTGTGACTTTTCTTAGGTTTTATTTTCTCCATCATAACCCTTAATCAAATGGCAGCGCATCCTCCTATGTCCTCCAGGATGAGACAAGGCAGTCACTCAATTATTTCCAGCATGGTCTCATAAAACCACACATGCCCCAAAAATGTCCCACAGTATCCTGGATTGTTGGGAAGTGTGCGGGCACACCATTGATACTGCTGTAATCTAATCTATAAAGCTGAGGGTCTGTACTCGTGTGTGTATGTACAGTTAGGTCCAGAAATATTTGGACAGTGACACAATTTTCGCGAGTTGGGCTCTGCATGCCACCACATTGGATTTGAAATGAAACCTCTACAACAGAATTCAAGTGCAGATTGTAACGTTTAATTTGAAGGTTTGAACAAAAATATCTGATAGAAATTGTAGGAATTGTACACATTTCCTTACAAACACTCCACATTTTAGGAGGTCAAAAGTAATTGGACAAATAAACCAAACCCAAACAAAATATTTTTATTTTCAATATTTTGTTGCGAATCCTTTGGAGGCAATCACTGCCTTAAGTCTGGAACCCATGGACATCACCAAACGCTGGGTTTCCTCCTTCTTAATGCTTTGCCAGGCCTTTACAGCCGCAGCCTTCAGGTCTTGCTTGTTTGTGGGTCTTTCCGTCTTAAGTCTGGATTTGAGCAAGTGAAATGCATGCTCAATTGGGTTAAGATCTGGTGATTGACTTGGCCATTGCAGAATGTTCCACTTTTTTGCACTCATGAACTCCTGGGTAGCTTTGGCTGTATGCTTGGGGTCATTGTCCATCTGTACTATGAAGCGCCGTCCGATCAACTTTGCGGCATTTGGCTGAATCTGGGCTGAAAGTATATCCCGGTACACTTCAGAATTCATCCGGCTACTCTTGTCTGCTGTTATGTCATCAATAAACACAAGTGACCCAGTGCCATTGAAAGCCATGCATGCCCATGCCATCACGTTGCCTCCACCATGTTTTACAGAGGATGTGATGTGCCTTGGATCATGTGCCGTTCCCTTTCTTCTCCAAACTTTTTTCTTCCCATCATTCTGGTACAGGTTGATCTTTGTCTCATCTGTCCATAGAATACTTTTCCAGAACTGAGCTGGCTTCATGAGGTGTTTTTCAGCAAATTTAACTCTGGCCTGTCTATTTTTGGAATTGATGAATGGTTTGCATCTAGATGTGAACCCTTTGTATTTACTTTCATGGAGTCTTCTCTTTACTGTTGACTTAGAGACAGATACACCTACTTCACTGAGAGTGTTCTGGACTTCAGTTGATGTTGTGAACGGGTTCTTCTTCACCAAAGAAAGTATGCGGCGATCATCCACCACTGTTGTCATCCATGGACGCCCAGGCCTTTTTGAGTTCCCAAGCTCACCAGTCAATTCCTTTTTTCTCAGAATGTACCCGACTGTTGATTTTGCTACTCCAAGCATGTCTGCTATCTCTCTGATGGATTTTTTCTTTTTTTTCAGCCTCAGGATGTTCTGCTTCACCTCAATTGAGAGTTCCTTAGACCGCATGTTGTCTGGTCACAGCAACAGCTTCCAAATGCAAAACCACACACCTGTAATCAACTCCAGACCTTTTAACTACTTCATTGATTACAGGTTAACGAGGGAGACGCCTTCAGAGTTAATTGCAGCCCTTAGCGTCCCTTGTCCAATTACTTTTGGTCCCTTGAAAAAGAGGAGGCTCTGCATTACAGAGTGTCACAAACCACCGGGGGGGTCACTCAGAAATCCCCCGCGCTGGCTACCAGTACGTCACAATCGGGGGGTAACAAGTGGGGGTCACCCCTCCTTTATACCTCCCGACCGACAGACAGAGCACGTGACGCGCTCTCTAGCGCCCCTCTTATAGTCAGGCCAATTATGGAATTGCCCGACAATAAGCAAGGAGGCCGCTATACTACTTATGCCGATTATTGAAGGGTCCCCGGTGAGAGTAAGGTATATATTCCCCCGACCTCCGCGGGCGGAATATATAAAATCTCCCCGAATCTCACTGGCCTCCCCACAATAATCCTTGGCACAATTCGCTGCCACCAACCGATTTACGGTAACTATTAGCCGAACACACAGACGTGGGATTCAAGATCGAGATAACAGAACAGCCCAGGATTAATTATATAATTTAATCGCCTAAAGCACACTAGAAACTACAATATATACAATAGGGAATCTACAGAATATACAGTTATGTCAGAGTACAGTTACAATCAAAGCATGGGTTACAAACAGGCATACACAGTTCCAGCAGTTACCTTGTTGCGTCTGGCCACAGGGGGGCGCTGTAGACCAGGTTTCCAGGAACTCCCTCACAGGTCTTTCCCAACCAGGCCCCCGAGCAGAAGAACCCTGGAAAATGGCCGAAGTAGGGTTATCAACCTGGGCAAAACCAGGTCCCCTCCTACCTTAGTGACCTCACGGGGAAGCACTGCCACTCCCCCTGCATGGATCAGAATTATCCAGAAAAGGGGATTTTGGCCATAACTTTGCCTGGGAGCGTCGGAGACGGACGTCAACGCTCTCATTGTGACAGTTATGAATTTAGCTACAGAACGAGGGGACTCATGACCTGTCTGCCAGTTCCCCATTGGCTGATATCACGCCTGGGGCATTTCCCAATGTCCTGCTCCCATAAAAAGGGTGTGCCAGCATCGTCCTCATGCGGAGACACCATTTTTATGGTTGCCATATTTATCGGAAATATGGCTTGCGAGATATGAACCATTTTTTACTGGAGTCGTTCTGTCTGGCTACTTCCATAGCCTTGCTAACTAGCTAGCAGCCCCCACTACAGGGTCACGGCAGGGAGTCATCCTGTGTCCATTGTTCTCACATCACCTAATTTCCATATCACAGGACATGGCCCTGGGGCCTTCACAGATGCTGGACATCTGAGGACAAGAAGGGGGGGGGGGGGCACTGCCAGGGAGTGATGAGAGCGATTATGACTCCCAGTCATAATTCCTCTTCATATCCCAGGATTTGCCTCACACCTCCCCCCTTTTGAGGGCGCTAGGGGGCAGCACACTCCGGTGTTCCCCCGTGCGCCCGTCCGCGACCTCTCCTTGTCGGGACAGCCCGTCTGCGTTACCGTGGTCACGGCCCCTTTTGTGGCGAATGGTGAAGTTGTATTGCTGGAGCGCAAGGCTCCATCGCAACAATCGCCCATTCGTCCCAGAGACGGTGTGCAACCAGCTGAGGGGATTGTGGTCCGTCTCCACGATGAAGTGGCGCCCGTATAGATAGGGTTGCAGACGCTGCAGGGCCCACACTATGGCCAGGCACTCCTTCTCCATCGTGGAATAGGCAACTTCCCTTGGTAACAGCTTCCTGCTCAGGTACAAGACTGGGTGCTCTTGGCTCGCAGAGTCCACCTGGCTGAGCACCGCACCGAGGCCGAAGTCACTGGCGTCGGTCTGTACTACAAACGGCCGCGTGAAGTCGGCTGCCTGTAGCACGGGCGGGCTGGACAGGGCGTCCTTTAGGGCCCGGAAGGCTGTCTCGCAGTCCACTGTCCAATCGACTGCAGAGGGCAGCTTCTTCTTGGTGAGGTCCGTCAAGGGCTTTGCCAGGCTACTATAGCATGGAACAAACCTCCTATAGTACCCAGCGGTCCCCAAGAAGGACATCACCTGCTTCTTGGTCCTGGGGGTGGGCCAGGATGCGATGGCTTCCACTTTCTCAGGCTCGGGCTTCAGTGTTCTCCCGCCTACCCGGTGACCGAGGTACTGGACCTCGCTCATGGCCAGCTGACACTTTCCCGGCTTGATGGTCAAACCTGCCCGGTGGATCCGCCTGAGCACCTGTGCTAGATGCTCTAGGTGGTCCTCCCAGGTGGGACTGAAGACGGCAATGTCATCCAGGTACGCGGCCGCGTACCCTTCAAGTCCCTTGAGCAGGGTGTTGACCATCCGCTGGAAAGTGGCAGGGGCATTCCTCATCCCGAATGGCATCACCGTGGACTCGTACAGTCCAAATGGGGTAATAAAGGCAGAGCGTTCCCTGGCCTTGCGAGTCAGGGGGATCTGCCAATATCCCCGGCTCAGATCCATGATGGTCAGGTACTGAGCCCCGGCCAACTGATCGAGCAGGTCATCGATGCGTGGCATTGGGTACGCATCGGCGACCGTGACAGCATTGAGCCCCCTGTAGTCCACGCAGAACCGAGTGGTTCGGTCCTTCTTAGGGACGAGGACTACAGGCGAGGCCCAAGCGCTGTTGGATGCCTGGATCACCCCCAGCTTCAGCATCTCGTCAATCTCCTGGCGCATGTGTTGCTGCACCTCCAGGGAGACCCGATATGCTGAACGCCGGATCGGGGGATGATCCCCAGTGTCCACGTGATGGACAGCCAAGTCAGTCCTTCCGGGCTGGTTGGTAAACAACCCCCGGAAGGGGTGTAGGGTGGCCCACAGCTGGGACCGTTGGTCCTCCAAGAGCTGGTGGCCAACCTCCACATCCTCAATGGATCCGCCTGCCCTAACCTGGGCTAGCATATCCAAGAGGGTTTCCGCTTCTCCCTCCTCGGGCAGGTTGCACACAGGGAGTGCACATGCCTCCCGCTCATGATGTGCCTTCATCATGTTCACATGGAAGGGCTTCCGCCTTCCACGGGCAGGGTCCAGGGTGACCAGGTACGTCACAGGGTTGAGCTGCTGGTACACGAGGTATGGGCCTTCCCAGGCTGCCTGAAGCTTGTCCTGTGGTACGGGGACCAGTACCCACACCTCTTGACCCACTTGGTAGGTCCTCTCACAAGCGTTCTGGTCGTACCAACGCTTCTGATCGGCCTGGGCTTGAGCCATATTGTCGTGTACCAGTTGCGTCAAGGCCTGCATTTTGTCCCGGAAGCGCATGACATACTCGATAACCGACACTCCAGGGGTGGCCAAATCCCCTTCCCAAGCCTCTTTCACCAGAGCCAGGGGGCCCCGCACACGTCGCCCGTACAGGAGCTCAAACGGTGAGAATCCTGTTGAGGCCTGTGGAACCTCCCGGTAAGCAAATAACAGGTGTGGGAGATACCGCTCCCAGTCACGCCCATGGGAGTCGACCAACATCCTAAGCATCTGCGTTAAGGTGCCATTGAACCGCTCGCACAGGCCATTAGTCTGTGGATGGTACGGGCTGGCCACCAGATGTCGCACCTGGACTTGCTTACAGAGGGCCTCCATCAGCTGGGACATGAATTGGGTCCCCCGGTCAGTGAGCATTTCCTGGGGAAAACCCACTCGGGAGAAAATCTCCAGCAATGCGGTGGCCACCTTGTCAGCCCGAATGGACGACAAGGCCACTGCTTCTGGGTACCGGGTGGCATAGTCCACTACCGTCAGTATGAAGCGTTTCCCGGAGCTGCTGGGGATGGCCAGCGGGCCGACCAGATCCACAGCCACCCTCCTGAAAGGCTCATCGATGATTGGCAGAGATACTAGTGGGGCTTTGGGGTGTGGCCCCGCCTTCCCCACTCTCTGACAGGTTTCACACGAACGGCAGTAGGCAGCCACATCGGCCCCCATTTTTGGCCAGTAGAAATGCTGGTTTAACCTGGCCTTGGTCTTAGCGATCCCTAGGTGTCCGGCCATCGGAATCTCATGTGCGATCCGCAACAACTCCGTCCGGAACGGATAGGGTACCACCAACTGTCGGTCCCTGGGCCACGCCTCCGGTGAACCCTGCTGGACCGTGGCCCGGTACAGCCGTCCTTGGTCCCAGACCACTCGCTCCGGGTCCGAGTCCGAGGGAGGCTGTGCCGCCTGCTCCTTTAGAGCTTTCAGGCTGTCGTCAGCTTCTAACGCTGCCTGAAACTCCTGACTAGATGTGGCCAGAATCGACGAGACTGTCACATCTTCAGTCAGTACCCCGGGACCTGTGTCCTGGCCTCCACCTGACTCGGCTGCCACTTGGTCAGAAGGGGAAGAGCTATCGGACCTCCGGGAGGCCCCTTGGCTTCCAGCACTCCCACTGCGGGTGACAGCGGCCACAGCCGCTGCGACCGTGGGTCGTGCCTGCTCCTCCTCCGTTCCTGACCAAGTCGCCGGTTCAGGCAGACCTACCTGGCTTCCTGACACCCCGGTTGTGGGGGAACCATGCACCGAGATCTTACCTGGGAGCACTTCCGCTCCTGGACCGGCCCCAATCTCACCTGCCTGTTCCCCTCCTGCAGCAACAGAACCCCGCTGTGAAATCTCTGGGGACCCCACATTTGCTGTGGTAGCCCCCACCCCACACACTGGTCCTCCCCCTGCAGCACCCTGCTCTCTGCTTATCCCTGCAGAGGGCAGCAGATCCCAGCTCACAGGCTGGTTACTTGTAGAGGCATTGTCACACCTTTCTCTGACCCCCTCCCCCCCTGTCACAGCTGCAGCTGTGTGTGTGTCTATGGTGTCTGTGCAAGCAGAAATATCAGAGTTCACTCCCTCCTCCCTTACATCATTCATAGATAACACATTAACATTGTCAGGAGTCATGTCCGTACTGGCTGAAGGTTCAGCCCTTGGTGGGGGCCCAAACTGGGAGGTTATCTGCCCCAAATCTGTCCCAAGTAGCACGTTTGCGGGGATCCGATCAGTTACCCCCACCTCCCTCACCCCTCGCCCTGCGCCCCAGTCCACATAAATGTCAGCAACAGGCAGCGCCGGGTCAATGCCTCCAATCCCGGAGACAGCGAGGGTTTTTCCAGGGATCAAGTCTTGGGGGGACACCATCTCAGGCCGCACCAGAGTCACCTCCGAGGCGCTGTCTCGCAGTCCTATGGTCACAGACCGGCCGACGGTGACAGGTTGGAAGCTGTCCAGGGACCTACCACCACCCCCACCCACACAATACACTTTGGGCGGCCCTTGGGACGGGGACGGAGCCGGGGCCTTGGGACGCTGAGGGCACATGGCCTTGAAGTGTCCAGGTAGGTTGCACTGGTGGCACCGTCTTGGTTCTGCCACGGGCCTGGAGAGGGGAGTTGAGGGGGACACCCCCTGCAGTCTAGGGGCAGGTGGGGCAGTCGCAGAATTCATCTTACCCCCTCTCCAGGTGCTGCTGGTGGCTGCTCTCCTGGCTTCAGGAGCCCGATTGTTGGTGTAGTCATCGGCCAGGGCAGCTGTAGCCGTGGACCCCTTTGGCTTCTGGTCTCGGATGAACTGGCGGAGATCCTCAGGGCAGTTCCACAAGAGTTGCTCCGTGATGACCAAGTCCAGGATCTCTGGCCCGGTGGAAAGCTGCAGGCCTTGGGTCCAGTGGTCGGCAGCTCGGGCAAGTGCCCGCCGGTGGTCAGCCCAGGAGTCCTTTGGTCCCTTCTGCAGGGTCCGGAACTTCTTGCGGTAGGACTCCGGAGTGAGGTTGTACTGTTGGATCAGGGCCCGCTTGATGGTGTCGTAGCCCTGATCTGCCTCAGCAGGCAAGTCCCCAAGGATATCCAGGGCCTTACCCCTTAAACGGGGGGTCAGGTATTTGGCCCACTGGTCCTTGTCCAGATGGTGCTGCAAGCAAGTCCGTTCAAAAGCAGTCAAGAAAGAGTCCAAGTCTCCATCCTTCTCCAGCACTGGGAAGTCCTCAACACGGACCTTTGGAAGTTTGGTGTCTTGAAGGTCACGTGCGGCTGATGAGGGCCGGAGCTGAGCTAGCTGCAGCTGGTAGTCACGCTCTGCCTGGCGCTCTTCACGCGCTGCCTGCCGCTCCGCAGCCTCAGCCTCACGCGCTGCTTGCCGCTCTGCCTGCCGCTCCGCAGCCTCAGCCTCACACGCTGCCCTGCGCTCTGCCAGGAGTGCCTGGTAGCCCTCCCGGTCTCCAGCCTGGAGTAGGGCCATAGCCATTTGAAGAAGGCTATCCGAGCCTCCCAGGCTCGGTGGAATGGCACGTGGTGATCTGCGGCCCGCTGCGGAGCCTGGTGGTTCACTGTCCATTGCAGAGCGGAGGGCTGGCATCTGGCTCGTTGAGGACCCTTGGGTGAGCTGCTCCTCATCTTGTCCATAATTGCCAGCTTGTGCGCTGTCCTCTGCAGAACGGTTTTCTGGCGTCGAGCTCCTGGAGGACTCGTGGGCAACCTCCTCATCGTCTCTGGCCTGAGCATCGGCCATTCCTTTGGCTTTGCTCCTGGTGCTATCAGCCATTGTTGCAGACTTTGGTCACTGACACAGAACTGACACCTGATGCCTGCACACACCTTACAGTATCTGCACTCTGACACTCTAGTGTTGAGCTGGTCTGAAGACCCCAGCAGCCACAGCTGCTGCAGGCAGTCTTTAGTGTCTGGGAGTATGGGTCTCACACTCACACACACTATTATCTCGATCCCACCGCTATGCCACCAATATGTCACAAACCACCGGGGGGGTCACTCAGAAATCCCCCGCGCTGGCTACCAGTACGTCACAATCGGGGGGTAACAAGTGGGGGTCACCCCTCCTTTATACCTCCCGACCGACAGACAGAGCACGTGACGCGCTCTCTAGCGCCCCTCTTATAGTCAGGCCAATTATGGAATTGCCCGACAATAAGCAAGGAGGCCGCTATACTACTTATGCCGATTATTGAAGGGTCCCCGGTGAGAGTAAGGTATATATTCCCCCGACCTCCGCGGGCGGAATATATAAAATCTCCCCGAATCTCACTGGCCTCCCCACAATAATCCTTGGCACAATTCGCTGCCACCAACCGATTTACGGTAACTATTAGCCGAACACACAGACGTGGGATTCAAGATCGAGATAACAGAACAGCCCAGGATTAATTATATAATTTAATCGCCTAAAGCACACTAGAAACTACAATATATACAATAGGGAATCTACAGAATATACAGTTATGTCAGAGTACAGTTACAATCAAAGCATGGGTTACAAACAGGCATACACAGTTCCAGCAGTTACCTTGTTGCGTCTGGCCACAGGGGGGCGCTGTAGACCAGGTTTCCAGGAACTCCCTCACAGGTCTTTCCCAACCAGGCCCCCGAGCAGAAGAACCCTGGAAAATGGCCGAAGTAGGGTTATCAACCTGGGCAAAACCAGGTCCCCTCCTACCTTAGTGACCTCACGGGGAAGCACTGCCACTCCCCCTGCATGGATCAGAATTATCCAGAAAAGGGGATTTTGGCCATAACTTTGCCTGGGAGCGTCGGAGACGGACGTCAACGCTCTCATTGTGACAGTTATGAATTTAGCTACAGAACGAGGGGACTCATGACCTGTCTGCCAGTTCCCCATTGGCTGATATCACGCCTGGGGCATTTCCCAATGTCCTGCTCCCATAAAAAGGGTGTGCCAGCATCGTCCTCATGCGGAGACACCATTTTTATGGTTGCCATATTTATCGGAAATATGGCTTGCGAGATATGAACCATTTTTTACTGGAGTCGTTCTGTCTGGCTACTTCCATAGCCTTGCTAACTAGCTAGCAGCCCCCACTACAGGGTCACGGCAGGGAGTCATCCTGTGTCCATTGTTCTCACATCACCTAATTTCCATATCACAGGACATGGCCCTGGGGCCTTCACAGATGCTGGACATCTGAGGACAAGAAGGGGGGGGGGGGGGGCACTGCCAGGGAGTGATGAGAGCGATTATGACTCCCAGTCATAATTCCTCTTCATATCCCAGGATTTGCCTCACACAGAGCTATGATTCCTAAACCCTTTCTCCGATTTGGATGTGAAAACTCTCATATTGCAGCTGGGAGTGTGCACTTTCAGCCCATATTATATATATAATTGTATTTCTGAACATGTTTTTGTAAACAGCTAAAATAACAAAACTTGTGTCACTGTCCAAATATTTCTGGACCTAACTGTATGTGTGTGCATGCGTGTGTATGTCCGCTAAAGGAATCCGCACTGTCACATTTACAATCAGAAAATTTTACACGGACACCGCATTTGACACAGGGAACATCATAGATTATGTTTTGAGGGGAAATTTAACTCTGCATTTTACAGTTATTCACCAAAAAAACTGCTTACATTGAAGTCAATGAAGCTGTGAGCTACAAGTCATCAATAGCAGCTCTGATTTTGTTGCTATAGGCAATGAAGTACATTCTTAGTATAAGAAGCTTATGTGTGAGGTAATATGATATCAGTGGAGAGAGACAGAGAGAGAGATAGGCAGAGGCAGATAGGGAAAGAGACAGTGACAAACAGAGATAGACAGGAAAAGAGGCAGACAGACAGGAAAGAGGCAGACAGGGAAAGTCAGACAGAGAAAGAGACAAAGACAGACAGGCAAAGGCATATAGAGAAAGAGTTAGTGACAGACAGACAGAGACAGACAAGGAAAGAGACAGAGAGAGACAGACAGGGAAAAAGGCAGACAGACAGGGAAAGAGACAGACAGGTAAAGAGGCAGGCAGGGAAAGAGAGAAACACAGACAGACAAGGAAAGAGAGAGACAGACATGGAAAGAGAGAGACACAGACGGACAAGGAAAAAGAGAGACAAACAGGGAAAGAAACAGACAGAGAGATAGACAGGGCAAGAGATAGACAGACAGGGAAAAAAAACAGACAGGGAAAGAGACAGACAGGGAAAGAGACAGACACAGATAGGGAAAGAGATAGAGAGACAGACACAGAAAGAGACAGACACAGAGACAGATGTGGCGCCCCTGAGGCTACAGTCGCAACAGAGTATTGCATCCAACATTGGGTGTAATGCTAAACCCGGTTCCTGAGGAGGTCAGTCCCGGTTTCACCACATTACAGGCTCAAATACACACCAGTTTGCCCTGTTCCCAATGGGAACTTGGCTAGGGTCGGGTAATAAAGGGGTTGCCCACAGAGTGGCATTTACAGGATGCCCTCAACAGGGGCCCCAGTCCCACTAGCTTAGAACCTGGGAGGGGGAGGTGCAGCCAGCAGGTCGAGTCAGGAGCCAATATAACAGTTAGGGAGTTCTCCAGCAGGAGAGCAGCGGAGCAGACGTGCCTCAAAGGTGCTCCGGTGGGAAGGAGCAGACGTTCACCTGAGATAGGGACAAGAGTAATCTCGTGAAACCCAGGGTCCCCTCGTAGCGTCAAGCCAGGAAATCCATGGACAGGCGTTACAAGGAGAAACCCACTGAACACCAAACCAGACTGATCACTAAATGGATTCGGGTTCGACAGAGCCCATCATAGCAAGTGACCGGTACTACCAGGGCGAGCGGCATCGTACAAAAGTGAGTAAAACAATCTGGAACTGCAGCTATAGACTCTGACTCTTTATTACCCGTACTGCCACTCCCCGCCGCCATTAGTACTCCCCTCATCATCCACCCCTGGGCCCGCTCTACCTGTGGAGAGCGATACCATCCCTGGCTGCTACTACCATTCGCCCCGGAGGACAGCGACAGCAGTAGTGGCCCATTCTCTGGCTGCATACTACAGGTGGCTTCACGACAAACATTCACCTCACTATTACCCCCCTCATCTCTCCCCTGCCATCTTCTGTACACCTCGGGGCAATACATTTGGTGTCACGAACAAGAAAGAGAACTTGAGCAAATTGCTGAACTATATTCCATATTTATTTAGAAAATTCTAAAGTACATAGCATATAGTTAAAGAATTCCCACCCTTCGTGGGCTGGCGAGGAAAGTGGCGCAAAAATCAAGGCCCATCCCCCTCACAGACGCAGGAAAAGAAGAAACAAAACAAACTAACATGAGGAGAGAGGCAGAAAAGCTAAGCCCCTCCTCCTGGTGTGCAAATGGATTGAGAAACGAAACTTATGGAGTGAGAGTCTGGAGTGCAAAGGAGATGGATGTACTGGGACAACATGGGGAGCAGGGTGCCAGCGATAACAAACCCTGGCCGTTATGGGGCAACATCGGTGCGACCCCTGTTCTGGAGCGCTCGAGACATGAAGGCAAAGGTGGTACGAGTGAGCCAAATGCTGAGGAGGATGCAGCTGGACGCCATCCATGAATGGGAGGTGTCCATGATGGGAGCGGTGGGAGCCATGCGGGCCCATGAAGAACTGGAATCGCAGTACCTGGGGGAAGAGGAGTCTGCAATGGAAACTGCAGAGATCCCAGTCGCCATTGCCACCGGCGACGCCCTTCAGGTCCCTCCAAGAAGCCCAGCATCCTCGGGAACAGGAGCACTCAACGAAACCTTTGACCCCCTGGTAGCTGATGACTGAGCTACCGACCCCGCTGCTGGATACACGGCAGAGGAGGAATCGGTTACTGTACAAGCTCCAGCTGCAGACCTGTTTATACCATTCCCGGCAGTTGAGGACCCGGCTGCTGCTATCTGCACCGAAGGTGATTTAATCACCTTAGACCCGGAGCCCGACCTGGAGGCTTGGGGTGGCAATCCCCTGGGAATATCTTGGGGGGATTGCTGCACTGGAGCCTCTGTCCCCAGAGTCCATCAGCAAGGAGGACAGAGACTGGGCCATCTGCCAGGCCACCCTTTCTAAACTTGCAGAAGAGGAGAGGGTACACCAGGAGCGGTTATCAGCCACGAAAACCCGGAACCTTGCTGCAAAGCAACGGCTCCAGAAAAGCCACCCAGTGGACCGGGGCCCGATACAGTCCGGAGTGGTCTCCCGGTTCTATCTACAGCGGCGGTAGGGCTTCATCGTGGAAAAAGGACTTTGAAAAGAAGTATTTGTCACCCGTCGTGATGTCGCCTCCCGTCTTCGTAGGGGCTATCCTGGTCGAGACCATTTCGCCGGAGACCTGGTGAAGTATACTTGGCACAAGGGAGAGCAGGGCTGGTACGCCCTGGACGTGGAACTGTGTTCACAGGAGGAGGCAGCCGGTCTCCCCAGCAGCGGAACATCCAGTGCCAGTCCCTGCTTCTTCCAAAACTGCACCGCAATCGGGTACCAGAGACTGCTGCACCCAAACCCGGGAGCGGACCTCCTGCCACAGTCCGGTAAGGAATGTTCCCAGTAACTGATCACCTAAACAGTTGATTTTTCCTTCTGTATATATATTCGGTTGATTTTTCCTTCGGTTGATTCTTGCGTTTAAATAGACAACTGGGCCACAGGACTGACAGTGGTCGGAACTCTTTGTATATAGTTGTACCTGTTGTGCACCCTACTACTAGAATTAGGGTGACTTGCATATTTGCACTTGCCTATTTATATTTGAAGGTTTTGCAATTGACAAAGAAAGTTTGCTGACCGGGAGCGGTGCACTGACCAGTGGCACAAAAGGACTTCAGAGGCCGCCACTCTTTATTGTGTTTACTTGAAATTGTTTTATATGGTGACAGGAATGTTTTAAATGCCTGAAGTTTGCACTAGTTTAAAAAAAAAAAAATAAACAAAAAAATGACAATGGTTTATGACAATGCATGCTGCTATAACCAATGCTTGAAAATGTTTGATACTGTTTTGATATTTTTGCTATTTGAAATGTTTGCATAAGGCTTATACCTTTCAAATATTTTGATACTGCTTTTGATATTGCTACCGGTGTAGAGTTCACATGTTTGTAACGTTCAATGTTGGTGCCTCCCATAAAGGGAAGAATGTTGTTTGTTTAATGCATATACAAAATACGGTGTACCAAGCTTTGAATTGCTGCGGCCCGGGAGTGTCGTCATTTGCTGTGGGGGAGTGTGGCACCCCTGAGGCTTCAGTCGCCACAGAGTATTGCACCCAACATTGGGTTTAATGCTAAACCCAATTCCTGAGGAGGTCAGTCCCGGTTTCACCACATTACACACTCAAATACACACCAGGTTGCCCTGTTCCCACTGGGGACTGGGCTAGAATAGGTTAATAAAGGGGTCACCCACAGAGTGGCATTTACAGGATGTCCTCAACAGGGCCTCCAGTCCCACTATCTTAGAACCTGTGAGGGGGGAGGTGCAGCCAGCAAGGAGAGTCAGGAGCCAACATAGAAGATAGGGAGGTCTCCAGCAGGAGAGCAGCGGAGATGTGCCTCACAGGTGCTCCGGTTGCAAAAAGCAGAAGTTCACAACGGTTGCCGCGGGGAGAGGGATCTCTGCTCCACACGGAACCGACGCCACACAGGGCGGCAGGACCCTAGGGAAGATAATACTTCACGTTGGTTTTTCAGAATCTGCCTGGTCGGGGAAAGTTTCAACCTTCCCTGACCACACAGCGCCCGACAGCACAGTGCCATATAGGATCCAGGACCTTGCTTCAAGTTGGACCCCACATCGGAACCGAGGCACCTGCAGGTAGTGATAAGAGTAATCTCATGAAACCCAGGGTCCCCTCGTAGCTTCAAGCCAGGGGATCCACAGACAGGTGTTACAAGAAGAAACCCACCGAACACCAAACCGGATTGATCTCTAAATGGATTCGGGTTTGACAGAACCCATCATAGCAAGTGACCGGTACTATCTGGGTGAGTGGCATCATACAAAAGTGAGTAAAACAACCTGGAACCGCTGCTATAGACTCTGAATCTTTATTACCCGTAGTGCCGCTATTACTCCTCCCCTCATCATCCTACCCGGGGTCTGCTCTACCTGTGAAGAGCGATACCATCTCTGGCTGCTACCACCATCCACCCCGGAGGAAAGCGATAGCAGCGGCAGCCCATTCTCTGCTCGCATAACCACAGATGGCGTCATGACAAACATTCACCTCACTACTTCCCCCCCTCATCTCTCCCCTGCCATCTTCTGTACACCTCGGGGCAACAGAGCCGGGCTAGGCTGCCCGTAACCACTACAGTCGACGGCCCGGCAACAAGTAGTTTAAACTCAGCTGCCCCGTGGGGCGCTACACAGACAGGGAAAGAGACAGACAGGGAAAGAGATAGAGAGACAGACAGGGAAAGAGATAGAGAGAGACGAGAGGGAGACAGACAGAGGCTGGGACAGAGGTAGAGTGGGCGAGAGACAGTTACTATCCCGGGAAACGCCAGGTACTACAGCTAGTATATACAGTACAGACCAAACGTTTGGACACAACTTCTCATTCAAAGAGTTTTCTTTATTTTCATGACTCTGAAAATTGTAGATTCACATTGAAGGCATCAAAACTATGAATTAAAACATGTGGAATGAAATACTTAACAAAAAAGTGTGAAACAACTGAAAATATGTCTTATATTCTAGGTTCTTCAAAGTAGCCACCTTTTGCTTTGATTACTGCTTTGCACACTCTTGGCATTCTCTTGATGAGCTTCCAGAGGTAGTCACCGGAAATGGTTCTCACTTCACAGGTGTGCCCTGTCAGGTTTAATAAGTGGGATTTCTTGCCTTATAAATCATAGTTTTGATGCCTTCAATGTGAATCTACAATTTTCAGAGTCATGAAAATAAAGAAAACCCTTTGAATGAGGTGTGTCCAAACTTTTGGTCTGTACTGTATATATATATATATATATATATATATATATATATATATATATATATATATGTGTGTGTGTGTGTGTGTGACGCCCTGGACACCCCAGGGGTCACAGGTCACTACAATACACCCCCACCCCAGTAAGGTACCATCAGTCAACCAAAGACCTGATTGCCTCCCTCAGAGTCAGACAGGCACACAAGGTGGGCGAAGTCAGGCGGATAGACACGCCCCCCGAGGAGTCTGCTGGCCTGAGGCAGGATACACAAGCAGAGTTTTGAGTTTGGAGAGAGAGGAGTGAGAGCAGTGCAGTTCTGTGAGGGGCCTGGGTTGGAGCCTAGGACCCCTGATCAGTCAGGCAGGCAGACGGTAGTGGCTGCCTGCAGGAGACCGGGAATACGACCGGTGGAACCGTAAGGGACCGGGACAGGGTAGTGGCCCGCCGGAACCGAACTGGGGAGCCAACTGGATACCGGAGCACCAATTAGGGTACTCAGACCCCAAACTAGGCTATAAGCCACCACCATAGTCAAATCAACTGATTGCGGTCTGGACTGCACCGCACTGCACCGCAATACTGCCCCTGCACCCCGACCCTCGCCAACCGGGTCCCGGGACCAACATCCCCTACCCACGGAGGGGTCAACCTAGCTGCGCCACTACACCGCTTCCGGGAGTCCCCGTACCTTCACCGCAGCGGTGGTGTCCACAATCACCACAACCCGTGGGTGGCGTCACGAACTATAATTCCAAAACCCAAACACCCGCATCCACCGCGCGTAGCACTAACCAACCAACCCCCCTTGCAGAGCGACGTGACCCCCGAGTCCGTGAGAGGCTCGAGCCACCACACGTAGAACGCGAGCACGGATCCGAGCGGCTCAGCGGCCGCAGCCGAGGCCGCGGGGCGGTACATATATATATATATATAAAGAAAACGTAGACTTGCTATGCATTTTTCAAAGTCAAGGAGGCACCGAGAAAAAGGGGGAAACCTATGGAAGTCTTCTTGTCTTGCCATCACTGGACACAATCAAAGGGGAATGGGCTAGGGAAAACTATAAAAAAAAAACCAAAACAATCCACAGTCTCTCAGGTCCCCAAAAGTGGGTAACTGAAGTCTGAAATTATATTGTTACATAATTGAGATAACTGAGGCTAGTACATACCTAGAAAGCTACACTTGATTGTATTATAGCATGTCAGCCATTATCAGACCATGCACCGTCACCATTGCCGCTGTGCTCATACATCTTTCCCACTAGTTTGCAGTTTATTCATGAATATGTGAAGAGTTATGATGGGTGATTTCCCCCAAAAATCAAGTTATTCCCTATCACATGTTGTCAGTCATTAAACTGCTGAGATCTCTATGGCTCCCAAGATCAGACCCATAATGAATGGAGCAGTGGGTGCACATGCACGCCGCTCGGCCTCTGCACGCTCGGCCTCTGCACGCTCGGCCTCTGCACGCTCGGCCTCTGCACGCTCGGCCTCTGCACGCTCGGCCTCTGCACGCTCGGCCTCTGCTCCATTCATTGTATGGGGTCTACCGGAAATAGCCGAACGCTGGACTCGGCAGGGTCTTAGTTGAGGTCGCACACCCCCAGAGCCCAGATCTTGAGATGGTTGGTTGTCCCATCGGTCAGACCCCCAGTCAGTAATCCCCCATCCTCTGGCTATCCTGTGGTAGGGGATTACTTTATCATTTGGGAATAAAGATAAACACTTATGTAAATGGGATTGCTATATAGGCTGCCTGACATGTTCCATATAAATGGAAGGAAATAGGTGGTATAATGTGCAGGAGTTCAGCCACAAGGGGGCAGCAGCACAGCAGGGAGCACCAAGATGGCCGCCGCGGCAGTACGGCGCACACTTCCGCTTCCGGGGTATCCTGAAGGTCACCGTGTGCTCTGCAAATATGGCGGCTGCGGCTGCGGACCCGGAGCTGCAGAGTTTTATCGAGGCGGAGACTCAGAAGCAGCGGTTCCAGGGGCTGGTGCACCAGCTGACCGAGCTGTGCTGGGTATGTAGCGCCACTGAGGCTGTGAGGAGGGCACGGGCGGCGGCGCTTGTGCGGCCGGATAGTGCACATGTCGCCTCTCATACAGGTGCAGTGTTCACACCAGGCTGCAGACACTTCTATTTAACTACTTAAATGCTGATGGTAACCTATGAAAAAAGCCCTGGAACAGCGCGATGGGATGTCAGGAGGAGGGAGGGGGGCACACAGCCCTTGTAATGCGTTGTCATGGCAGCCAGGAGTCACTGCCATCTCTGTACTCCGGTGCTTTATAGATCATTACTTTATATACAGTGTCAGTATATAACACTATATAACACCAGCGTCACTCAGGACTAAAACTACCTCTGGAGGACAGAGTAAATTAGGGCAGGAACCCTCCATTTCACACCGGGTGACGGCTCCCCTTTAAAGGGGTTCTGCAGTGATGACTTGTTGGTCAGTGACTGTTGGGACTCTCACTGAACAGGGAACGTATCCAGTAACGCTCGGCCTCTGCTCCATTCATCCCTGCGGGGCTGGGGAACGCTGCTCTTGGCTTTTCTTTGCAGTCTCCTAAAGAATGAGTGACCCTACAGGCGGGCGTTGGACATGATGCTCCATTTTGTTACGTGTATTAAAATTCCTCTTCGGTGGGCAGGAAATATTTATATCTACTTATCGGTGCCCACCGGTCACACACCCCCACCCCCGATCAGCAAGATATCACCTACCCTGTGTTCAAAGGGGGCATTTGGGACTTAAAGGGAACATGTCACCAGATTTGGTGACTATAGGCTGCGGCCACCACCAGTGGGCTCTTATATACAGCATTCTAACATGCTGTATATAAGAGCCCAGATCCCTTTGTAGAACATAAAAATCACTTTATAATACTCACCTAAACCAGTCGCTGCAGTGCAGACTGGTCAGATGGGCATCTCTATTCTCCGGTACCAGCGCCTCCTCTTTCGGCCATCTTTGTCCTCCTTCTGAAGCCTGTGTGCATGACGTTTCCTACGTCATCCACACAAGCCAGCATTGAGGTCCTGCACATGCGCACTACAATACTTTTGATCTGCCGAGCACAGGGTGGATCACAGTGCGCCTCCGCAGGACCTCAATGCCGGCAAGTTCGGATGACGTAGGACGCGTCATGCACCCAGGTTTGAGAAGGAGGACAAAGATGGCCGAAAGAGGAGGGGCTGGCACCGGAGAATGGAGACTCCTATCCGACCAGTCTGCACCGCACCGACCAATAGGTGAGTATTATAAAGTGATTTTTTTTATTTTTTTTTATTCTTACATTCTACACAGCGGCCTGGGCTCTTATATACAGTATTATAGAATGCTGTATACAAGCGCTCACTGGTGGTGGCCGCAGCTTATAGGCCCCAAAATTGGTGACTGGTTCCCTTTAAAAGGAACCTGACACTAGAATTTTCGCTATGAAACCAAAAGAATCCCCTTCTGCAGCTCCTGGGCTGCGTTCTAGAAAGGTTCCTCTTGCTACTGGCCCCCCTTTCAGACCTAAATAAACACTTTATAAAATCTTACCTATTGGTATGCTAATGAGCTTTGCTGGCCACAGGGGCGGGCTGTATTGCGTCCGTTATTCCCCCTCCTGCTGCTGTTCGCTGTCTCAGTGTTGATTGACATACATGAGGCCGCCGCCCTCATGTTACTCTGTGCTTCTGAAGTCTCGCGCATGCCCAGTGGCACTATCGAGTATCGCGGGACTGAGCAATGTTCAAATAGCGAGTGCCGGTGATCTTAATGTGCAGGCGTGAGATTATGGGCGGGTACTTAAATGATGCTGGTGATGACATTGTCGGGGAGCGCGTCATTCCCCGTCCCCAACGGCGGCCCTGTCACGTGATGGGTTGTCGTGACAGCCGGGGATCAGCTGATGACCCCTATGCCTGTCATTACAGACCTCATGTGAGCGACATTCATAGGCAATCGTTATTTCCACTGTACAGGCCAAGGCTGATGCATTGCTCTGTACAGCACAAGCAATCGGATGAGCACAGCTTTAGGCCCCTTTCACACGTCAGTGATTCTGGGACGTTTGTGCTTTTTTTTCTACATACCAGAATCACTGACATACGCAGACCCATTATAATGAATGGGTCTGCTCACACATCAGTGATTTTTCACTGCACGTGTTTCCGTGCGGCGTACCCGCGTGTCCGTGATTGCCGCACGGAGACATGTCCATTTTTTTCTGGCATCACTGATGTCCCACGGACCACGCAATGGTGTGATCCGTGAAACACGTGGCAGAAAAAAACGTGCTTTTAAAATGAAAATCATTTTTACTCACCAGGCTCCAGCGATGTCCTCTGCAGCCCGTGCAGCTTGCTGCTTCTAAGCCGGCTCATTACTGTCGCGCATATTCATGATTAACGACACAGCCGACCCGGAAGCAGCTGCTGCGGGGGTCAGCGCCGGCCGGATGCTGCACCGCCGGAGCGTTCAGCACCCTGGAGAGCGGGAGCGCGCACAGGTGAGTTAATCTCTAAGTGCAATCACGGGCCATGGAGAACGGAGCCCGGATTGCACTTAGACAACCCACGTGTGCCGTGATTCACGGCACACGGAGGGACATGTGCGTGTTTTACACGCCAGTGAAAAACGTCAGTGTTTTTCACTGACGTGTGAAACGGGCCTTAAGGGGTACTTTGCACACTATGACATCGCAAGCCGATGCTGCGATGCCGTGCGCGATAGACCCCGCCCCAGTCGCAGCTGCAATATCATTGTGATAGCTGCCGTAGCGAATATTATCGCTACGGCTGCTTCACATGCACTCACCTGTCGTGCGACGTCGCTCTGGCCGGCGAACCGCGGGAGGGTTCATGCGGCGTCACTGCGATGTGACACGGCAGGCGGCCAATAGGAGCGGAGGGGCGGAGATGAGCAGGATGTGAACATCCCGCCCACCTCCTTCCTTCCGCATTGCAGCCGGGACGCCGGTAGGAGATGTTCCTCGCTCCTGTGGCTTCACACACAGCGATGTGTGCTGCCGCAGGAGCGAGGAACAACATCAGACCATCGCGTCAGCGTAATTATGGTTTTCGCAGATGCTGCACCGATGATACGATTACGACACTTTTGTGCTCGTTAATCGTATCATCTAGGATTTACACACTACGATGTCGAGAGCGATGCAGGAAGTGCGTCACTTTCGACATGACCCCACCGACATCACACCTGCGATGTCGTAGTATGCAAAGTACCCATCAGTCCCCTCAGGGTACTTGTCAATACAATAAAAAGTGAAATAAAAAAAACCCACAAGATGAAATCACCCCCCCTTTTGCCCCATTGAAAATAAATCAATAAAAATAAATCCTCGTTTGGTATCACTGAGTTCAGTAATGTCCGATTCATCAAAATATAAAATAATCTGATTGGTGCAGCGTAAAGAATAAAAAAAAATCTTAAATGGCCAGAACTATAGTTTTTTGGTCACCGCAACATTAATATAAAATGCAATAAGAGGCGATCAAAACAAATGATACCATTTTGGGTTAGATAATAATGTCAGCTCAGGATGCAAAAATTGCTCTTATAATCTGTTGAGATGTTTTATTGCAATTCCTTGTGTCTGTATCGGACTTACGGGTTCTGGTGAAGGCTAATGGACATGGATGCATGGTGGACCCAGCGGCCATTATTGGGCTCCTTACCCGTACGTCCTAGTCATGTCACGGTGGCAGAGGTGGGGTACGGAGGGAACCTCCTCCCTTTTGTCAACCACTTAGTTGCTGCGGTGAGGGGACAAATGGCCAAGATCGGAGCTCGCTCTGATCTCCACCTTTGCTGCTGGGTGCCAGCTGTAATATACTGGTGACGCCGGCTTCTGAGCTCCTTCCATATGCAGGACTGCAGAATCTGAGTTTGTCAGTGTTTGGTTGACTCTTTCCCGACATCATATACTGTACATATGTGGGCTTATAATGCTGATGATGCAAATGGGATTTCAGAATAAACCTAATAGGGAAATTTAGGGTATGTGCGCACGTTGCTTTTTACCTGCTTTTTACCTGCTTTTTTGCTGCTTTTTCTTCTGCGCTGTTTAATGCCAAAATGGATGTGTTCTTCTATTCAAGCAAAGTCTATGGGAATTTGGGTTTCTTGTTCACACTATGTTGTTCAAAATGCTGCCTTTTTGTGGCAGAACTTTGGTCAAAAACTCAGCTTTGCAGTGCAAAACCCAAATGGCAAAAACAATTGACATGTTGCTTCTTTGAAAAGCTGAGTTTTTGACCAAAGTTCTGCCTCAAAAAGGCAGCATTTTGAACAACATAGTGTGAACAAGAAACCCAAATTCCCATAGACTTTGCTTGAATAGAAGAACACATCCATTTTGGCATTAAACAGCGCAGAAGAAAAAGCAGCAAAAAAGCAGGTAAAAAGCAACGTGCGCACATACCCTTACAGGGGCATGAACAGACCCCGTGACGGGGGCTTTGAAATCAAAACGAAGAATGGTTTTCGTGATGTCAAATATTACCAATTTTTTTTGTGTGTTGGAATTGTAAAGCATGGCTAATGACTTTGTGGCTTCTATTTTCCAGGACAAATGTATGGAGAAACCAGGCCCGAAGCTGGACGCTCGATGCGAGGGCTGTTTTGTGAACTGTGTGGAGAGATTTATAGACACAAGCCAATTTATCCTAAACCGATTAGAACAGACTCAAAAATCTAGGGGATCCTTTTCCGAAAGCCTTACAGACTGAGGACTGAGGTCCTGTTAGCCGTGTCTGCCATTCAGGAGTGCCCTTAGCTAGTCGTTTGCTCCATTCTCACATGACCGGAGTCGCTTCTGTGTATGGACCACTTATGTTGCCTGGAAAAGATAATCCGACACGTCCGATGGAATTCTTAGGCTCCAGATGTGCCAAAGATCGTCAGCAGTGCCGAATGGAGGAGATGAGGACGGAGAACCTTACCCTTACTCCTTTCTGACAGTGCATTAAAGAGAATTGTGAATGTTCTTCTTTGTATTTTCTTTTATAAATGGGTTGTCCACTACTCTTACAACGCCTTCTCAATTGCTGTACTCTCCTCCCGTGCGGACGTCTGATCTTTTGTGACCATGTCAAGCCATGTGAACCCTGCAGCCAATCAGTGACTGCTTCAATCCTGCTACCCTCTATCTCAAGGATGTGTCCGCTGCTCTCTGACTTAAAGGGAACCTGTCAGGTCAAAAAAGCATTATAACCTACAAGCAGGAGCCTGTGTGAGCTATTAACCTCTTCCTTGTAATGTGTAATAAGAAAGTAATAAAATGTTTTATTACTTACATATTCCCTATGTAAATGACAGGGGCTCTAGCCTCATGGGTGTCACATCGCCCTGTGGGCGTCTACATGCTTTCCATGGTATCACACCCCTGTTGGAGTGATACCATGGATTTACATAAGCGACATGACGTCTGCTCCTCCAGAATCTCGCGTGCATGCTTACCATTCTCACCGCCTCATCCTGGTGTTTACATGTCGGCTTCTGATGTGCACTGCGCATGCTCGGAAGACTCCTGCGGTCACTGTCATGCGCAGCGCGCGTCGGAAGCCAGCATGTTAACACCAGGATGAGGCGACGGCGAGAATGGTAAGCATGCGAGATTATGAAGGAGCAGACGTGACGTCGCTCATGTAAATCCATGGTATCACTCCCACAGGGGCGTGATACCATGTAAAGCATGCAAACGCCCATAGGGCGATGCAACACCCATGGGGCTAGAGACCTGTGCTATTTACATAGACAATATGTAATTAATAAAACGTTTTTTATTACTTTCATATTACAAGAAAGGGATGGGTAGGAAGGGGTTAATAGCTCACACAGGCTCCTGCTTGTAGGTTAATGCTTTTTTGACCTGACATTTTCCCTTTAAGCCATGTGTACATGTTGCAGTTTTTAATCAATACTGCATGGAAAAACATATGCCAGCAAAGTCTGAGAATCCTGAATTGCTGTTCACATGTTGCTTCTTTTTTTTCCTTGCAGATTTTTTGTGATTAGATCTGTCAGTGCTGCTCTTACACACCATACATACGGCATGGTCTGTGAGGTGAAATGTAGATCAGTAACTCAGGGTCATCATGGTAACAACTCAAGGTTGCCATAACAGCACTCGGGTCCCTATGAGTCTTCTCCCTGCTTCCGAATGCTTTGATCGCGTGGGCAGTGAGAGTCGGGTCTCGCCTGTAACATCAGCTGGAGATCCAACGGTGATCTTGGGGGTAAAGCGCATGAACTCCCGAAATCGCCATAACGAAAAAAAAAAAAGCATGCAAATGTGATTAAAAAAATGTGCATTTTTTTTTCCTGCTAAAATATGTGGTTTGTGTGCAGAAAACTTGCGCACAAATCTGCTACATCTGCACATACCCTTCTCCGGATATGTTGTGTAAGGGTAGTGAGATTGAAGTAGTCACTGATTGGCTGCAGGGTTCACATGGTTTAACAAGGGGAAGCGAGATCAGTGCCAGAGAGGAGTACAGCGATTGACAAGGGGCTGCCCGAGTAGTAGATGCCCTCTTTAACCCTTCAAAGCATCGCTACAGTAAATATGTATGAATGGCTGCTCATCAAATGTCTCTTCATTTTTGTTACATTCTTGCACAAAGTCATCCCCAATCACCCACAGACATTGGTAATAAAATGTGTTACAGAACTGGCAGCTTCACCCCGAGCTCTGGATGTTTACCTTGTATTTTGGGTCCTTGTAGAACACACCACATAGTCCAATGTTAATCAATGTGTGATTGGACCAATGATCTGGGAGACGGTGGCAGGGATCGCAGCCAGCGCAAGAGGATCTTGTATTTCACCAACTGCAAAGATTTCATAGGAAAATTGTGCCTTTTGAATGCCAAAATGGATTTGCCAATATAAGGATGTAAATCACGATTATTCATACCTTGGGTCTGGATTAATGAAATATATCTTCCAGGGCTGTGGAGTGGGTAAGCCAAACCTGCGACTCAGACTCACACATATATTGCTCCTATTTAAGTGAAAAATGTATTTAATCATTTTTATGATGCAATAATCAAGATATTTAGATAGAACATAAAATATATTTATTGGAATACAACTTTATAACACAAACTGTAATAAATTGTAAATATGTAATACACACACACACACACGAACATGAACCTCGCTTAACGAGTAACCCAGTTAGCAAGTATTTCGCTTAACGATCAAAGCTTGCTGTAAATTTGTAACTCAGTTTACGAGAAAGCTTTGCTGTACGAGCAAATACTCACCGCACACACTTCCGGTTCTGTACATCCACCGCACTCTAACCCGCTCTTTCAGTCCATACAATCATGCACAAACACACACATATTATGCTCACCTTACCTTCCGTTCCATCGCCGGTCTCACGGTTCTTGTAGTTTGCCACTACAGGATGTGTATCGGGTAATCATCGTGACGAGAGAGGACCGTCCGCTGTCAGCTGCTACTCAAAGGCAGCGCACTGACCAATCAGAGGAAAGCAGCTCCTGCCTTTGACGTCAGCGCTCTGGCAGTGGAAGTTCCTCTCTCGTCGCGATGGTTACCCGATACAAATCCTGTAACGGCAAACAGCAAGATCCAGGAGGCCGGCGATGGAACGGAAAGTAAGGTGAGCATAATATGTGTGTTTGTGCATGTGTGTAATGGCACAATAGGGGACCAGGATGGGACATTTAACAAGTTGTGGAACGAATTGTCTGCATTACAATGATATCCTATGGGAAATCTTGCTTTGCTGAACGAGTAACTTGGTTAACAAGCACACTCCCAGAACGGATTGTTTTCTTTAAAGGGAACCTGTCACCACTTTTTTAGCGTATAAGCTGCGGCCACCACCACCGAGCTCTTATATACAGTATGTTAGATTGCTGTATATAAGAGCCCAGGCCGGGGGTATAACATAAAAACACTTTATAATACTTACCTAACGGTCATGCGGTGGGTCATATGGGCGTCTCCGTTTTCTGGTGCCGGCACCGCCTCTTTCGGCCATCTTCATCCTCCTTCTTCTCTAGCCGCGGTGCAGGACGTGTCCGTCATCCACACTCGCTGGCATTCAGGTCCTGAGCAGACACACTCTGATCTGCCCTGAGCAGAGCAGATCAAAGTATTGTAGTGCGCCTGTGTGGGACCGGCGAGTGTGTATGACGTAGACGCGTCATGCACACAGGCTTCAGAAAGAGGACGAAGATGGCCGAAAGAGGAAGCGCCGACACTGGAGAACGCAGACACCCATATGGACCAACTCTACCGCAGCGACCGTTAGGTAAGTATTAAAAAGTGTTTATGTTCCCACAGTGGCCTGGGCTCTTATATACAGCATGTTAGAATGCTATATATAAGAGCCTGGTTGTGGTGGCTGCAGGTTATACGCCAAAAAAGTGGTGACCGGTTCCCTTTAACGAAGGTTCCACTGTATGTGTATATATATGTAACACTATGTAATAAACTATGTAAGTGGCAAAAAAACCAGTTTTCAACAAAAACATACTAAATAACATTTCTGCAGTCTATGAATTTGTTGTAAGAAATAGAATTGCCTCCATCAGATCCTCCTTCACAGATGACCTCAAATCTGACCTAATAATTTTAAGGCTAGAGAGCAACCTCTCTACAGTAACTTGGGTTGGAGGCAAAGCCGTAACCACATGGGCAACATATACAAATATTTGTCAAACCAAATATGTGAAAACACACAATGGAGTATGATAATCCAATACATTTATTTTGAGGTTTTATTTATTTGTGTGGTGGCCCTTGAAAAAGGATCACGAAACGTGCGTCGGGCCTGGATCGGGGACTATTGAATCCTGTTTATCTACTTAAAGGGTATGTAATGTGTTTACTATGATATTATATTGCATGGATCACGGGTTGTTGGGGGTCACAATGAATGTAACCCTATAATTATAAACAGGATTTCTTTGTCGCTCCATTGGGAGACCCAGACAATTGGGTGTATAGCTTCTGCCTCCGGAGGCCACACAAAGTATTACACTTTAAAAAGTGTAACCCCTCCCCTCTGCCTATACCCCCCCCCCGTACATCACGGGCTCCTCAGTTTTATGCTTTGTGTTGAAGGAGGCACACATGCACTCATGCTCCCATTTTAGTCAGCAGCAGCTGCTAATTATATCGGATGGAAGAAAAGAGGGCCCTAACAGGGCTCCCGGCATGCTCCCTTCTCACCCCACTAAGTCGGCGGTGTTGTTAAGGTTGAGGTACCCATTGCGGGTACACAGGCCGGAGCCACATGCCGTTTTCCTTCCCCATCCCTTAGGGGCTCTGGGAGAAGTGGGATCCTATCCGGTCATCCAGGCACTGGGACCGGGCTCCCTCCGCAGCCCCTGTGGGATTCTGACGGACAGGAGACTGAGTATCATCAGGGACAGGGCCCTGCATCTACAGGTACTCTGTGTCCCCTTGGGGACGGTGCATGGAGCACCTTGACCTCAGAAGCTGCAGCGACTGCGGTGTTGGTATGAGACCGGGACTACCGCGCCGACCGCGCCTGCTTGCCGGCCGCGGTTTTAACTTTAGTCCCCGGCTTTTGCGGCCTAGTGCCTTAAACTCCCGCCCCCGGGCCTGCCAGTCAGGGGGAAGGGCGGGACGGTCGGTCTGACGCCGACAGTGAGGGCTGGAGCACACTTGGCTGTCCTCCGCCCCCCTCACTAATCACTCTAGGGCACCAGATTCCCGCACAGGTACTCTGTGTCCCCTTGGGGACGGTGCATGGAGCACCTTGGCCTCAGATGCTGCAGCGACTGCGGTGTTGGTATGAGACCGGGACTACCGCGCCGACCGCGCCTGCTTGCCGGCCGCGGTTTTAACTTTAGTCCCCGGCTTTTGCGGCCTAGTGCCTTAAACTCCCGCCCCCGGGCCTGCCAGTCAGGGGGAAGGGCGGGACGGTCGGTCTGACGCCGACAGTGAGGGCTGGAGCACACGTAGCTGTCCTCCGCCCCCCTCACTAATCACTCTGAGGCCAGATTCCCGCACTTTTGTAGTTACGCCCACGGCTCCCTCCTCCCCTGTGAACGCCGACAGCCATGTTTTAAGCACATTCTGCCGGTGGAGGACTTCTGGCAGCACCTCTGGGAGACCCGAGGCAGGGAATCTGGTGGCCACACACTGCTTGAGCGGTTGGTAAGCCAGGTGGCTTCTTCCCACCGGTGCTGGGCCCCCTAGAGTGCTGAACTGTATATATATATATATTATATTTGTATACATTTTCTCGGTTCGGCTGTACTGTTAGCTTGTGGCTATATATCCCTCAGTGATCACTCTCCTGGGAGACTACAGCATGTCGTTCACAAGGAGCAAGGGTGCCAAGACACAGGGTTATTTTGCAACCTGTACCTCTTGTGCGGCTATGCTACCTGCAGGTTCCACCTACCCTCACTGTGAGCAATGCTCGGGCCATGTGGCACTCGCTCAGCCGGAGCCTGGGGCACTGGTGGGACCCTCGGCCCAGGTAGAACCACCGGCTTCCCCTGTCCAGGCGGCAGGGACAGAGTTTGCAGCTTTTGCTGAGAAACTCTCTGAGTCACTTTCACAATCCATGGCTCAGTCTAAGGACAAATGGTCTGCTAAGATACTAGAAGCTTTGCAGCCCAGACCGGCCCTTACACAGGCCCCGGGCACTACGGGATCGCCCCCAGGCCCCTCTCGGTCTGCGACGAAGCGTGCTCCTGGGGTGGCCTCTAGTTATTACGTGGAGGACTCCGGCACGGACCGCAGTCCCAGACTGGCTAAGCGGGCTCGCTTAGAATCTTCCCCGACTTCATCACGCTGTTCGGGGTCTCAGCTTGAGGACTCTCTAGAGGATGAGGCGGAGGTCGCAGCCCAGGACTCTGACCCTGACGTTGCTCTCAATCTTGATACACCTGAAGGGGACGCCATAGTAAATGACCTTATAGCGTCCATCAACCAGGTGCTAGATCTTTCTCCCCCAACTCTACCTATAGAGGAGTCGTCAGCACAGCAGGAGAAGCACCAATTTAGGTTTCCCAAACGTACTCGGAGTGTTTTCTTCGATCACTCGAACTTCAGAGATGCTGTCCAGAAGCACAGGGCTTTCCCGGACAAGCGCTTTACTAAACGCCTTAATGACACACGTTACCCCTTCCCCTCTGACGTAGTTAAGGGTTGGGCTCAGTGTCCCAAGGTGGATCCTCCAGTCTCTAGACTGGCGGCTAGATCCGTAGTAGCAGTGGCTGACGGTTCAACGCTCAAGGATGCCACGGACAGGCAGATAGAGCTCCTAATGAAATCCATCTATGAAGCCATAGGCGCGTCCTTTGCCCCAGCCTTTGCAGCAGTGTGGGCACTCCAGGCTATCTCAGCTTGTCTGTCTGAGATTAATGCGGTCACCCGTACCTCTGCTCCGCAAGTAGCGTCTTTGACGTCTCAGGCGTCAGTATTTTCATCCTACGCCATGAATGCTGTCCTGGACTCGGCTAGCCGTACAGCGGTAGCATCCGCCAATTCGGTGGCAGTCCGCAGGGCCATGTGGCTACGCGAATGGAAGGCAGACTCTGCTTCCAAGAAGTTCTTGACCGGTTTGCCTTTTTCTGGCGCCCGATTGTTTGGCGAACAATTGGATGAAATTATTAAGCAATCCAAGGGAAAGGACTCGTCCTTACCCCAGCCCAAACCAAAGAGACCTCAGCAACGAAAAATTCAAGCGAGGTTTCGGTCCTTTCGGCCCTCAGCCAGGTCCCAATCCTCATCGTCCAACAGGCCACAGAAGAGCCAGAGAAACTCTTCTGCATGGCGGTCTAAGTCACGTCCTCCAAAGACCGCCGGAGGCACCGTCTCCAAGGCGGCCTCCTCATGACTTTCGGCCTCCCCAAACCGCATCCTCGGTCGGTGGCAGGCTCTGCCGCTTTTGCGACGCTTGGTGGCCACATGTCCAAGACCGATGGGTGAGGGACATTCTGTCTCACGGTTACAGGATAGAGTTCAGCTCTCGTCCTCCGACTCGTTTTTTCAGAACATCTCCGCCCCCCGAGCGAACCAAGGTCATGGCATCCGTGGTGGCGGTCCTACACTCTCAGGGCCACTCGGTGATCCCTTACTTAGACAATCTCCTAGTCAAGGCACCCTCCCGGGTGGCATGTCAACACAGTCTGACCGTGGCTCTGGAGACTCTCCAGAGGTTCGGGTGGATCATCAATTTCCCAAAGTCAAAATTGACTCCGACCCAATCACTGACTTACCTCGGGATGGAGTTTCATACTCTCTCAGCGATAGTCAAGCTACCGCTGGACAAACAGCGTTCGCTGTGGTCACGACGGACGCGAGTCTGTCAGGGTGGGGAGCGGTTTTTCTCCACCACAAGGCTCAGGGAACCTGGTCTCCGACAGAGTCCTCCCTTCAGATCAATGTTCTGGAGATAAGGGCAGTGTATCTAGCCCTAAAAGCGTTCCATCGGTGGCTGGAGGGCAGGCACATCCGCATACAGTCGGACAACGCCACGGCGGTCGCGTACATCAAACACCAGGGCGGCACTCGCAGTCGTCAAGCCTTCCAAGAAGTTCGGCGGATTCTGCTGTGGGCGGAGGCCACAGCCTCCACCATCTCCGCGGTTCACATCCCAGGCGTAGAAAACTGGGAAGCAGACTTTCTCAGTCGCCAGGGCATGGACGCAGGGGAATGGTCTTTTCACCCGGACGTGTTTCAAGAGATCTGTTGCCGCTGGGGAACGCCGGACGTCGATCTCATGGCGTCTCGGCACAACAACAAAGTCCCGGCATTCATGGCACGGCCTCAGGATCACAGAGCTCTGGCGGCGGACGCCTTAGTTCAGGATTGGTCGCAGTTTCGACTGCCTTATGTATTCCCTCCTCTGGCAATGCTGCCCAGAGTGTTGCGCAAGATCAGGTCCGACTGCTGCCGCGCCATCCTCGTCGCTCCAGACTGGCCGAGGAGGTCGTGGTACCCGGACCTGTGGCACCTCACGGTGGGTCAACCGTGGGCGCTCCCAGACCGACCAGACTTGCTGTCTCAAGGGCCATTTTTCCATCTGAATTCTGCGGCCCTCAACCTGACTGTGTGGCCATTGAGTCCTGGCTCCTAGCGTCCTCAGGGTTATCTCAAGAGGTCATTGCCACTATGAGACAGGCCAGGAAACCAACGTCAGCCAAGATCTATCACAGGGCTTGGAGGATCTTCTTAGCCTGGTGCTCTGATAAGGGGTTTACCCCCTGGCCGTTTGCCTTACCCACGTTTCTTTCCTTCCTTCAATCCGGAATGGACAAGGGTTTGTCTCTCGGCTCTCTCAAGGGACAAGTCTCGGCGCTTTCCGTGTTTTTTCAAAAGCGTCTAGCCAGGCTTCCGCAGGTCCGCACGTTCCTGCAGGGAGCTTGCCACATAGTTCCACCTTACAAGCGTCCGCTGGAACCCTGGGATCTCAACAGGGTTCTACGGGCTCTTCAGAAACCGCCTTTTTAGCCGCTGCGGGATGTCTCTCTATCACGTCTTTCGCAGAAGGTGGCATTTCTAGTGGCAGTCACATCACTCCGAAGAGTGTCAGAGCTTGCAGCGTTGTCATGCAAAGCCCCCTTCCTGGTATTTCACCAGGATAAGGTGGTTCTGCGTCCGGTGCCGGACTTTCTCCCCAAAGTGGTGTCCCCTTTTCATCTCAATCAGGATTATCTCCTTACCTTCCTTTTGCCCTCATCCAATTCACCAATGTGAAAAGGATTTGCATTTGTTAGATCTAGTGAGAGCACTCCGGATCTACGTGTCTCGCACGGCCCAATGCGCCGTTCTGATGCGCTCTTTGTCCTTGTCGCTGGCCAGCGTAAGGGGTCGCAGGCTTCCAGGTCAACCTTGGCTCGGTGGATCAAGGAACCGATTTTTGAAGCCTACCGTTCTTCTGGGCTTCCGATTCCTTCAGGGCTGAAAGCCCATTCTACCAGAGCCGTGGGTGCGTCCTGGGCATTGCGGCACCGGGCGACGGCTCAGCAGGTGTGTCAGGCAGCTACCTGATCTAGTCTGCTCACTTTCACGAAACACTATCAGGTGCATACCTATGCTTCGGCGGATGCCAGTCTAGGTAGGCTAGTCCTTCAGGCGGCGGTTGCCCACCTGTAAGAGGAGGGCCGTTGTTGGCTCTTTTTATCAGGGTATTCTTTTACCCACCCAGGGACTGCTTTTGGACGTCCCAATTGTCTGGGTCTCCCAATGGAGCGACAAAGAAGAAGGGAATTTTGTTTACTTACCGTAAATTCCTTTTCTTCTAGCTCCTATTGGGAGACCCAGCACCCGCCCCTGTTCCCTTCGGGCTGTTGTTCTTTTGTGTACACATGTTGTTCATGTTGAATTGTTCTTTTGGTTCATGGTTTTAAGTTCTCCGAACATCCTTCGGATTGAATTTACCTTAGACCAATTTATAAGTTTCCTCCTTCCTGCTTTTGCACCAAAACTGAGGAGCCCGTGATGCACGGGGGGGGTGTATAGGCAGAGGGGAGGGGTTACACTTTTTAAAGTGTAATACTTTGTGTGGCCTCCGGAGGCAGAAGCTATACACCCAATTGTCTGGGTCTCCCAATAGGAGCTAGAAGAAAAGGAATTTACGGTAAGTAAACAAAATTCCCTTCTTTACTAGGATATCAGGTCTGTGGGAAGTAGGATAATGGGTGTTTTTCACCCAACCTGCATTTTGTTGCCCCCACCCCCAACTATTACAGGCAATAGATACTAATCTAGTCACCTGGTCCCCACCTTGTTGAGATTTACTTCCTCCATGATATTGTCTCTTTTTCCTACTGTGTATTATTTTACAGAGTTCTTTCTCTGATATGTTTGTATGCTATTTATATACCTCAAATACATTTATTGGATTATCATACTCCATTGTGTGTTTTCACATATTTTGGTATGTCTGCAGGAGTTGATCCTATTATTATTTTCTATCTTTGAATATGGGGGAGTTTATGTGCACTAGCACCTTATTACTGCTTCAACATGCTTTCCCCCATCTTTTCCATGAATATTGTATTCAAAAATACTTGTCAAAGTTAAACTCCTCATCTGATGAGGATGAAGATATGGCAGCAGTAGCACTGTCAGGACCCAAGTCCTATTGCACCTGGCAGTCCTATAGGCCACTTATCCTAACTACTAACTCAGGCTGAATAATTGCACGGTCCTGGGGAGCTCTAAGGAGAAGACAGATGGTTACTTGTGGTATGAATAAAGAAATTCAAGCAAGTAACCATCTGTCTCCTCCTTAGCGCTCCCCAGGACCGTGCAATTATTCAGCCTATTCCACATTCCCATATTGGGACTCACGGCAGGAGCTGTTTTAAGCCTGAGGCTGGAAATCTCTTCTGGGATCGGCAGTGACAAGGCTTCCATGTGACCGGTCACATGGCCGCCCCATAGGACACAGTTTACTCTGGCAGAGGATCTCCATAGTGGCGTCTGGGTGTACTGCCCAGCTCCACAACCAACGCTCTAACCGAGGTTGTGCAAGGTTGCACAACCTCTCCAGGTGAGCGGTTTGAATACCCTCCTTACTAGCTTATTCCTGAAATCCTTCACATGTGCGCCTCCTCTCTTTTCGTGTACTTTAACTGCTACCTCAGTCACAGCTTCTTTTCCTTTAGTAAGCTGTTGATAATCAAGCAGTATACGATGACTTGGGTCCACATAAACAGCTGCCAGAATAATTTTATTTTCCAATAGCTGTCTCACTCTCCGTTTCATTGAAGCAGAAATGCCATCTGCGATTTAACCTCCTCTTTGGGACAGGCAAAATAGCATGTTCTTCCACTCCCTTATAAAAATGCCAGGAGTTAAATCCTCAGCTTGTAGTTTTTTAGTCACGGTAAATGGGGGATTAAGCAATTCCTTCAATTCAGCCACCTGTGTCCATTGACCTTCATTCAAGGAATTGCTCAATCATTAAATAAGTGCTGCCCCACCGAGTGGCTTGATCGACAATTGCCCCTTTCCCAGCACGTCTCTTCAAGATGGAATCAATTTATGGGGTTCTGGCGGCAATAACCAATTTCCTCACTTTTTCAATCAGATTTCCAGCATGTCCCTCTTGCAGACTCTCTCTAAAGGCCCTGTCACACACAACGAGATCGCTAATGAGATCGTTGCTGCGTCACCATTTCTGTGACACAGCAGCGATCTCGTTATGTGTGACACCAGCGATCAGGCCCTTGCTGTGAGATCGCTAGTTGTTGCTGAATGGTTGGGACCATTTTCTTCAAAGGTGATGTCCTGCTGGGCAGGACGCATCGCTGTATTTGACACCTACCAACAACCTCCTAACACAGTCCCAACGCCCGCTGAGATCGTTATACAGGTCACTGATCGTTACTGCGTCGTTGGTAAGATCTGACTGTGTGACATCTCACCAGCGACCTCCTAGTGATCCTTATCAGGTTACATCGTTTTCGGGATCGCTGGTAAGTCGTTAAATGTGACGGGGCTTTATTGCCAGCTGCAGCGTGTGCACAACACAGCGCATGTGATGAATATGAAAGTGTTTTGAAGCAGCTTCAACAAGATCATTTAATCCTAAAGTATCATTTGCTGTTCTTCTGTTGTAATATCTGTTTGTTCCTCAGTTACATGAACCGCACTGTGGCTCCATTTCACACATACTGAATGCTAAATTTTCTTCTAGCTGTTGTTCATTACTCTCATTCATCAGTTTAATTTTACTTATGTTTGAAGCACTGTTCGTTATTTTTCTAATCTGCTTTTGCTATTGAAAGCATTATTTATGAGCTCAGAAATCTTTCAGGTGATGCGGTTTTTTTTAAAAAGCTGATCTTCTTTTGCAGCTGAAAAATGTATCCTCAGAAAACGCTGTGTGTGAATGTAGCCTTAGATCAGGCATAGAACAGACATTTATAGGACATTTCATAACTTTCCCAAATTCCTATGAAAAAATATTCAGCACATTCTGCATTGCACTACTGTCCCCAATTTATTATATATTTTAGGAGTCGGTGCATTTTATACCGACTCAGACTCCACAGCCCTGATATCTTTGTTAGAGATGAGCGAACCGGTCCCGGTTCGGCTCGAGGTGGGTTCGCCGAACGGAGGTCCCGTTCGAGTTCGGCTCGTCGAACGTTCGACGAACCGAACTCGAACTGCATAGGAAACAATGGCAGGCAATCACAAACACAGAAAAACACCTAGAAAACACCCTCAAAGGTGTCCAAAAGGTGACAAACAACTCACAACACATGGGAAAGTGACAAGGACATATACTCATGTGAAAACAAAAGAGCTGGACAAGGAAAAAGAGGAGGACACACAGATATATGAGTATATGCAAGGAAACATCGATTCCATTATTGTGCAACTTGAGCCCTGCTCATTTTAGGCTTCCAATCTTGATAAATTGCCTGAGCTCGCCACGTACGCCTTGGGGATCTTGTCGTGTCCTGCAGCCAGCGTTCTCTCGGAACCTGTCTTCAGTGCTGCTGGGGGTCTGCTGGCAGATAAGCACACATGTCTGTCCACTGACAATGTGGACATGGCTCTCAGAGGACTTTTCTTCCCCTGGGTCAGCCAGGGGACGGGAAAGGCACGCGTATTTTTGAGAGTGCTTCATGCCAAGCATCTTTTTCTTTTTCAAAAGGGGGCTCAACCGATGCCAGTCAAGTGGGGTGTATGTGGCCCAGTTAGTGGAAACGAGGGAGACTGTGGTTGGAGTCCCCTCGCTGTGTCTCTAAAAGAACCAAGATGAACAAGTCATGGCTCTCAGAGGACTTTTCTTCCCCTGGGTCAGCCAGGGGACGGGAAAGGCACGCGTATTTTTGAGAGTGCTTCATGCAAAGCATCTTTTTCTTTTTCAAAAGGGGGCTCAACCGATGCCAGTCAAGTGGGGTGTGTGTGGCCCAGTTAGTGGAAACGAGGGAGACTGTGGTTGAAGTCCCCTCGCTGTGTCTCTAAAAGAACCAAGATGAACAAGTCATGGCTCTCAGAGGACTTTTCTTCCCCTGGGTCAGCCAGGGGACGGGAAAGGCACGCGTATTTTTGAGAGTGCTTCATGCCAAGCATCTTTTTCTTTTTCAAAAGGGGGCTCAACCGATGCCAGTCAAGTGGGGGGGGTGTGGCCCAGTTAGTGGAAACGAGGGAGACTGTGGTTGGAGTCCCCTCGCTGTGTCTCTAAAAGAACCAAGATGAACAAGTCATGGCTCTCAGAGGACTTTTCTTCCCCTGGGTCAGCCAGGGGACGGGAAAGGCATGCGTATTTTTGAGAGTGCTTCATGCAAAGCATCTTTTTCTTTTTCAAAAGGGGGCTCAACCGATGCCAGTCAAGTGGGGTGTGTGAGGCCCAGTTAGTGGAAACGAGGGAGACTGTGGTTGGAGTCCCCTCGCTGTGTCTCTAAAAGAACCAAGATGAACAAGTCATGGCTCTCAGAGGACTTTTCTTCCCCTGGGTCAGCCAGGGGACGGGAAAGGCACGCGTATTTTTGAGAGTGCTTCATGCAAAGCATCTTTTTCTTTTTCAAAAGGGGGCTCAACCGATGCCAGTCAAGTGGGGTGTGTGTGGCCCAGTTAGTGGAAACGAGGGAGACTGTGGTTGGAGTCCCCTCGCTGTGTCTCTAAAAGAACCAAGATGAACAAGTCATGGCTCTCAGAGGACTTTTCTTCCCCTGGGTCAGCCAGGGGACGGGAAAGGCACGCGTATTTTTGAGAGTGCTTCATGCAAAGCATCTTTTTCTTTTTCAAAAGGGGGCTCAACCGATGCCAGTCAAGTGGGGTGTGTGTGGCCCAGTTAGTGGAAACGAGGGAGACTGTGGTTGGAGTCCCCTCGCTGTGTCTCTAAAAGAACCAAGATGAACAAGTCATGGCTCTCAGAGGACTTTTCTTCCCCTGGGTCAGCCAGGGGACGGGAAAGGCACGCGTATTTTTGAGAGTGCTTCATGCAAAGCATCTTTTTCTTTTTCAAAAGGGGGCTCAACCGATGCCAGTCAAGTGGGGTGTGTGTGGCCCAGTTAGTGGAAACGAGGGAGACTGTGGTTGGAGTCCCCTCGCTGTGTTTTACATGCTTTTAGAAGGTCATGACATGGCTTGGAGGTTGACTTTCATCATCTGCAAACTGTTGGCTACCAAAATGCTGCCTTTCCAACAACTGTGGTTATAGACAATGAGGAACATACTGATGAAGATGAGACGCAGATACCCGATTGGGATGACAACTTAAATATTCGGTCAGGGCAAGAAGAGGCTCGGTCTGAGGGGGAGGGGAGTGCAAACACAACAATTGATGATGAAGTTCTAGATCCCACCTACTGTCAACCCACAGTCAGACACTCGAGGAGGTCAACAGAGGCGGTGGAGGAGGATGCAACCGACGTCGAAGTAACCTTGCGCCTTCCTGGACACAGTCGGAGCACTGGTAGCACGTCTACAACTGCATCCTCAGCCACCACTCTGCCTCTGAGCATTATTCGGGGTGGATCAACAGGTCGCATGGCCTCTAAGCCTTGTTTTTTGACATAAAAAAAGATCGCCCAAATTATGTGATCTGTAACATTTGGCATGGTTATCTTACTAGAGGTCAAAACCTCAGCAGTTTGACAACTTCTTCCATGAATCGTCACATGAATAAATATCATATGGCCTGGTGGGAAGCTCACCGTGCTGCAATGCGGCCTAGCGGAGCCAACCATCCACCGCCTGCCCCTTCCAGTGCATCCGCGCGCTCGTCATCTTCTAGGACTGTGGGGACAGCTGTCACACCTGTTTTTCCACCCACAACTTCCACCACTGTAACCGCAACAGGCAGTTTGCTTGGTAGGTCGTCAGTTGGTTTGGAAGGGGAAACAAGTGATTGTGTACAGCTCTCTCAAACATCGATAGCACCAACGTTGGATGAAGGCAACATCATGTCTCCGCCTGCACTTTCCTCACAAACCTGCATTTTTCAAGGGACACCCTACTCAACACCGTCTACACACAGCAGCCAGATCTCTGTCCCTCAGATGTGGTCAAATAAAAGGCCACTTCCTGCGACCCATGACAAAGCTAAGAGGTTGACTCTATCCCTCTGTAAGCTGTTGGCTACCGAAATGCTGCCTTTCCGCCTAGTGGACACACAGGATTTTAGAGACCTTATGTCTGTCGCTGTGCCCCAGTACCAGATGCCTAGTCGCCACTACTTCTCTAAGAAAGGTGTGCCCGCGCTACACCAGCATGTCACACACAACATCACCGCTTCCTTGAGAAACTCTGTGTGTGAACGGGTGCATTTCACCACCGATACTTGGACCAGTAAGCATGGACAGGGACGTTACATGTCGCTGACTGGCCACTGGGTAACTATGGTGATTGATGGTGAAGGGTCTGCTGCACAAGTCTTGCCGTCCCCACGACTTGTGTGTCAATCCTCTGTCTGTCCAAGTTCCGCCACTGCTTCTGCATCCTCCACCTCATCTGGGTCCTCCACCTCCGCCCCAAGCCTGCCTGGTCAGGCCACCAGCGTTCTCACTGCGCAGAAGGAATCACGCACCCCTCATTACTATGCTGGCAGCAGAGCGCAACGGCATCAGGCGGTCTTTAGCTTGACATGTCTTGGGAATAAGAGTCACACAGCTGAGGAGTTGTGGTCAGCTCTGCGGTCCGAGTTTAATAAATGGTTGTCTCCACTCAACCTGCAGCCTGGTAAGGCCGTGTGCGACAATGCTGCAAACCTGGATGCGGCCCTTCGCCTGGGCAAGGTGACACACGTACCTTGTATGGCTCACGTGTTGAACCTTGTCGTCCAGCAATTTTTAACACACTATCCCGGCCTAGATGGCCTTCTGAACAGGGCACGAAAACTGTCTGCTCACGTCCGCCGTTCAAGCGCCGCAGCTGAGTGACTTGCATCGCTCCAGAAGTCTTTCGGCCTGCCGGTTCATCGCCTGAAATGCGATGTGGCGACACGCTGGAATTCAACTCTCCACATGTTACAGCGACTGTGGCAGCACCGCAGAGCCCTGGTGCAATACGTCATGACGTATAGCCTGGGCCAACGAGATGCAGAGGTGGGGCAGATCACCCTGATGGAGTGGTCTCAGATCAAGGACCTATGCACCCTTCTGCACAGTTTCGACATGGCGACGAATATGTTTAGCGCTGACAATGCCATTATCAGCATGACGATTCCAGTCATTTACATGCTGGAGCACACGCTAAACACTATTCGGAGTCAGGGGGTGGGACAACAGGAAGGGGAGGAACTACAGGAGGATTCATATGCGCAAGACACAACAACATCACCAAGGTCCAGACGTTCATCATCACGAACGCGGCAGGCATGGGACCATGGGGGACAGGGATCAACAAGGGCGCATGGTAGCAGGCGAGATGTTGAGGAGGGTGCAGGAGGACATGAAGATATGGAGGACGAACTGTCCATGGACATGGAAGACTCAGCAGATGAGGGGGACCTTGGTCAAATTTCAGTTGAAAGAGGTTGGGGGGAGATGTCAGAGGAAGAAAGAACAGTTAGCACCTCTATGCCACAAACACAGCGTGGACTTGGTCCGCATGGCTGCGCAAGACACATGAGTGCCTTCTTGTTGCACTACCTCCAACATGACCCTCGTATTGTCAAAATTAGAAGTTATGATGACTACTGGCTTGCCACACTATTAGATCCCCGGTACAAGTCCAAATTTTGTGACATAATTCCAGCCATAGAAAGGTACGCACTTATGCAGGAGTATCAGCAGAAGCTGTTACTCGATCTTAGATCGGCTTTTCCACCAAACAACCATGCAGGTGCAGGGAGGGAATCTCCCAGTTGTAACTTGACAAACATGGGACGGTCTCGTCATCTTCAACAGTCTACACGTACCAGTAGGACCGTATCTGGTGCTGGTAACAGCAATTTAATGGAATCTTTTCATAATTTTTTTAGACCCTCCTTTGCAAGGCCACCAGAGACAACAAGTCTGACACATAGTCAACGGCTGGAGAGGATGATACAGGAGTATCTACAAATGAACATCGATGCCATGACTTTGCAAATAGAGCCTTGCTCATTTTGGGCTTCAAATCTAGAAAAATGGCCAGAGCTATCCAGTTACGCCTTGGAGATTTTGTCGTGTACAGCTGCCAGCGTTGTCTCTGAACGTGTCTTCAGTGCTGCTGGGTGTGTGCTGACAGATAAGCGCACGCGTCTGTCCAGTGACAATGTGGACAGACTGACGTTCATCCCAATTAACAAGTCATGGATCCAGAAGGAATTTACAACCCCTGTGTCATCCTGGGGAGAGTAAATGCTTGTGGATTTGGAATGTGCTTGATGCAAATCTAGCTGTGAAGTGTACAACTATGGCACAACTGCTGCCACTGAAGGGGTGGGTGTGTGTGGGGCCCAATTTTTGGAAAAAAGGGAGGCTCCGCTTTGAGTAACCCTTGCTTACATTGTTTTTAAAAGGAGCCAAGATGACCAAGTCATGGTTCAGCAAAGACTTTATCTACCTACCCCGGTGTCATGCTGGGGACGGTTAATTATGGCGTATTTTTGAATGTGCTTGATGCAAATCAAAACATCCTGTTTGCAACTAGGGCACAAGTGCTGCCACTGATGGGGTGTCTGTGTGCCCAATTTTTGGAAAAAAGGTAGACTCCGCTTGGAGTAACCCTTGCTTGCTGTGTTTTTTAAAAATGATACAAGATGAACAGATCTGAAGGCAACATCATGTCTCCGCCTGCACTTTCCTCACAAACCTGCATTTTTCCAGGGACACCCTACTCAACACCGTCTACAGACAGCAGCCAGATCTCTGTCCCTCAGATGTGGTCAAATAAAAGGCCACTTACTGCGACCCATGACAAAGCTAAGTGGTTGACTCTATCCCTCTGTAAGCTGTTGGCTACCGAAATGCTGCCTTTACGCGTAGTGGACACACAGGATTTTACAGACCTTATGTCTGTCGCTGTGCCCCAGTACCAGATGCCCAATCACCACTGCTTCTCCAAGAAAAGCATGCCCGCGCTACACCAGCATGTCGCACACAACATCACCACTTCCTTGAGAAAATCTGTGTGCGACAGGGTGCATTTCAACACAGATACTTGGACCAGTAAGCATAGACAGGGTCATTACATGTCACTGACTGGGCACTGGCAAACTATGGTGAGAGATGGAGAAGGGTCTGCTGTACAAGTCTTGCCGTCCCCATGAGTTGTTTCAATCCTTCTTCTGTATGTAGAAGTTAATACACTGCTTCTGCCTCTTCAACCTCGTGTGGGTCCTCCACCTTGGCGCAAACCCTGTGTGGTCAGGCCACCCTTCCTTGCAACTGCGCACAAGGACTACCACACACCTCCTTACTATGCTGGCAGCAGAGCTCAATGCCATCAGGCGGTCAAAGTTTTACTTTGAAATGTATGGGAAATGTGAGTCACACCGCTATTCCAGAGAATAGTAGTCAGGCAGGGTCAAAACATTAATTGAGGAACAGGAACACAATGGGACGGCCAGGACTTAATCAGAAAACAAGCAGAGGTGAAATGCGGATCGGCCAACAAGGTACATAAACAGCAAGCAGGAAAAGTAGTCAGGTAACAAGCACACAAAATCCTAAAACTGAACTGGGGGTAAAATTAACCAGAGGTTCATAGCTATGTCTGGCAGTGGTCTGCAGACAGGATGGGCATAAAAAAGAGTGTGGTGTCTTCCCATTGGTTGTAGCTGAATGATGGTATTTCATCTGTGAGATACCCACCAGCTACATTCAGCCAGAGATTCTGCATCTGTCAAGGTAATGCAGCCCAGTGGGTGAGCATAACCTGCGTCCACCTGCGCCGCTGGCATCGACTACTCTCCCATCATCAGCACTATTCATGAAAGGAACACGTTGTCACCTGGCGACCGGAGTACAAATTGACGGAGCGGACTCCGTTGGTGACTTAACAGCCGTGTGCGGCAATGATGCAAACCTGGCTGCGGGCCATCCTCAGGGCAATGTGACACACGTGCCTTGTATGGCTCACGTGTTGAACCGAATTCTCCAGCAATTTTTAAAACACCATCACGGCCTACATGGCCTTGTGCAGCGGGCACGCTCGCTATGTGCTCACTTCCATCGTGCGCACACAGCAGCTCAACAACTTTCATCACTCCGGAAGTCTTAGGGTCTGGCAGTTAAACGCCGGAAATGCGATGTTCCGACACGCAGGAATTGGAATCTGCACATGTTGCAGCGTGTGTGGCAGCACCGCAGAGCCCTGCTGAAATACGGTATGACATATATCCTGGGATAACTTGATCAAGAGGTGGTGCAGATCACGCTGCTGGAGTGGTGTCAGATCAAGGACCTATGCACCCTGCTACACAGTTCACAAATGTCGACGAAGATGTTTTGCACTGGCAATGTCATTCTCAGCGTGACAATTCTGGTCATCTACATGATGGAGCACACTGTAATTATTATTCGGAGTCAGGTGTTGGGACAAGAGGAAGGGGAGGAAGTACAGGAGGAGTCATATGCGGAAGGGATAACAAGATCTACGAGGTCCAGACGGTGAGCGGCACCTATGCGGCAATCATGGTGAGGGAGAGGGATTAACAAGGGCGCATAGTATCAGCAAAAAGTGTTGATGAAAGTGCAGGAGCCCATGAAGAAATGGAGGACGAACTTGCGATGGGCATGGAAGACTCAGCAGATGAGTGAGAGCTTGCTCACATTTCGTTTGTGCGAGGTTGTGGGGAGAGGGCAGAGGAAGGATGCACGATTCTCACCTCTCTGCCACCAACACACCAAGGACTTGGTCCTCCTGGATGCACAAGACACATGAGCGCCTTCTTGCTGCACTACCTACATGACCCTCGGATTGTATGAATTTGAAGTAATCCTGAATACTGGGTTGCCACACTGTTAGATCCCCGGTACAAGACAAAATTTGGCGAACTAATTCCTGCCATAGAAATGGACGCACGTATACAGGAGTATCTGCAGAATGTGGTACGCAATCTTAGATCTACTTTTCCACTAAACACCAGTGCTGCACAGAGTGAATCTCAACGCTTTGTCATGGATAGGAGGAAATGGTCTTTTACTTGTCCACACCTGAGGGACCGAGGGCTGGCTGCTGTGCTGAGATGGCGTTGAGTACGGTGTCCCTGCACAGTTGCACTTTTGGTCATATCACAAAATGAGTTGAAAAAGGACAGATGCTGTTGGAAAGGGGAACAGGTGTGTTGGAAAGGGGAAAAAAGTTTTGGTCCGTGGATTTGGTGGTTAAGCAACTGTAACATTTGCTGAAGAAACACCATCTGTTACAGTGGGACTGGCAGATTTGGATAAAGTGGTATATAATCTGTGACCGCTATATAACGAAAATTAATAAGAAAAGAAAGAGAAAGGTATATATCCCCATCAGCAGTCAGTGTCCACCGTGCTCCCAGTTGGAAAAGGAGAGGTTGGCAACTGGAAGGTTTGGTGGAGGATACAGAGCTGTGTGGCTATGAAACTAATAGTAGCCTGAACCGAGTTAGACGCCATTCGGATCTGGAGACTGTGAGCCCTGTTAGCGTCACAGGGTCCACATGCCCACCCAGCCCAGGAACTCCCTGTTAACAACACAGGGGCCATTGAGTACGCTGACCGTGTGCGTAGGGGCCACACCTGTGGACAGCAGGCGCATCAGCAGCAGCAGGCCTGTTAATGCCACTGGGCTGCACAAGCAGGACTGGTAGGACAGGAGCTGGTCTTAACCGTTCTGCGTTACCAACTGTGGTGGTGGCCTGCATCCACCACCCTATCCCTGCCTACCTCTGGCCTAAAGCCGCAATGGGTTCAACACATGGAGGTGTGCTCTTTCGGAGCATAATAGAAGACTGCGCACCTCCTTGTTGGCTCCAGCCCCTTTTATAACCTGGGTCCGCCCCAAACCAGGGTGAACCACAATGCACCTCCTGGAGACAAAAGTAGAGTGACACGTCATGAGTGGCATAACTAGCGTCCTATTTGGAACCGCAACTTCAATGATGACCTCATGGCTGCCATGACCCAAACACCTCACCAGTCATCGTCTGACCATCAATAATGCGGTGACAAGTCATAGGTGTGGGCCTCTGCAAGCCATTTGGGAGGACACCTGATGCCCTGTGGTCTATATGTGCCCCCCACATCAGGGCCAGGGCCAAAGAGTTCATTACCGGACCTAGTCTCTGATGCAGGAAGTGCCTGAGCATGCTCAGTAGCATGAAATACAGTCTCTGAAAAAAGACTATCAGCTTTAGCATGGTGTCTAGGCACAAAACAGGACTTAGACCCGGCACGGAATGCAAGCACCTGTGCAAAGAGGCTTTTCACACTTAGTGTGGGAGCATGCGCTGTATCCCGAAAAGAAGACTTAGCGTCAGGAATAACACAGTCAGGTTGAGCATACTCACTACGCGAAACACTGTAATTATGCTGCAGCTGGGGTACATCGGCACACGCATGCGCACTAGCTGCCTCTCCACACTTAGACGTGGAGGGGAAATTGCTCTTGGAGATGCTGTCTATGAACAGAAGGAAAAGATAAAGGAAGCCTGACTTTCTATCCCTCCGAATTATGAAATGCAGCAATGAATTCCATGAGTTTGCTATAACATTAGCGTAGCAAAATGTGCATGAGGGTGTGATGTAGAGGTGCTAGAAATAGCTTGTCACCAGTGGGGCACTAATGGAATACAACAGCCAGTTCTATGATGCCACTAAATGGCAGTATTTTGTGCTATCATTATAGCTTATTAAAAACAGAGCAGGAGGTTGTCATGCAGAGGTGCTGCACATAGATTTGCAGTAGTGTGAATAGACAAAAGTCCAATAGCCACGTTTAGGATGCCACTAGGTACACTGAGTGTTTGCTAGTATAATGGCTGAATTTAAAAAAGTTTGAGTGTGCAATGCAGGCAGATGTGCTGCAAATATGTTTACAATAGTGTGAATAGACAAAAGTACAATAGCCACGTTTAGGATGCCACTAGGTACACTGAGTGTTTGCTAGTATAATGGCTGAGTTTAAAAAAGTTTGAGTGTGCAATGCAGGCAGACGTGCTGCAAATATGTTTACAATAGTGTGAATAGACAAAAGTCCAATAGCCACGTTTAGGATGCCACTAGGTACACTGAGTGTTTGCTAGTATAATGGCTTAGTTTAAAAAAGTTTGAGTGTGCAATGCAGGCAGACGTGCTCTGCAAATGTCTTTGCACTAGTGGGACTATAGCAAAGTCCAATAGCCACGTTTAGGATGCCACTAGGTACACTGAGTGTTTGCTAGTATAATGGCTTAGTTAAAAAGAGTTGGAGTGTGCAATGCAGGCAGACGTGCTCTGCAAATGTCTTTGCACTAGTGGGACTATAGCAAAGTCCAATAGCCACGTTTAGGATGCCACTAGGTACACTGAGTGTTTGCTAGTATAATGGCTTAGTTATAATGAGTTGGAGTGTGCAGAGGACAAGAGGGTACAGTGGCAGAATTGTGGTGCTCTGAGTAGAGGAATGGAAGCCTGCCTTTCTATTCCCTCCTAATGGTGAAATGCAGGGAGGAAATCCCTGACCTTGGCTACACAGACGCTGGCGCTGTTTTCAGGACCTGTCACCTATGGCTCTCTGACCCTGCCGGTTTGAGCCCTTAAAAGGACTGCTATAAAGTGCTCTCCCTAAGCTAACGCTGTGTATGCAGCGCATAAAGCTGTATCGGCGATAGGACTCAGGAGGACGGAGCTGCGACAGTGATGTCTGACACCAAAGACGCAGAAGGCAGATAATGGCGTCCTGGAAGAAAATGTCCGGTTTTATAATGCAGGGACATGTGACATGGACATCCTATCACACATGCCGTTGCTTCTCTGGCTCAAAGTCCACTTAGCTGTGTGTGTGTCTGGGATTGGCTGACATGCTGGCCAGCCCCACAAGACGCGCGCGCTTAGGGAAGGAAGACAAGAAAAAAAAAAAAAAAAAATGGCGATCGCCATTATACAAACAGGAGTGATCTGAATGCGCTGTTCCCGCACACTATACACTGAAATGTCATAATAGTGTGATTCACAGAGTGACTTACACTATTACAGCAGAAACCAAGCTAGGATTTAGCTGTTTTTTTGCTGCTAGAACCGTTCTCGAACGTTTCTAGAACTGTCGAGCTTTTGCAAAAAGCTCGAGTTCTAGTTCGATCTAGAACATGCCCCAAAATCACTCGAGCCTAGAACTGGAGAACCACGAACCACGAACCGCGCTCAACTCTAATCTTTGTAACAGAAGTCTAGAAATGTGCGCACAAAACTTACTAAGGAGCTAACTCCAAACACAATGATCTAATCCCATCCTTAACACCAAAGAGTCCAAAAAACACAAAAATATATATAACTTTATTCTACTTAGTGTCTACTATATTGGCTAATGAATTTCAGACTTTTACAGATGCATTAATACCAAATATCTTTTATTTTAGTTCACGTCTTACCTCCCTTCTAGACCCCCGAGATGTTGGCTTGCTTTTCAACAAAAATGGGGGGGGATGAGATGTGATGCTACCTACAGCAGACATATCACTCCAGTACCTGGCTGGAGTAGGATTTGTGGCTTGGTGCAGGCCATTATACAGATGCATGGAGAAATGTACCACCCCCTCGTCAAGACCAGGGAGAAAATAGTATTCGATCTTGATGAATATAGGACCCATAAGTGCACATACCCTTACAAGGCCAAGGCTGGTAACAATAGTCAGTATTTGTAGGCCAAAACCAGGAGTGGCTCCAAGAACGAATAAGGCCTGGTACACACATCCGGCTTTTCACCGATTTAATGGATGCGGCGTACGCCAGAACAGTGTATACAGTACGCTGCTAGCGCAGCAAGCGCTGGTCACATGCTGTCATGTGACCGGAGCATGTGACCCGGAAGTTGCGGCGCTGCGACTGTACTATATCACACTGTACTGGCATGCGCCGCATCCGTCAAACCGGCAAAAAGCCGGATGTGTGTACCCGGCCTAAGTGGTAATCAGTGAGCGAGCACTACCATTGTACCAAGGAGTTAATGCTCTGATTGTCACGACTTGAGTACTCAACTATAATGGAAGTCAATGAGGAACTTCAGTATTTTTCCGTAAGATTTCCATATTGACCTCCCATTATACTTGGTTACTCGAGTCGCCCCCATCTGAGCATCCAACTGCTCCTTGCGAGTACAGAGCATGGTAGTGCTCGCTCCTCACTAGTAGTAATCTTTCCATAGGGCCACATTCACACATCCCGGGCCAGAATCATAGCACCACTTTTCAGCATACACCATACCTAGGCGAGGAGCTGTACCCTAGAGAAATACCTCTGCTGTTGAGAAGGGAGAGGATTTGTAATAATTAAACTGCAAAAAGTTACTTGTTTTTAAAGTACTTAGCAATTTTACCTAGTTAATAAAAGCACCCTTTTATCCCTTACCACCAAAACCAGTTTTATCCATAAAAAAAATGGCACCATTCACCTGGGCATCTACTACTATTCTATCAGAACTATTCCTGTTGTCAATTTGTCTGAAGAAGGTCTCACTGACCGAAACGTTACATAGTTCAGGATTGCGATTTTCTTTAGAACCTATATATCTTCTTAAATAATGCGTGCTGGATTCCTTTTCCTTATTTGTGCAATTTAGAAGACATTGCTGCAGTATCTTCTGCCTCCAGAGACAGGGAGTGAGACCAACGATCCAGGGAGTAGCGGAGATAAGGAGCTTTGTGGTGTGTAAGGTCTGGTAACAGAAGGGTGATAACCTCAGAAGTCACACAAGTGAGAGAAAAGTGCCAGGGACACGGGCAGATGACTGCGATTGATCGGTTGTTATTGAGCGCTGATCCAATGTCTGCAAGTGAACATGTTTGGCTACTTTGTGGTCCATTGTGTCTGGACAGCACTCATCCATTGTAGCAAACGCATAGGCAGCACCCTAGTTCAATAAATAGTGGTTTATTCGCCCATGTGCATAATGACAACATTTCGGATCATTGATAGATGAGCCTTTGCCTACTACACAACGATTTATCTATAAAATGATTTAATTTGTATATAAATAGCATTACAATTATCAAAATATTAAAAATATGTCAAAAGCAATGTGTGTTCATATGATCAATGTGAATAAATAGTGTACAAACCATCATATTCCAATCATAGCAATTTTTTTGGTACTTCTACATATGTAGTTTGCCCTTATATATTCTCTCCTTTGGTATGCCTCTCCTCATATACATATATGTGTGGCACACAGCGTCTCTGTGACGTCACTGGTCAGCAACTGCAAAGGAATCTGCCAGCAGTGGATCTTGATGATTTACCCAAGTGCATTCCGCACAGCAGAACATTCCTCATTTCGGGCTCTGGGATCTGCCCTTATCCTGCTGGGTTGGACCTGGAGCAGCTCAAACTGCTGAATCACATGCAGAATGGAGAAGACATCCATCACAACGCCTAAATCATCACCACCACCATGGCTCCCTCACAAGGGGGGGAAACAATAGACAAGGTTTGTAAAACTGATTGCTTCCCATGACCAATAAGGACATTTATTCTCGCTTCTGCCCAGTCCTTAAGTAATTCGGCAAAGATGAAAAGTGCATGGGGAAGTCTCTATAAGCATGAAGCATGCAAACACCAAGAATGATGGTGACAAATCCACTGACGGTTCCCAACACATTCCCGAAATTAAGATGTCGCCATTCTTCGAACAGGATGGCTGAACAGATCAGCACAGAAGAGGTAAATAAGACATAATAAATGGGGGTGACGAGAGAAGCAGTGAAGACGTCCAAAGCTCTAGAAAAAATAAAAAAAAAAATAAAAGACAAAACGGCAACAATTCTAAGAAACAATCATCTATATATATAATTGCCTTATTCTGTCTGTCTGTCTGTCTGTCTGTCATGCTTCAAAATTGTGTCCTTCCGGTGACATTGTGTCCTTACGGTGACACAAAGCTGATTGGCCGCTGGGCTCGCCATGGCCCCGCCCCCCCACACCGATTGGCCGCTCGCCCAGGCTGTGCCCCCACACGGATTGGCCAGCCGCTCGCCCAGCCTCCGCCCCCCCCACAGATTGGCCTCTGGCCCCGGCACCCTGCAGGCATTGGCAATTCGGCCACGCCACGCCCAGCCCCCCTCACGCAACGCACGTTAGCTCTGGCCCCGCCCACCTCCCCCCGCGCATTCCCCGAACTGACAGGGCTGCCACGGAGGTGAGTACTGTACTCCCCCCCCCCCCCTCTCCCCCCCCCCGCGCATTCCCCGAACTGACACGGCTGTTAAGGGGGGTGAGTACTGTACTTCCCCCCCCCCCCCCATCCCCCGCTCGCACGGGAGTGGTGTGAGCTCCCGTGCGAGCGGGGGACGGGATACGTTGGCATGGTTACAAGCGCATCGAGGTCCTGTAGCGGCGGAAGATCCACACGCACACACACACACATACATCAGCTCACACTCACTCTCACTCTCACACACACCTCACACACACCTCACACACACATCACATCGCATCCACACACTCACAGCATCCGGCGATATCGCTTGCTTCTCGGCCTCGATACTGTGCTGTTGTGACCTTCCAGGACCTGACGAAGGATCACATGGCCAGAAGCATGTGGTATCTCCGGATGTTGTGACTGTGAGCGCGTATGTGCGATATCGTCAGTGTCTGTGTGTGTGAGTGTATGCGATCGGGTGTGTGTGAGTGTCGGGATCGGGTGTGTGTGAGTGTATGCGATCGGGT